>NC_141992.1:176950317-177550317 GCF_049901715.1 Pseudonaja textilis | reverse complement strand
CCCTGAATCTCGGCCACGGACTGCACGGATAGCTCAGCTGCCAGGGCTTCTTCCACCGCTAGGGAAAGACGTAGATCTTTCCGGGCTAGTAGGCGTCGTTGGAGTGTCTGATCTCTTACCCCGCAAACGAGTTGGTCAAGAAGCATGTCGTCTAAGTAGTTCTTGAACTCGCATTGAAGCGCGGCTGTCCTCAGGGCTGCCATGTACTGGTTGATGGACTCTCCTTCAGCCTGCTTCATCATCCGGAATGCGAAACGCCTAGCGATCTGGGAAGGTTTGGGAGAATAATGGTTAGAGAGTGTTTCTTGTATTTCGGTCCACGGGACGTTTTTTATCTCACGTGGTGCGAAGAGTGCGGTGGCGGTGTCGAAAACCTCAGCGCCGCAGTAGCTTAGGAAGTACGACTTCTTTCTGTGTTCCGCGGCATCCGCCAGGCCAATGGCGTCCAGGAAATGGTTGAAGCAGTTCTTGTAGGAGTCCCATTTCTCCTCACTGGGCTTAAATGGTGGGAATGCCTGATTGGCATTCATTTCGGGACTCTCAGTGGGGTAGGCTGTCTCTCTGGGTGGTCGTGGCCCTTAGATTTGCGCAGCTCCGAGTGTCTCTCTGGGTGGTCGTGACCCTTGGGTTTGCGCAGCTTCGAGCACTGGCGGCTGTGGCTGCAACGCCTGAGGCTCACCCTGTGAGCTACAACCTCGTGAAGGCCGTTTAAAACTCACGCCCTCCGAGTGCAATGGTGGTGGTGGCTAACAACGCCGGAAGTAGCTTCTATGACTTCAGCTCAGTATTTCGCTAGCTAGATTTGAATTCAAACGGCAGCGGTTTGAATTACGCGCTCTTTTTGCGAGCGGGGCGGCTGAGGCTGTCAGCGCTGTGACTTTCAGCTCCGAATGCAGCGGTTTTGAATCACGCACTCCTTTGCGAGCGGGGCGACTGAGGCTGTCAGCGCCGTGACTTTCAGCTCCGAAACGCAGTGGTTTGAGCTCGAGCTCTCTGTGAGCGAGGCAACTACGATCTGTATGCCGTGGCTTCAGCTCTTTCGCCTTCGGTGCTTCTGGTTGGCCGGTAGTATCCCACCCTCGTCGCCAGTGTTGTAGAGCGAAGGGACAAACGAGGCCAAGACCAGAGCATACAAGTAAAGGCTTTATTCTGGGGAATAAAGGGTTGTTGAGCCTGCCCGCTAACAAGGCAGACTGCTGGAGAACAACAACGGCTGGCTCCGTCCGGCAGCCGGCTTTTATAGCCGATTGCCAAATGGAGCCAACCAATGGGAGCTGCTGATGCTCCCGCTTAAAGTGCGGACCTGGTTGGGAACTCCAACCAGTTCCAAAGACATAACATCTCCTTTTCAAATACAAGTATTAATTCATATATTAGATGTATTGCTAGGACCATTGTATGTCCTTTATAAAAATGGGACTAAAATACAGAGAAACAAGAGAACAACCAAGAAAGAAATTGGACCTTGAGGTCTGTCTTGGAATAGTGGGTAGCCTTCTGAGTATAGCCTACCATAGAGATACAAGGACAGATTATTTTTTCTGAAATGGTTTTCTGCACAGCTTCAAGTCTGATCTGGCTCATTTTCAAATCCAGACTTTCTTTTGTTATATTCTCCCACCATACCAAATGTTGTCCCATTCTGTTCAGTTTTCAGAGAGTTATATTCTGATGGAGCAACAGAGAAATGGACAGAGAATTTAATCCCTTAAATTATAGGAAGGTATTAAAACGAAGCTTGGGGAGTAGATATAGCCCACAGGTAACTCATTTCTAGGTTACTAGATAGCATGATTTAACTAAAATATGGAACGTGTCTGGATATGGTGCCCAGGATTTCACATTTTTCTTCTCACATTCTAGATCAGGGATGTCTAACTTCAGTAACTTTAAGACTTGTGGACTTCAACTCCCAGAATTCCCCAAACAGCATGGCAGTTGAAATCCATAAGCCTTAAAGCTGCCAAGGTTGGACATCCCTGTTCTGGATGCTACAATGGATATCAGACTTGTGATTGTGGAAGAAGACTTTTAAAACAATTTGCTTCCTCCTCTTTTCCCAATTCCAACCCTCCATTCCAATATTATGATTTTATCTTAGGGCAAAACTAAGATGAACATAACTTAAATTGTGAGGTTGAGAAACACTGGAGTAGATGATGGCTTTTGGAAATGCTTGATGACTTTAAAAAAAAAATCAAACAAAACCTGTATTTCTACTGTTTATTTTGTAAGCCACCCAGAGCTATAACAGATTGGGGTTGCCTATAAAAACTTCATAAATAAGTAAATTGTCCATTTCACTACAGAATGGATTTGTTTGCATGATGCACTGAAACACAGAATTGCCCATCACATTTTAACATATTATGTTGTGCAACTTCAGCTTGTCTGGCTATTTATGTTTCAATGTATTGTGTGAATGAGAACATTTGGTTAATTGAATAAGCCACAGTTCAGTAAATATGAGGCTGTGTCAAAAGCATACATATGACACTGGCATATGTGTTTTTATGGCACAATTTGTAGTCTGCTCCCAGCTGCCCTTTAATTTATTCCTTAACTGACCTGATGAAGAACTGGTCATGCATCCTGTACAAAATAACACATGGCATCTCCTGGTTTAGTTTCTCCTACCACTGCTATCCGCATAAATGCTGAGTTTACTGATTGTGTTACCTAACATGGATAAACTGGATGTTGATGTTTTATTTCTGTTTTGTTTAGTAAACCAACAAGTCATCCCAAAGGTGCTTTTTCAAGAGGCAACCGGACTTTCAGAGCTGAAGAAGCTTCTTGCATGAGAAGCGAAACATCTTCAAAGAAAAACACGTTGCCTCTTGAAAAAGCACCTTTGGGACAACCATGGCCTGAATGACTGAGAATCTCCATAGACATTAAGACAACAAGTCAGACTAACTACAGTAAAGATAGATGAACTAATTGTCATTTATTTATTTGTTTTATTCCTAATCAGTTTTATACATATTATAAAACATATTATACAACAAGGACAAATAGGCTGAAAAACAGCTTCTATCCCAGAACAGTAACTCTATTGAATTCTACTGTATATTGCAATATTAATGCAATATCAGGGATTTTCAATTCAATGTACAAAATGTGAAGGATGTGTGTTTGTGTTTATTTTCATAGTCATAATATACACTGAAGATGATATTTAATTTCATTGCACAAGGTGCAATGACAAAAAACTAACCTAAACTAAATAAGAGACATATTCACAAGGGACAATAGAGATCTAATATTTATACAAGTTACTTGAGAGCACTTTCTGCCATATTAAAGTTGACTGAAATGCTTAATATAGTAACATACAGAACTGCAAATCTTCTGTCTATCTTGTTCAACACTGTCCAAAACAGAAACAGATCTCCAGGGTTTCAAACAGAGAATATTTGCAGCACTACTTAGATATTGGGAAATGAATATGGAAATCTGTTATGTGCAAATGTAGTGAATGAATTAGCTATAGCCCTTGCTGTATCTTATGAGGAGGGGTAGACAGTTATTCTGAAGTAAGCGTCAAAAGATTTAATACCTCCTGCCTGCTCCCACCTCCAAAATCCAACATCCAGCCTGATAACATGGCAATAGGAATTAATATGGGTAACTTGAATCTGTGATATGGAATGATTTGAAGATAGAGAATGAACATGATTTAGGCATTGGGCGAAGGGATCCCAGAATTAATGGGATTTGAAAATATGGGGGAGCAGGGAAGCCATCATATTGCAGCCGAACCTAGAACAGGACTCTCCAAAGTGAGCAACTTTAAGACTTGTGGACCAACTCCCAAAATTCTTCAACCCGTCATGCTTAAAGTTGTGAAGTTTGGACACCCCCTAGCCTAGAGACAGGCTCAACGGGCTATCTAGCCATGTAATTTGCTCCCTGAACTTAGATATTCTGCTAATATAATTTTCAGGCTTGTACTGAAGGTTAGATGGGACATGATCTTGGACAAAATAGGAAGGGAAGAACCATGCTTGTCATTTTGAGTTTCATGGAGGAAACAGCAGAATATTGCTGAGATTTAGATGAACTCCATTGGTACAAGCAGAAAGATCCAGGAGCAATACTCAAATTTGATTTACTTAAGAAGAGGTGCATGTTAATTCATTTTGATTTATACAAACTGAGCAAAACATAAATAAGCAGCATACATTTTCTAGCAACAGCAGATCAGTTGCTGTATTTTAGATCTCCAGATTGAGGCAGCCTGTACTGTTCTGTTCTGTTAAAGAAAGAAAGTTTTCTCTCTGGTCCACCGATTAGGCAGGAAAATACTTAGAGCTGATTGGTTGGCCTGTCTGACAGCCCCTTATAAAAGGAGAACTGTCAGGCAGGGCTTTTGCTGGTTGTTGCTGTTACCTGAATAAAGAAATTCTTATCGTTACCTTGGATCTGAGTCTTCCTTGTCACCCACAATACAACGTGTACCAAAATTGATCCAAGTCCCAGGATAAAGCTTGGAATGTATAAAGCTCTTTTTTTTTTCAGAATCTTTTCTTTTTCCCATTGAAGCAATTTACCACACCGCTACTTTTAATGCAGGGATTCCCTTTCTCAAGGGACTGTTGGCTGAGGCTCAAAAAGCCTTAAACATCTCTTAATCCTTCAAGGAAAGAGGAAGATAACACTCCAGAGATTCAGATGTGAATGAATTAATTTTAAATACCAAGCAAGAACCAAGCAAAGGCCAGAAAATGCAAATTCTAAGAGACCCAATAAGGAGAAAGAAGTGTCTTTCCTGTCCCAAATAAAATTGGCTGTAAATGGGGAGAGAGGTAATGCCATTTTACCCTTTTTCCTGTATCACCCATCACAGAAGGGGGAAATCTCTCCTGTTTGGTTCAGCCAAGTAAGGATTGAGACACTGAGAATGAGAAAGAAACTTGGTGAATCAAAGAAATATCCAAGGAAACATGAAGCTAGATGCAGATTAAGTCCCTGCCCTTTTTTATTATTTATTATGGATTGATCTGATTCCCCTCCTCCTTTCTCTCTTTGGTCCTACTTTTTTCTATCTGTACTGTGACAATGTCTGCATTCATGCAGTCTATGGTGGCGCAGTGGTTAGAGTGCAGTACTGCAGGCTATTTCTGCTGACTGACAGCTGCCTGCAATTTGGCAATTCAATTCTCACCAGGCTCAAGGTTGACTCAGCCTTCCATCCTTCCGAGGTCAGTAAAATGAGGACCGAGGTTGGTAAAATGGGGGCAATATGCTGACTCTGTTAATCACTTAGAGCTGTAAAGCACTGCAAAGCAATATATAAGTCTAAGTGCTATTGTTATTCATGCTTGGAAGATAAAATTAAATCCTGCAGGACCTATGAGATTTTCTGTTTCTTTTCTTCAATTGTTCTTAGCTTTCAGTTAATACCCTAACCCGCATACTAAATAATTTACCTCTTCTGAAATCCATAATCTCACTCTGATAGGAAATTTAGCCAACACCGCAACAACTACAAACGCTGAAGGGAGGGAAGAAGTTCTGCTTACCTTCTCCTGATCAAGTCCAAAGGAATTTTTTCTCGTAGACTGTTGGTGTTAGATATTCCCCATATTGTGAGAGGTTGCAACAGTAAGGCTTATTTAATTATGGCAGAGTGGAGTACATATGAATCTCAAGAGGAATGGTACCATGACTGCATTACAGTAGTAGTAATTACTATAGTAGTTGGAAGATGCAAATTAAAAAAAAAACTCAGATCTTTCAGTATGAGTTTATTCAATTGTGTATTTTTAAGATTCATAAATAAGACAAGCTTCCTTACATGTAAATAAGGATTTTTTTTAGTTTCAGGATTAATGTCATGTACAGTATTTATTATATGTGATGATCACATTATATATTGAAAGAAAGCTCACACACAATCTTTGATTTGTTTTAAATATAAAAAAACCCCAAACCCAGCATGGAATTTGTTTTCAATTCCATGTAGACATGGATGTGTGTGTGCATGTGCATGTGTGCATGGTATTAACAACATCCCATTTCATTAGCAGAGACATTGTCAAATTTGAAATCCCTGGAGATCTCATGCTTCAGGTGAGTGACCTAGATTTGTTCATTAGACTTGTCTTGAGGCCATTTGTGGGGAACATAGTGCTCACACCCAATATTTTAGTACCTACTTGATTGACTTAGAAAATATGCAGCTCAGCCACAGGCTATAAAATCTAGAAGCCAGCTTACCCAGCCAGAAAACCATACACTGATCATGTTTAGCGATCAGTGGCTGGTTTTCTGCCTGGGTGTCAGAGGTCCAAGTAATACACCCCATTCAATAAGAACTCTGAGGCAGGCAGGTTCCTCAAAGAACATTTTATTAGGACATATCAAATTGGCACATTCCTGGTGGAAAACCGGTTCTAAGTTGCCACTGTTTTTTTATCCAATTAAAGGTAAAACGTTGTCACTCCCCCCCCCGAGTCTACAGTCACATGGTCCAATCAGCATGCAGTCCAGTTGCTAGGTGACCTCAGTCTCCACCTTTTGGACACCTGCACCAACGTCCTTGATTCCCAGGAGAAACAATTCTATTTTGGCTACAACACCCCAGCTATCCCGCCTCCCTGGCCTCTTTGCTCCAGGCTGTGTCAGCCCTGAAGCAGTGAGTAGAGAAACCTCCCTATAGAAAACTACAAAAAGAACATGGCCACAGTTTGGCCAGCTTCAGGGTTGACACTGGGTATGAATAAAATACTGAAGATTATTCTAATGAAGTACTTTTCCACCTTGGAGAAACTTTAAAATGTTTGGACCTTAACTCCCAGAATTCCCTTGCCAGAATCTTGGCCAGAGAATTCTGGGAGTTGAAGTCCAGACTTCTTAAAGTTGCCAAGACTGAGTAACACTGTTCTACTAGATAAACATTGATCTTATAGATTCCTCTACTGAAACTGGTTGTGTAGTTTTCAGTAGTAAGACAGCACTAGCTGGCCAGGGTGGATATATCACAAAACTGCACCCTTCTGTGCTCCTTCTCACCCCACACCTCTTTTCTGAAACTGTCTTGCAACTTAATCTGAAAGGATTTTGCTTTTAAAAAGGTGACAAAAGAATGACAACTTTGTCTTGTTTTTTTTTCCTGCACATATAAAATTATTTTAAAAATTAATTTGCTTCTAAAGTCTAGAAACAAAATAGCTTGCTGCTAAAATCTAGAAGCAAAGTCACTATTCCATTGCTAAGCCTTATGAGAAAAGAAAGCTATTCATCGCTGCTTTTTGTGGTTATACATGATGCTCAAATATAACAGGTCACTTACAGGAAGGAAATGAGAAAGAATGCTCTGCACTTAGGCCAGAAAGAGGTGAGGGGTGTTGCTTTAAAGAGACCATCAGTGCACATGTGGCTTTCTGCTGCCTGCTATTTTTAACCCCAGTTTATTTGTAACATCTATAATAGTAGTTTTTTAAATGCGTGGACTTCTGGGATTTCAGTTCTGGGAGTTGAAGTCTACACACTGTAAGGCTTTGAGGTTGAGAAACACTGATCCAAACCCTCAGACATTGTAGGTTGCAGCTGGGCAGCCTGGGAGAATGGATAGCCCCAATTTCATTATTCAAATACACATTGATTCATCTCTTGGTGTGCAGATATCAGAGGGAGGACTTAATGAGCAAGTCTATCCAAAGCTATGGTGATTCAGGTCAGTGAAGGCCTGAATATGGGCAATATCTGGAAGATAACAGAGTCACTGGTGGGCTAGGGGGTGTATTATATGGTCCTGCACTTACTTCAAGGTCTTAGCCTCAAGCCATGAAGCAGGAAATGAGTAATACTGAAAGGTTGGGGCTCCAATGTCAGCTCAATTTTGTGAACTTTCAGAGACCCTCCAGTGTTGCGGTAGAAATGCCTGAAGGGGCAAATCTTATTTCCTTCATATATTTTTTTGTTTTGTTTTAAGGATAGGCCTGCGGTGGTACAGTGGTTAGAATGCAGTACTGCAGGCCACTTCTGCTCACTGCCAACTGCCTGAAATTTGGCCGTTCAAATCTCACCAGCTCAAGGTTGACTCAGCCTTCCATCCTTCTGAGGTCGATAAAATGGAGACCCAGATTGTTGGGGGCAGTATGCTGACATTGTAAACTGCTTAGAGAGGGCAGTAATCCACTGTGAAGCGGTATATAAGTCTAAGTGCTATTGCTATAAAGATAAGAATGGAAGGTATCTGTGAGACTGCTTCTTATTTTTAATCCCTTTATCCTGAAAAACAGCCATTTTTGAGGGTGATTTTGAGCCTGAAGAATACCTGCTACCAATACCAGGCATAATTCTCAATAAAATGTTAGAATATCACATTCCTATTATGTAGCCATTTTACTCCCATATTTCTGCAGTGCTATCTTGGGGAGCTGGAAGATAACATAGCCCAAAGCTCATGACTGCAAAGTATCCAAAAGAGAATCTTTTTCTGCAATTACTTATTAGGATTCTAACCCAAGGATCTTCTCTAGGTATTACCACTGAAGGAGACAAAGTGGACAGCTACTAGAAAAAAAAGAGACTTATCTGTGATAATATCCTTCCTTTGGAATGTTTTGCCCAGCATGAAGGACCTTTCTTGATCACTTATTCAACATGTTCCTAATCAAGTGCCTGTGAAGTATTTGTTTTTATTTTAATGGAATCCTAAACCTTCTTGTTTTTTTTCTGAGTTCTTTTTTAATAAGCTACCCAGAGTTACAATGCTCAAGTTGGACAGCCATAAACATTTCTCACATTTAATTAATTAACATATTTTCATTTCCTCATTTTGAGAACCATTTTGTTATTACCGTATGTTATTATTTTTGTTACTTCATCATGAAGCTATGTTGCATTGATTATGGCTTTTAAATTCTATTTGTTGCTCTGTTCATTCTGACAGTGGTTTTCATATAAGAGCAGTGTGTGTGTGTGTGTGTGTGTGTGTGTGTGTGTGCTGTTTTTATATATTGATACCAACAGAACTTTTTCCTTAAATGTAAATAAACATTATCACGGAACGATCTGGATTGCAACCAGAGAGGAAGAAAGAAAAGTTCTAAAGACCGTAACCTTCTTCTCCGACTAAGCCAGTATCTAGATCTCCCCTGAACTTGGTATTTAATCCAATTAAAAAGGAATATTCATTGCCTTACTAATTGCAGAAATGGCATCCAAATTAATCACGAGTTCCATATGTTTTTATTTCAGAAGACCTGGCTACTTAAATTCCATCAATCTGGAATTATAGACCTGAGCTAGGAAACCATTTCTGGAATAAGGGCCACACTTGTTCAAAGTTGTGTGTGGGAGGGCATATTTCCAAAAAAAAAAAAAAAAGAGTGGATAGAGCCAGGACAAAAATAAAACGTGATTTGACATCATTTGCATTAAAGCAAATACAGTTAACAAGATTGCTCTCCAATCATAGATTTAATGGTTCTCTCCCTTTGTCATATTAAACCCTTCGATGTTAAAAATATCTGTTTTAATGGATCAGTTTGAGAGAATTGAATAATCTTTCAAAACAGTAGCCAAAGCACATTATGGTTATTGAGTTTTGCCATAGCTGCAGGTGAAGAAATATAATTAAGGCAAAGACAAAACAAAAACTTGAAAAACATTTCTCACACACATTCACAGACACAAATAAAGAGCACAGATTGTAATCTACTTTTGCACTAATTCATTCAACATTTCTCTTTTATTATGGAGCCATAATTCTATGAAGAGCAAGTACATTTTCCTTCCCATAAGTACTGAATTAGATTCTTTAACTGGAGCTGCACAGTTAGGTTCTCCTACTATTATCTTTCCCTTTCAGTCAATATTTCAAAGAGAGGAGCAGATGGTAGATTCTTCACATTATTAAATGCTCCCCCTCTGTTCTGTTAGAAAAGGCCTTTCTTCTCCTGCTGTTTACATCTTACATATGTTGACCTTAGGTCATCTAAGTTCCCTTGACATCTGGGCTGTGAGCAACTTTTGCTCTGAATAAGATTTTTCTTCTCTATATTTTGAGAGAGAGAGAGAGAGAGAGAGAGGCAGGTGATTAAATATAGCAATCAGATTTCCTGTTGCCCTCTCAGGTTGGACCATAAACCTCTCAAAACAACAGTTCCCGACCTCTTCCCTCCCACTCTGGCTACAGAAAAATTGCTGGAGGACTTGGAAAACTACTTAATGTTTGTCAAATGAAAGCAGAAACACAATTCAATTGTCATTTCCTATACCTTTTAAATATAAGATTTGTGTGAGAACTACCTTTTGTGAAGTAGAGTAAATGTAAGGTTTGAATAATATGAAGCTATAACAAAGGAGTTTGGTCTAGTGATTAAGGCATTAGGCTAGAAACCGGAATATCATGAGTTCAAGTCCCACCTTGGCAATGAAAGTCAGCTGAATGACTTTAGACCAATCAATTTCTCTCTCGGCCCGACTCACCTCACAGGTTGTTGTTGTGGGGAAAATAGGAGGAAGAAGGGGCATTAGATATCATATCACAAGACCTAAAATGGATACCTAACATCAAAAACGTCATCAAAAAAGCACAGCAAAGAATGTTCTTTCTGCTCCAACTCAGAAAGCTCAAACTGCCCAAAGAGCTGCTGATCCAGTTCTACAGAGGAATTATTGAGTCTATCATCTGCACCTCTATAACTATCTGGTTTGGTTCTGCAACCCAACAAGACAGACACAGATGTCAGAGGATAATTAGGATTCCAGAAAAAACCATTACAACCAACCTGCCTTCAATCGAGGACCTGTATGCTGCATGAGTCAAAAAGGGGTTGTGAAAATATTTACAGACCCCTCACATCCTGGACATAAACTGTTTCAACTCCTACCTCAAAACCATGCTATAGAGCACTGCAAACCAGAACAACTAGACACAAGGATAGTTTTTTCCTCAACACCATCACTCTGCTAAACAAATAATTCCCTCAACACTGTCCAACTATTTACAAAGTCTGTATTACTATCATTATTAATCTTCTCATCACTCCTTATCACCCATCCTACTTGTGACTGTATGACTGTAACTTTGTCGCTTGTATCTTTATAATTTATATTGACTGTTTCCTAGTATGATTTGATTGCTTATTGTACCCTATGACTATTATTAAGTGTTGTACCTTATGATTCTTGACTCTTGATGAATGTATCTTTTCTTTTATATACACTGAGAGCATTTGCACCAAGAGATCCTTGTGCGTCCAATCACACTTGGCCAATAAAGAATTCTATCTATTCTATCTATCTATGTGTTTTCTGCCTTGAATCATTTATATAAATAAAGAAAGAAAGAAATACATACATACATCTGGATCCAACAACATTCCATTTTAGAAGACAAGAAACAAACCAAGAGTCATAACTAAAGATGTAGTGTTAATGATGATCACATCACCAAAAGAGAGAATAAATAAAAAGATTTTAAAAATCAAAATGTATTTTGTTAATATATATTTCTATTTAATAAGTAAATAATTTATATAAATGAAAATACAAGATTGCTCATAGGCCTGTTTGTGTTTGTAGCTGATTTCAAGATCTTCCAGGGTCTCCTTACTAAATGGCTTAATATTCTTAAATTGGAGTTGGATGGGATAACTTCCACGCACTCAGATTGAATGTGAAATTATGCATATATTCAAGATCAAAAGTCACCTTGTGGTGAAATGAGTGGCAAACAAATTTAATAAAAAATAAATAAATCCCAAATCTCACTTCTTACATTTCTTTAATCATGGGGCTTGAGATTAGACAATACCTATGGGCTGAAAGAGTGAGTAAAATGTTCCTGAAATATGGTGGATGATAGCAGGGAGCAAGACTAATGACCAAACAAGCACTCCATTAAAGAGTAAGGTAGGTCTATCATGAGAATCTGGGTTGGCAGCATAGAGGAAGAGTGTACTATGAAATCTTGCTATTTTTCTCCTTTTCCACCCAACAACTCATGAACTCATGATTGTGCTTATGATCTTACTTCAGCTTTCCTTTGGTTCATAGACTTGCAAAGTTGTAAATGAGAGGATTGGACACCAAGTTACTTTTTCATTGCCATCTTCATTGTAAATTATTGTATGTGAGACAGTCACTAAACAAGGACCTTCACTCATCATCCATACACTTAGGCAAGAAAAACCAAAAATACACATATAGCCTGGGTGAAATTAGGCTTAACAGCAGTAACTGTGAGAGGGATCTTGGAGTCTTCGTGGACAACCAGCTAAATATGAGCCAGCAGTGTGCAGCCGCAGCCAAGAAAGCAAATGCAACCCTAAGTTGCATTAACAGAGGGATACAATCAAGATCAAGGGAGGTACTAATACCACTCTATAAAGCCTTAGTAAGACCACACCTAGAGTACTGCATCCAGTTTTTGTCACCACACTATAAAAAAGATGTCGAGACTGTAGAAAAACTACAGAGAAGAGGAACCAGGATGATTAGGGGACTGGAGACTAAAACATATGAAGAATGGTTACAGGAACTGGGCATGGCTAGTGTAGTGAAGAGAAGGATCAGGGGAGACATGATAGCAGTGTTCCAATATTTGAGGGGCTGCCACAGAGAAGAAGGGGTCAAGCTATTTCCTAATGCACTCAAAGGCCAGACAAAGAATAATGGAACTGAACAAGGAGAGATTTAACCTGGAAATAAGGAGAAACTTTCTAACAGTCAGAACAATCAACCAATGGAACAGCTTGCCCTCAGAAGTTGTGGGAGCGCCATCACTTGAGACTTTCAAGAAGAGCTTGGACTGCCATTTGTCAGAAATGGTGTAAGATCTCCTGCTTGGGCAGGGAGTTGGCCTACAAGGCCCCTTCCAACTCTGATTATCTGTTATCTGTTATGTGCAAGATAATAGATATGTGCAAGAAAAAATTATTAATGTAAGAATTTCATTAATGTTCCTGGATTCCTCTGCTTCAAGTGATCACCTACTTTCTGCATTCTGTAGTTCCAATTCCAAACAAACCCATTTTTCTCCTTCTAGCACCATATCTACTGTGGTTTATATACTTTTTGTGGGCCTCCTCAGTTTGTCTTGCTAGCTATTGACAGGTAACTTTTAAGGCCCTTTACCTTTAAAGCAAACATTAGGAAAGCTCTTCAAGCAGAAGAAGGATGAACAACTTTTTAATATATTTTTTTATTTTTTTAAAAAATTTTTATTGGTTTTTAAAACAAACAATAACAAACAAAACATAAAAACATCAGGCCATCTTCCATATATGTACATACAGTGTGCTGGCTGGTTTACAAATTGTTTTGTGCTTCCATTTCGTAGTCTTCAATTACAATTACATTGTATATGATCTCGTATTTTCAATCCAATATTAAATACATTGTTATCATTATTAATCAATCATTTGACTATACTTTTATTCATTCATGCTTTAGGAAATAATCATATTTTACTTAATTTGTTTTGTGACAATTCATATTATCATCCCAAATCTATCCTAAAATCATTTTGTAGATATAATAAGGAAAGAATACATCTTTATATATTTAGTATTTTCTAAAAGTCTACATATTTCGTTACTATACTTTATTGTCTAACCATTGATAGAATAGATCCCAAACTTTATAAAATTGTTTATCATCCTGTTCTCTAATTTCAAACGTCAGTCTGCTCATTTCAGCACATTTCAATATTTTCTTAATGTTTTCCTCCTGTGATGGTGTTTTCTCATTTTTCCAGTTTTTAGCAAATACAATCCTAGCCGCTGTTAATACATTTACAATCAGGTATTTCAAGTCTTTACTATATATTTCAGGTAAAATTCCCAATAAAAATATCTCTGGTTTCAAATCTATATTTTTTTTTTGTCATTTTTTCCAACCACGCGTGGATTTTAGTCCAGTATTTTTTAGCATCCACACAAGTCCACCACATATGGCAATAAGAGCCAGGTGTCTGATGACATTTCCAACATTTTTCGGATTTATTCTTGAACATTCTTGCTATTCTTGTCGGGGAAAAATGCCACCTGTAAAACATCTTATACAAATTTTCTTTATATGCTGTTGACATTGTCATTTTATAATTTTGAGACCACAATTTTTGCCATTTCTCTAGATCAATCCCATATCCAAAATTCTTCCCACAAGGATGAACAATTTTTTGAGGTCTATTTATGATAGTACTCTTGGAAGGGCTATTTGTTCTTTTTTTGTAACTTACTGCTGTAAAAGTTATGTGAAAGATGGAACAAACAGGAGCATCAAGCAGAAATTTCCAGTTTTGGATCCTGGTTCATTCATTTTTGCTTCAAATACCCTACCTTAAGGGTAGGATCTTTTTAAAATTCTCTGTATATTTGAGTCCTGGAGCATGTTTCAATTTCTACAGTAGGAGTGACAATGGACATCAAATTATTATCATCTCTCCCTCTCTCTCTTAAAAAAAAAAGACTTTGGAGTTTTTTGTTGCTGTTTTTATTGTCAAATAAAAACAGAGAATGTTTTTTAGATAAAACAGAGAGAGCCAGTAGAAATGTCTGAATATTTTGGTAGGTTTATGAATGAGTTGGGTAACATTTTGATTTTTTGTTGCCATAGGCTAACACAATTCTCCTACTATAATGTCCACAGCGAGTGATTTGCAGTACATCAGCAAAGATTTTTAGTTCTACTACAAATTATATTGCTGAAAAAACAATGCTGGAATAACTATAATTGTAAGCAAACAGACTGTAAGCTTCATTTAGTTCAGCTTGTTCACAGATAAATGGTAATAAAGGTCCACACAAACATTATTTCCTTCTGTTGCCACTAACTACTCCATCAATCCTACTATCTCTGTTGGAAGTCTAATAATTTGGGAAAAGATATATTTATGTGGCTGTGAAGGACAATCTTACACTGAACCCATTTTGTTCAATGAATGGCTAATTTTTCTCAGTTGCAGTAAGAATATAATTTAACCAAATTGGGGAAAAATGCTTATTTAATTGAAGCTCCAGGCCAGCAGCCACATGTTTTTCATTAGAGTCTCTTCTGAAAATTCTGCACAATGTGAACGTTTTATCTATTATCTTTGCAGATGGGAGAGATGGGAATGAAGCATCCGATCAAAAGAATGACCACTGTTGCTCTTTACAGAATAATTTCCCCATGTACAAGAAGAAAGCACTATATCTTACATGCACCCCTTTCAGAATAATTTAAATTACATTGTCTGAATAATGTAAAAAAAAAGGAAGTCAAGCAACTTTTATGATTGACTATGACAGCTGGAACCTATTTATTCAACTGGCAGCAGGAATCAAATCGAGTGGCCTTTGCTGGAGAGAAAAAGAAGATTAAAAGAGACAAGAGGAAGGAATGTCATGAACTGTAGCAGCAAGAAAGAAAAGCGGAGCTAGTTGGTTGCTGCGTCCACATTCAATATAGAGGATATTTGTCTCTCTTAGATAAATAATACTTTAAGAGGTTGAAAGAAAGGTCAAGATAGAGATAATCAAAAGAATCAGTGTTTATTCTATTTTTTCATATAGGTGATGGGCTACCACTAGTTTTGCTTTCAGGGTTCACAATGTATAATTTTGAGGTTCAGCTTGGTATGGATGGATTTAATACCTATTGAAATGGTTCAGCTTTAAGACAGGAGTTCATGATCACTGACAGACACCATCTGGTCCTAAGATTATGGATTGTTTTATATTTGAAGGACTGTTATTTATCTGAAGGATTACTATTGTCATTCTGGTTTTTTGTTTTACACTGTTTTTCTCTGAGGTGGTTAGGTTTCGTGTTTTCTCTCTTGTCTTTATTTTTCTGTTAGTGTTACTCTCATGCTTTGGTTTTAGAATTCATTTCATTCTTCAAAAAGTAGTGAAGTTATACAATTAACGACCAAGAAATATTGACAACGGAGGAAAGCCTAATTATATATCTATATACTGTACCCATATGCCACAATATTTTTTTCTGTAAACTTTCTCGAGTTTGTGAATGAAAAGCTAAATCAGAGGGCACTAGAAAGTTCCCTAAACCACCCCTTTTTAACTTGGGATGATTTTTCAGAAGCTCTCATTGAAGAAAAAGCAAAGTAAAGAGTAAAGATTAATTTTGTAAACCGAGAGTAAGGAATTAATACATAGAAAAAGAAAAATTCTGAGAAAGATTTGCAGACAGTGTTGGAGTCACATCAGGGCTATGTGTTTGGCTGAACTGACAGGATAGCATAGATGACATGGAGCAAATTTGAGGAGTTCAGTGTAGCTTTATGTTAGGCAGATCAGAATTTTGCTATGCATATAACTGATGAAAGATACATAAATGTGAGAAAGAAAGTAGCTTACTGATTTAGAGAAACTGCGGGTATGTTTCATTCAGGCTGGTTTGTAGGCTGCAGTTCGTGCTTATGGTTTGACCAGCCATAATGTAGAAATGCAGGTAGCCCCTCAACATATGATGATAATGGAGCTTGCCCATTATAGTTATGTCGTAACAATCATAAAAATGGGTTGGCCATGTGACTGACCTGATTTTACAACCATTTTTCCATTAAGTGAACACCATGGTTATTAAACAAAGCAATAGTTTGCTATGGGTATGGTTTGCCGAAAACCAGAAGTAAGTTGTCACATGACTGCAGGATGCTGCAAATGGCCACTGTGTTATGTTGCCAAGCCTCCAAAGTTTGGTCATGTGACCAAATCTGTGTAGTAAATTCAGAGGTGGTATTCAGCAGGTTCTGACCAGTTCTGGAGAACCCGTAGTGAAAAGGTTGAGTAGTTCGGAGAACGAGCAAATACCACCTCTGACTGGCCTCACCCCCATCTATTCTCTTCCTCCTGAGTCCCAGCTGATTGGCTGGGTCTTCTTTTGTTGCCCTGCACAGAAGAACGGAGCTGGAACGCAGGTTAGGGGGGTGGGGAGGGAATGAGATTTTGCAGTATCCTTCCCCTGCCACACCCATCAAGCCACACCCACCAAGCTATGCCACACTCACGAAGCCATGCCCACAGAACCGGTAGTAAATTTTTTTGAATCCCACCACTGAGTAAATCCCCTTTTTCAGGTTGGTCATAACTTTGACTGGTTGTAAGTTCATCTTACAACCAATTACAACCAAACACCATTACCCTGCCTGTATTCTGTTACTGTTGATCATCCCAAATGGATTGCAACATTTTGACAAGAGTTTTTAAAAATCCCTGCTGTCAATAACTAATCTGTCACTAAAGGTTTTACTGTAATGAAAACTGCTGTGCCTAGAGAAAAAAAAGGCAACATAGCATAACATTTTGTTACTGGATGTGGTCAATTAAACATGGCAGTAAAAAAGGCTGTTGGACCACTTTCTTAAAATAAAAACAGGCAGATTTATGCAACCATAATGCGTGATGGTGTGATGAGAAAATTTCAGTGCTGGCAAAATACAGTGTGAACATTTGGACCTTTCAAAGATGTTAAATAATGGCAACATTTTAAATATAATCCGCCCTACAGTTGTTGGGGCTGTTCCTAAAATTTAATGTTGAGCTGTTCCTAAAATTTAATGTCATATACCGAGCAGAGAAATGTTTTAGAAAAGGGAGGGGAGAGCTGTTCTTTAAAATACTGTAATAATGAAAATTGTTATTTCTCAGGGCAAAAGCATGATAGTAAGTGAAATTCAAATATTTTCATCACCGGCTTCTTCTTCCTATCAAAGAAGAAATAATCTTCATGATTAAATCCATGGTTGATGTGGCTGATTTCCGGCTTGTGAGAAAGACTTCTGAGGCATCTGCTGTCAATTTATGTGGACAACATTCAAGGGTCTCTAATCCTTTTAAACTGGAGGACATATGTGGAATTTTGAGACGGTGTTATCAGATTCTCTGTTTAAATGGCCGTTGTGGTGAGAGTAGCTGGGGAGAGAGTGCTCCTACTCCAAAGTGTTGTTAATCATAGACTTTGGCCTGAGGGACTTTTTTCTATGGTGTGCAAGCAGTATCAGCTGCTCAGTTCCAATTCTTTCCCTTTTTGTGAAGATGGGTAATTTAAGAATAGAAAACATGTGTCTTGCAAATCCAGCATCTCCTTTTCTGCCATGCTATGAGGCATCAAATAGCAACAGCACTTAGACTTATATGCTGCTTCGTAGTGCTTTGCAGCCCTCCCTAAGCGGTTTACAGAGTCTGCATATTGCCCCCAACAATCTGGGTCCTCATTTTACTGACTTCAGAAGGATGGAAGGCTGAGTAAACCTTGAGTCATTTAGAATCGAACTCCTGGAGTGAGCAATGAGTTAGCCTGCAGTACTGCATTCTAACCACTGTAAGATGTAAGAAACAAATTATTCAATACTCACAACACAGGAACAGGTCTGGTTCACAATTCAAAGGTGTATTAAAGAAAAGTGTTTGCAAACGGGCCTTCAAGTCCCTTCCAAAGTGGATTGGGTACAAGAAGAGCAAGCTTCCATATTCAAACAATACATTTTCTACCCCTGCACAGAACACGACAGGCCTAAGAAGCCCTCCCCACAAACCCTTTATTCTCTATATTCTAAAATGAGGTAAACTATAAGCTTGACATTTGTTTTCTGTGTTTCAGTGTCTTGTTTTACTGCTGGGCTTTACCTTGGGAGGATGTCCCTTATAACAGTGTATCATGTACTTGTAACTGAATACATTTTAGGTTTTAGGGTGGGGTTTTTATGAAGAAAAAGAAAAAGAGGAAGCTAACAGAAAAGCATCAGAAAGAGCAAAGAAGAATATTCTAGTCTAACTACATAAAAAATCCATTATAAAAGAGTAACTTATAATTCTTTTCTCTCACCACTATGCCACCACAGCTCTTATAAGCATTGACTAAGCTTAGCCACATGTCTAGGTTGGATTGATATTGTCCCAGCTTTGTGCTTCTGTCTCTGCATCCTGGTCAGTTTACAAGAAAGTCCTGGAAAGTAGGATTGTACAAAGGGGAAGGTGGGATTTATCCATCTGAGAGGAAAAATAATCATTCTCATGGTGCCTGGACACCCAAGCAAGCCTGATGTTCTTGACCTTTAATTGTTTGACAATAATGGTCACCATATACATCAGTGTTAGCCACACTTTTTCAACCAACTGCTCTTTTAGAAAGGCTTTTTTTCAGCCCAACACCTCCTATCTACATGCCAGTGCTTTGTATTATTTATGTTTGGTATTTGTGATTGACAATCATTGTTTCTAAATCTTGATGTGGTAAGCATACGATTATTATAGGTAGTCCTTAGTTAATGAAGGTAATTGAGACCAGAATTTCCATCACTGAATGAGCCGTGTTGGTACAGTAGTTAGAATGCCATATTACAGGCAAACTCTGGCCATAGCCTGGAGTTTGATCCTCATCGGCTCAGGGTTGACTTAGCCTTCCATCCTTCTGCGGTCTGGTCAGCTAGTGTTTACTGGAAAATAAATAAGGTGAGTGTGCATAGTAGGAGCAGCTTTTAGGCATAAAAACTTCTACTTATACTAAAGATATGTGGATAAATATGCTTAATGTTTCAACACCCCTCTTTCTTTCTTTGTAATCTGACTGAATCTCTGTGAAACCAGTTCATTCTATGTATTGTATGAATGCATATTTTTCTTTTTATCAGATATTCGCTGTTCTAATTTTGTTACTGAAGTTTTGAAATAATATTTTATTTTATTGCTGTTTTAATATTTGTAAATTGCCTGGAGCCTGTAAGGATTGAGTCATGAGATCTTAGTTCAAAAAACAAGACTTCAATGTGCATAATATGTTCATTTTTGGACAAGATGTTTTAAAAAATGTATTTCCTGTAAAAACATTTTTTTATTTAATAGCGACTGTTTATATGTACTTTTCAGGCATGATTTTTGTCAGGTGTAATTTTGTGCATTTTTGATTATGGAAAGATGGATGCTGACAAGACTGATTGATTGTTTGAATGTCTGTATAATGTAAAGTTCATTTGGAATAAAATATACAAATCTGCTCTTGATAAAATTTATGATTGATTTCTTTTGCATCTCTGTCTTCATCAGGAACTTACCTATTCATATTTGAGGATTAATTGTAACTTTTGGTGACAGACCCCATCTATTTTATTTTCTTTTTACTTAAACAAACACCACTGTCATCTTCTCAAAAAACACATCACATCATAACTGTAAATATAAATTACTGATTTGGGGAATGGGGTGATTATAGCTTTTTTCACCCCGTGGGAACTGAAAGTATTGGTAGTAAAATTGAGAAAAGGGAGAGCTTGGGTTTTTCTCATAATGTTGTATTCATTGGGGAGTTGCCTTCCACTTGACTTGACTTAAACAATCATTCTTTTGCTCTCCAATAATGCAGTCAGTGGAAAACTGAATTATTTTACAGCTTTTGTTCAAGAGCGTTCATTAGTCAAAATACTTTTTTACCTTTTTTTGATAACAAAAAAATGTTTTCTCAACAAGGGCATTCTTTATTTTTGCCATCATAATATAAGCACTTAAACTGACTGCATTATATTAAATTCACTTCCCTACCTCTGTTTTTGATTTAGGAAACAAATACAATAATTCCATTTTAAAAAAATACCTTGCTAAACAAAATTATACCTTAGGCTTTGGGTACAAAACATTCAAAAATACAAGTAATGTTCTTTTAATCATTACTTTTACAGATGATTACAAAATGCTTCACTACTTTATACAATGAAAGTGTACATATTCAATTATATAGTTCTAATGTGGCTGGATTTGGGGCAGAGGTCTAGAGCCTTTCTTATGCATAGGATGGTAACTAAAAAGGCAGTAATACTGGGTTGCCAGATAAACTAAGATATCTTTGTCTTTAAAAAAGTGGGGGACTTATTGAGTCTGTCATCTGCACCTGTATAGCTGTCTGATTTGGTTCACCCCAACAAGACAGACACAGACTTGAGAGAGTAATTAGGACTGCAGAAAGAAACAATTACTACCCACCCGCCTTCAATTGAGGACCTGTATACTGCACGAGTCAAAAAGAGGGCTGTGAAAATATTTACAGATCCCTCACATCCTGGACATAAACTGTTTAAACTCTTACGCTCAAAACGACGCTAATAATTCCCTCAACACTGTCAAACTATTTACTAAGTCTGCATTACTATTAATATTACTATTAATCCTCCCATCCTTCCTTTCACCCATCTTCTCCCACTTATGACTGTATGACTGTAACTTTGTTGCTTGTATCCTAACGATTTTTATTGACTGTTTCCTAGTATGATTTGATTGCTTATTATACCTTCTGACTATTATTAAGTGTTGTACCGTATGATTCTTGACTCTTGACGAATGTGTCTTTTCTTTTATGTACACTGAGAGCATATACACCAAGACAAATTCTTTGTGTCTCCAATCACACCTGGCCACTAAAGAATTCTATTCTATTCAAAAGATTCCAATCTATAGCAGGCAAACATCTTCCAGATGGGTGGACTTTAATACCCAGAATTCCCAACCATCACGGCCATTCCTGAGAAGTTGAGAGTTGAAGTCCACTCATCTGTAGGGTACCCAGATTGGATAAGATTGAACTCAGGATAAGTTTTTTTTTTTTACCATCAATTGTTTTTCTTTTCTTCCACAGAAATAAAATGTGAGGAATCAATAGCCTGACTGGACAAAACCAGCCAGTTGGATGGCAAAATCACTGCTTAGGAAGTATCACTTCAGGCAGTGCATAAATGAATGGTATTTGGAAATTGAAAGCTGACTCCCACCCTACACACACATAAAATACACAAAAGCAACAAAGCATGAACTGGTCAACATTATTTTCCAAATTATGTTGCAGCTCAGGTATTTAAATATTTGTGAGCTTTAATCAGAATCAGTAGAAAACTTATGGAAGTTTTCACATAATTAATGAAAACCTGCAAGTAATTCTGAGAAATTGTCACCTCTACTCTTACAGGTTGTTTTTTATACAATAAGAAGATATGAAAAAATCAAGATAGTCCTTCTTTCTAACAGTGAATTTATTATAGCTAACAAAAAACATAGGTGTCCTTGAAATGTATCATGATGCAAGGATAGCAATTGCATTATGCAACGTGCACATTTCACCGTTTTCTTAACATCATGATAAGCCATGGTGGCACAGTTGCAGTACTAGAGTGCAGTACAAAATCATCCGCGGCCCGGTACCGGCATCAGCACGCATGGCAAGGCGAGCCGAGTGACCGGCCAGCCAGCCAGCCAGCCAGCTGTCCCCTGCTTCTCCCCGCCACCTTCAACTCCTCCTTTGTACCTGTGTCGATGGGCTTCGGGACGGCTTCGGGATGGTCGCTCGGCTCGCCTTGCCATGCGTGCTGAAAGAATCCTCGCGCCTTAGTTTTGTTTGAAGCTGCCCCCCCTCGATGAAACTAAGGCGCGAGGATTCTTTCAGCACCCAAATGCCGCTTTCTACCCGGAAAAGCTCACCGGAAGCACTTTTTCATCAAAACAAGATGGCGGCGCCCAGCAAAACGGCGGCCCGGTAGAAATTGTTCCATGGACCGGTACCAGTCCGGGGACCGGTGGTTGGGGACCCCTGCTGCAGGGTACTTCTGCTGCCTGCTGCCTGCCTGCAATTTGGCAGTTCAAATCTCACCAGGCTCAAGGCTGACTTAGCTTTCCATTCTTCTGAGGTGAGTAAAATGAGGACCCAAATTGTTGGGGGCAATATGCTGATTCTGTAAACGGCTTGGAGAGGTTGAGATTTTTTAAATATTTCTTTCTTAAACATAAGAATTCCAGTACAGATATTACCGTAAATTATGTAGAAATAAAAAGAAAGATCTGCTTGAAAATATATAAACTAAGAAGTCTAAGGAACATTTGATCAAAGTATTTAAATATAGTTTTTGTTATCTCTGTTAAGATCAAGCCAGATCAAACAAGAATGGGCAAGAATTCAATACTGTTTCAACAATGTTAACAACATTAAATCAGTTGTCCATTTGCCTTTCCAATTATATGATCATTCTTTTTGTCATATCTCATCCATGTAATCACTGTAACTCCTACTATGATTATTATGAGGTATACTAACTAAATGAAATCTCCATGAATTTGTGTTGTTTCTTAATTCCAACTGATGGCAAACAAAAAGGATTACTGACTTATGTTCTTATTTGTGGACTACTAGTTGCATCTGATAAGTCAACTATGGCAAACAGGAAGCATTTTGCATAGGTTAATGGAACATTTGGTCCGATCCATATTAGTTTATTTCCTTTTGTCTTCCTTTCTTTAAATTCAGATTGACAAACACCAGAGACAGGCCTTTTTCAGTAGTCCTCTTATTTTACAGCAGTAATTTGAGAAATGTGTTTCAGTGGACTAGTACACCATGAGCATTTTTGTACTTTGAATTTTTATTACATTACTTATTGACTTTTATTTTTAGATTTTTAAAATAAAATCTAACGTATGCCAGGACAGTTAGCTGAGAAAAATCCAATACAAATAATTATGCTTGTTATGTGTTGAAAACGACAAACCAGGAAATTTGGTTTGTGCCGGCTGTTTTAGGAGAAGCACAGAAGCAATCATTCCACATAGCGCATCATGTCTCACTGAATAGTTGAACTGATGGATCATGACAGTTAAAATAATTAGTTAAAATATAATCCCCGAGGCTTAAATCGGGATTTTTTGGGGTGTGGGGGGGATTTTCCTAGTCCACTGACAAAAGCAGAGAAACCAACAAAAAAAGCACAGAGGAGGAGGGAAGGAAAATTACCCCGATTCGGGAATGGCTTGAGAAGAAATTAAGAAGTGGGGGTCGCCATAGAAGATTCCTGCTCCCCAGTTTACAAAACCCCAAAAGGTTTTGGGCAAGTCGGTCGTTATCTCTGAAGATCTTCATTAATGCACCGCCTCGCCTCCTTCCTCCTCTTTCAGTCCTCCCTCGCCCCCCCCCGCTCCCCCAATTTTCCACAGCTCCAGGGACCCGGGTCAGCCCCGACCGCGCGTCCAAACGTGCACACGCGAGTCTGACAAATGACCTCTCGAAATTATCTCAGAGCGCCGAGCTTCGGTTGCTACGACGACCTCTTTGGGTTCGCGGCGAGCCATGTGACAGTGACATTGACGTCAGCCGGAGGCAGGCGGTGTGGCTGGAGTCTCCGGCGGAGCCCGAGCCGTATGTGAGAAATCTGCCGCGTCCGGGGCTGCTCGCTGCCTCGCTCGCTCGCTCCTTGCCGCCGCGCTTCCTCCGCCGAGCAGCCGGAGCATGGCGCATTAGAGAAGGATTGCATTTCTGCGGGGCGAGGTAAAAGGCTGCCGGAGGGGTTGCGGTTAGGCATTTCCCCGGCTTTGGGCGCATTGCTTTGCTTTGCTTTTTTCTTTTTTCTTTTTGGCTGCTATGGAAGAGCCTCCTTTTCCCGCCCTCGCGTCGTATGGGGCTTGTTTGAGGCGCGTTACAACTTTCCCCTCCGGGGCAGAAGGCGAGTCGGGGTGTTCCTCAAGTGGGGCAGAGGCGGCGCGGCTTCCTCCGCTGAGCTGAGCGCGGGCAGCGGCGGGGAGTAAAAGTTCAGGGCGGGCGAGGGAAATGCCAGGCAGCCCCCGAGACTGGGCGGGACGCTGTCGGCGGCAGGCGTGGGAGAAAGTGTCGGGGACCGGAGTCCACGAAACGCGGCTTCTGTCTTCCTTCCCCTTCCCCTTCCCCTCCCCTTTGGCCAGGTTCGAAGAAACACCTTACTGGGTCGCCTCTTTCTTTGGGCCTCTTTCTTCTCTCCTGCTACGAGCCCTGCTGGATTCCCGGCGGATCGAAGTTGGGAGCATTGGAAGTGGCATTTTGCTTCCACAGGACTTTGGAGTTGCATCTCGGGTGGGGGGTGGTGGGGGGCTTCGAGGCTCCAGGCACGGACTCGGAAGGAAGCCCCTATTCAAGTGGAAGCGAACTTCCAAGTCTGGTTGTGGGAACCTACCGGCGTCTCTTTGCCTGCCGAGAAGAAGTGAAGCTAATACGAATTCTAGGTTTCCTGGTGTTAGCGCTACTTTAGATTACAAACAAGTCTTTCGTTTTTGCAGAGAGGTTGTAAGAACGAGAGTCAGAAACAGACTGTTCCAAATCTGAGATATGCCAATAGAATAGTTAACCAATTGTGTATTTTCAACTACCTTTCCATTCGCCCACTCCACCTGCAGCTTTCCTTTTAAACTTTTCTTCTTGGGGAAACAATGAGTTGCGGTGATGAAAAATAGGACCTCTCGTTTGAAAGATATTATTCCCACTTCAAAAATAAAAACACTACTTGCTTGCTTCCTGTATGAGGGAAACACTGATAAAAAAATAAACTGCATCTTGCATAGAATTCCAGACTCTCTGGAGTTGAAGGGCCAATACATTTAAATAAATAATGATTCATTGAGTTGTATTTGAATGAGAGAGAGCATGGATGCCTTTATATAACATTAATTAGAGTGATGTTGCTATTCCTCCTTTTGTCTAATTAGAAATGTAGGAGAATAACTGCAATATTGATATTTTGAAAGAAACAGCATGGCATTTATTTCAGATCTGCATACTGTTTTTAAAATATATCTTTGAAAATACACTTATGTAATGAGTAACAAAAATGACTTTGAAACTTACCAGGTACACTTAAAAAGGGAAGTTTGAAAAAATAGCATATAATTTGTCTTGATATGGGAGTCTTAATATGGGATAATATTTGTACATTATATGTCCACAAGAGGGAATAAATACTTTGTTTCAGTTATTGTTTGCTAATTATTTGTGTTGTATTCCTGAACCTTTTAAGCAGCTTTTCAAAAAATTAATACCTGATGATTGCTTATCAGTTAAATATTGGATCTGTCTCCTGCTTAATATATTGGCTGAGGTAAAATGAAGAACTAATCAATAAGAAATACAGTAATAGGTCTATAAATATTGCAGTCAATACTGCAATATAGTTTTTAATTATTAAAACTATAGATGCATTTATTGTCTTACAGGTGAAACAGAGCCTTTGGGAACCCCACTTTTTGTATCAATCAGTTTTAATAGGTTTGGTTTATTTTTGGAATTAGAGCCCTGATAGATTTAACCTAATGATAACATGTTTTGGGATTAATAAAACAAAAGTGCTAAAAGATGAAAAGAATCAAGCATTGACTGACATTTAAAGATAACCTGGGGGGGGGGGGGAGCTATCTAGTTGTTGTATAGATGACAGGTATGGGATGCTGTTCAGCAAAATGCTATTCTGCCCTAATTTTCTTAAACAAAACTTTTGGAGAAAAAATAATTATGCAGCTGCGATGCAAGATAACTGTTCCACTCAGCTGCATTCTTAAGTTTGTATATGTATAATCATGTAGCAACGCTGACAACACAAAATGTATTGACAATTTCTGTAATGATTCATGGGTAGCTAAAATTGTAGTCTTGCCATTTTTACTATGTCAGATAACAGAAGCAACAGTTAGCCAGTGGTGTTAAGACAGTGGTGTTAAGCAATTTCTGGATGAATGATTAGATTGATATTTTTGAAGCTGCTGCCATAGCAGTGTTGAGTGGTTGGCAGAGTTAGTCTCCTGAACATGCAATCATGTCACTTTTGCTTCTGCAGTGATTGGTACTCAATGGGTGGGGATGGAAAAGGCATCTGAACTGAGTGGCCCATCAGTGCAGGCTGTAACAAGAAGCTTTGTTCTCCAGCCAGATGCAAACATCTGGAGTTGCAAAGGATTTCTATTGGGCAAACTCCCTACAGAGTGTGACTAGGTTCAGACATCTTCTAAAGCCATGAACTATTGTTGTTGTTTTTCACTTTGATTTAGAACGGGGCATTTGGAAGCCATGGGAGAACAAGTGATCTCTTCTATGGGTTCTCTCAAAATGTTGACTTATAAACCATGATTGCCAAACCACAATAGCTGGCTCACACAACACTATACATTTGTAAAAGTGATTTTAAATTCAGGTAGTATTTTAAAAGAAGTTGTATTGCAGAGCATAGCATCAACCCCACAATAAATTTTAAGAGAGTTTCCCCAAATAATAGCCTTAGATGTTCATGGAAAATAAAAATACTACTTTTTTAAAAATTGTAATTGCTTTGTTTGTATTCTGCCCAGCTGCCTAGAATAGATAGAGGTAAGTGGGGTGTGGAATAGTAGACTTCTTGGAGTTTAGAGATTGTGACAAAGAGCCATAAGTGGGTTTTTCGTGAGCCAATTTTTGATGGAGCATCTCCTCCCACAGCAGCCATTTTGTTGAGTTCCATTTCTAGATATTTCATGTGCTCGCTACCTCAAAATGGTTAGAGCTTTGCTGTACTTAGTTAGAAGTATTACATTTTTCTTCTTCACCTGTGTGGATAAATTGCTGTAGGCAATATCAAGAAAGTTACATTTGATGAAGAAAAGTGAGCTATTTAAAAAAGGATTCATGCTTTTTCCCAAATTGCATCTTTCCTTCCAAACCCCCAAGCCATGAAATGAAAATGGAACCTCTGGAGACCACTTGTAAAGCCAGGATTTGATTTAGAAATTAACCCTGTCAGTAATAATACTGCAATACATATTAGTGAATGCACACTTGACCATACATTCTGAATCTTTAGGGATCTCAGGTGGAAAAATGTTACTGGAGAACTGAGTTTCTTTGCTGTTTTTACTTGTTCCAGCATTTCAGTAAGATTGCATTCTTGCTGCAGACTGAAGCAGTTATACATTCATATCACACCTGAGGAGGAGAATATATATTAGGAAAACCAGCATATCGAATGCACAGGTTATTTGCTTATGACAAAATGACAGGCCTGCCTGTAGTATTCCAGAAAATACAAGTGCCTTTCTACCATTTAGAGATCATGCTGGCAGTGGAATCTCAGGTCATCCACTTGTGTGATGAGCAAGAAGAAGACTCAAGTTGACAGGGGATGCCATTATTACACACCTTGACATTGCCATACAGCCTTTGTGCCAGGGGATGCTTCTCAGAGCTACCAGGTTTTTAGCAGAACACACAGAAAAAGAATGTGAGTCTGTACAAGTAATACTCATGTACTCATTGGAGTGCAAGAACCATTTTGTGCAGGATTTTTGCATCAAAGCAAATTTTCTTTGACATAACCAGGATAGGAAGGGGACCCAAAGGTGCTTTTTTCAAGAGGCAACTGGACTTCCTGGTTTTTTCTTTGAAGATGTTTTGCTTCTCATCCGGGGGAGGGATATGACATCATCTATCTCCAATTTACAACACAGTCCTTTCAATAGTTCCAAGAAGGTTCTACACCAATTTGCACCACTCAGGTAACCCTGATGATACAGATGACCTTAACAACCCTCTAAAAGAATGCAAATGTCCAGCTGACTGAAAGAAGTATAAATCCTTCCATTCCCCACCATTCAGTCAGAACTGAAGAAGCTTCTTGGATGAGAAGCAAGAAGTCTTCAAAGAAAAACCAGAAAGTCCAGTTGCCTCTTGATAAAAAGCACCTTTGGGATAACCATGACCTGGATGACTGAGAATCTCCATAGACAGAATAAGAAGAAGAGTTTTTTAGCGACCATAAGAGCAAAACCAAAACGTTTAGGAAGCTGCTGAAAAGGGAAGGAACAACACCCACCTTGTCAGGGTTAGTAATGTCAGTTAAGAAAAAAAAAAGGAAGCACCTCGTATTTACACTGTAAATATTACAGTTTTCTAATTGGTTGGTCACTTTAATAGTCTTGGATATCTGGGTCATTTGCTGTTCTCCCTATTCCAAGATCCAATTATGAATGCCAGGACCGAAGGAAATGCAAGCAGAGTTCTCCCAAGTACGGTGGTTTAAATCTGAACCACTTCCACAAATAATTATCAGGAGCTCTTTGCGGACCAATAGTCTGATCCTTTTCTGAATGAAACAGGTTTTTTTCCTTTGCTTTGTCCTCCCTGCAACTTGGGTGACAGCTGACAGGATACAGCTCATACATCCTAGTGAAAGCAGCACCCTTGTGTATCTGACAGCCTTACTCCATCCTCTGGAACTGAGTAATTGTAAAAAATGAGGGTCATTCTTTCTATTCTTGAAGCAAACTGAGCTATGTCCGGAACACTGCTCTAGAGAGGTGAGAATTAGATTCTGTGACATATTACAATAATACATAAGGGAGTGGAGGCTAAAACATATAAAGAACGGTTGCTGAAATTGGGTACGTCTAGTTTAATGGGAAAAAAAAGACTAGGGGTGACATGATAGCAGTGTTCCAATATCTCAGAGGTTGCCTTGAGTTATGACTGTAATGGAGCCTACCCTTTAACGTTGTAAGTCATAACTGTCGTAAAATATGACCAACCCACTCATTGTTCGCTATGGGTGCATTTTTGCTTGAAGCTGGAAATAAACGTTGGTTTTCAGTAAAACCATAGTAAAATGCAGTCATGTGACTGGAATACTGCAAGTGGCTGTAAATGCGCCCAAATTCTGGTCACATGACTGCAAGGATATGAAAACCATTGGAACTTTGGATCTGTGTCATAAATCCCTTTTTTTCAGATAGTAGTAACTTCAGATGGTTGCTTAACTAAACAGTTGTAAGTTGAAAACGACCTGTATTTTTATTTTGCTTGTTTAATGTTTTATATTTCTTTTTTTCAAATAAAAACTTTTTAAAGACAAAAATAAAGATATTAAATAAAAAAGAGAAAAAATGACATTGTCCTCTTTTCATTCATGGCAAATTTAAAGAATCACATTTTCCTGAATATAAAGTGGTACAGTTGGTTGGACTTTGTTTTGTGGATACTGCATGTTTCTTTACTTGCTATATGTTTGCTAAGAGGGGGTTTGTATGTTTCCTGAAGCATACTAGAAATAAGTTGTGGTTATTTCAGTATTTATTTAGTGGCAGGGATGCCATAGATACCATCTTATTATATGGCTTTAACAGAATTAGTGTTGACCCAACTTCTGATGTTGCTGCTGAAGGTATCCTGGGGGAAGTTGAATGAAAGGACCACAACATTTTTCCATTCTGCAATGTAGTTTCATTAGCAACTTTGTGGTCTAGATTATACTTGAGAAGTTAGCAAACATTTGCAGGAGAAAAAAGAAAACGTATATCTATACTGTAATAGTCTAGTCCCTAATAAATATTTATTTATTTGTATCCCGCCTTTATTATTTTTACAAATAAGGAGGGAAACATATCCAGTAAAACTTCTTCCTCCTATTTGCTCCACAACAACCCTTTGAGATGGGTTGGACTGAGAGTGCGTGACTGACCCAAAGTCACCCAGTTGGCTTTCAGGGCTAAGATGGGACTTGAACTCACAGTCTCCTGCTTTCTAGGCTGGTGACTTAACTACTAGAGGGTCAAACTGACTCTCCTATATTGGAATAAACGTCAATATTCCACATATCATCACAGTGTTGTACTGGTAGTAAACAACAGAGGATATCTTTAAAAAACAACAAAACAAAATAAAGTTTTTAATGTTAAATGCAGACATGTTTAACCTAAATATGAAGAAAATAAATAACACACATATCTAACACACAAAGGAAAGAAATTTTGAAGGTCATTTTCCAGGATTTTGACTTCTATTTTAATTCAAGATCTTTCTTGAGAAAGCTTCCTTTGGGAAATGCTATATCCCATAGTTCTTGAACCTTAGTTTCTAATTATATTTCCATAACATTTTTATGACTAATGCGCAAATATGGAGCCAAGAATAATTTAAACATCTTAAAATAATCAATATTAGGCAACTTCTGAGATTTTGAGCATATTCTAGGATTAAAACCGTACAGTCCAAACATGCAATGAGAAACATGTTATCTTAGTAAAGTTTTGAGCAAGTTACATATATATACACATCTAAATAGAATAGAATACTTTATTGGCCATGTGTGATTGGACATCCAAGGAATTTGTCTTTGTGGAAATACTCTCAGTGTACATAATAGAAAAGATACATTTGTCAGGAGACGAGAATCAAGGTACAACACTTAATGATAGTCATAGGGTACAATAAAGTTACAGTCATGCAGTCACTAGTGGGAGGGGATGGGTGATAAGGAGTGATGACAAGATTAACAGTAATAGTAGTACAGACTTTGTAAATAGTTGAACAGTGTTGAGGGAATTACTTGTTTAGCAGAGTGATGGCTTTCGGGAAAAAACTGTTCTTGTGTCTAGTAGTTCTGGTGTGTAATGCTCTATAGCGTCGTTTTGAAGGAAGGAGTTGAAACAGTTTATGTCCGCGATGTGAGGGGTCTGTAAATATGGGATACATATATCATGTTTGTTGCTAACATATCTAAAGTCATTGGAAAACAATGCTTTAAGTAAGTGCTGAAAGATGTTAAAACCCTATGATGCAACCAATGTGGGTATATCAGGTGCTATTCCATTTTTGCTTTTGTTGTTGTTGTGTTTTGTTCCTGGACTTGGTCAGTAGCTTATTGAAATCCAGTATGAACAATAACGCTGATTGAAAAGGGCAAACAAACTTCCCAAACAGCAAATGTGTAGTCTTCATTGAGTTTCAGGTTTAGAAAAGCTCAGCGAAATCTTCTGGGAATGTTTAAAATAGCATTTGTTCTTGGCTAAAGAAACATTAGTGAACTTTTAAGCATAATAACTCTTGCAGGTGTTGAAGAATCAAGTAGCTGTCTTTAAGAGTTGCCTGTTTTTTATTTTTACTTTTTTTAAAGTTGGAATGTGAAAGAAAACAAAATTAACTATCATTACATTGTATAATTTAATTGGATGTAACAGATAACAGATGGATATTTAGGTCATTAGGATTTTTTTTTAAACTACAAAGGCTGTGGCATGAAAAGAATTTATGAAGCTAATTTTAGAATAGAATTCTTTATTATTTTATTTTAGCAGGATTTTAGTTTTGGGGTTTTTTAAAAAAATGTTTTAGACATTTCAGATGATATCAAGGAATTGTTCTTGTTCAAAAAGAAATTTTTACTAGGAAGTCTTGTCAGATAAAATATTCAAGCAGTTCCATGCTATTGGAAAAAAATTAAGCCGTGCTGCTAACACAAGTCTCATTTATGACTTTGAACTGCAATTTCCTTTTACGCACCATGTTAACATTAGTAGAGCTAAATAGTTTAATTAGAGTAATTGGTGAAGTTAAGATGCTACTTCAAACAACTACTCTAACTTTGGGAATTCCGAATTCTGAATTTTATTACAGTGATAGACCAGAGACCAAATCAAATAAAAACACTCAATAAATATACAATGAAAAATTATAGAATAAAATAATAAATAACAGATAAAATCTGTGATAAAATCCAGTCTGTCAATTATACATGGTCTAACTATACTAAAATCACAATCCATAAACTGGCCCATAGTTACTTCTAAAAGGGTAAGTGCAAAGGATTTGCCACATTTGTTGTATAAAATAGCTATGGTGCGTTTGATGCCTGTTTCTAACGAATCAGAAACTTCAAACAACTATTCCAAATTTGGAAAGTTATTAAAAATAATGTTGGCCTTGCTAATCAATTCTCACTGATATTTGCTCTGTCCACTCTAAGTTCAGTGTTTTCTTTTGAGTGAGAAGCATTTGGAATTTTTTATTCTTTATGCAACTGACTTAAGTCCCATTCAAAAAACTTTGCAATTTCTTCCAAAACAGCTGATTTTGATTTATGAAATTGGCTTGATTTCATTCTATGGTAATTGATCACACAAATATATTCATTATATTTTATTTCAGATATTTCAAATTGACCATTGCCTCTAAGAGTTCCTTTCATTCATTGCAGAATAATCTCTTCATTTAGGTTTGCAATTTATTTATTGTTTTAAAAGAAAGATGCATCAATAAAGCAGCGGAACAGCGATTACAAACCTTCAACACAGCTCCCAGGGACACGGTGCAGCTGTGCCTTCAAGAGAGCGGGCTTCTGTTCTTCTGCCATGCAGGGAATCATCCCATAATCCAGGGAGACTATAAGTAAGGGAGAAGCCATAGGCCCTCCCCTGCAGCTTTCCCTGAGCGAATTTGGCCAGCGCAATCGTAAAGATCGAAACGGAGATAACAGTGCATCACAGCTGATTGTAAACAATGCGGTTTCCTTTCTACTGCCGATTTCGCTGCTCGGGGCATTTTTTTCTGCCTATAGAGCGAGGATCAGCCATCGCAGGCTGCAATTGTGTGAGGGCCCAATTTGGATCATCTCCTCAGAGCACCTGGCGAGCAGCCATCTTAAGTGGCCACACTCATCAACGGCCTACCTCCATGCCACAGCAGGCCGTAATCAAGGCCTCTACATAGGCAGCACATAGTGAGAGTCACTCCCAGCACCTCCTGTGCTTGTCCATACCAACGATGGAGGAGGATAGAATTCAACAGAGCTTTCAGGCCTGGACAGCCAGGGTCTTCAAACAATCAAGAGGAAGAAAAGTTAGCGCAAAGGTAGGTAGAGGCCAGCTGCAACAGGCCTCCCAACCATCTTACCCTCCGATTGTTCAGTCAGTACTTCCAGGGAGGTGGATGAAACACTCCAGCCCCTTTTTGACAATGGGGGGGGGGTGTCCCAAGCCCGGTCTCCAGAGCCAGTTGAAGAACAATTCGGGCCTCTAGACCTAAAAAGATCAGGCCCCAATTTTTAAACAAGCCTCTTGGGACCTCTCTTCAGCTTGGCCCTCCATGGCCCAAGGTGTTCTCGACCTAAACTCGAGGCTTCCTTCACCCCCGCTACAGGCCTTTGCCCCTCAGATCCATCATTTAGTGGCAGACCCAACTACATCCAAGATGTAGTCTCCATTGCCATCAGATAGGGCCTAGCAGAAGGGCTGCTATGAATTTTTCAACCCTCAAACAGGGCCCAGCCCCACTTTGCTGGCCTGCTACAAGCCAGATCCCCCAGAGGGGACTGCTTCACCCACAGGAGCCCAAGGCCCCTTCTGCTCAATCAGAATGGGGAGGGCGTTAGAGCAGGGAGATTATACAGAACCATCAGAACGTAGCCACTCTCCTGCTTCTGAACGGGAGGAGGGAGAAATCTGGGACCCCAACCTCTCTGAGGAAAAGGAAGATCTACTACCCGTCGGCTTTTTGTTGTCCCCAAGGCCTGGGTGGGGTGGTGAGTATTCTCAACCTAACATTTCTGAATGCGTTTATCCCATTCAGGCACGTTAAAATACAGATGCTACATTCTATTCTAGAGAGTGTTTGGGAGGGCTATCTCCTCTCTTCCAACTGAGCTTACGACCCATCGACAGCTCCTCAGGTTCTGTTAAAATGGGGGACACTACCAATACAGGACCTTGCCCCTTGGACTTTCTTCAGCCCCCAGATCATTTACTAAACTGGTGGCAGCCTGGCCAGCCCTTATTAGGGCAATCCCAGTAAGAGTCCAGTGTTGCCTGGATGATATACTGGTCCAGTCATCTTCCCCATCTAGGGCAGTAGAAGATTTGGATATCACCATTCAAGTTTTCCAAGAGCATGGCTTCTCTTTCAAAGAGGCCAAAACAGCCACTTTACTCCCACCAATTCCTTACTCCATCTGGGAGCTGTATTAGATACTTTTTCCTGCAAGGTGTCCTTGTCCCAGGAATGTCAGGAGAGTATCAGTTAATTGGCCATATAAAATCTAACCCTAGAGTGCCCCTGGCTATGCTTTCCAAGCTCCTGGGGAAAATGATATCATGCATTAATATAGTGCCCTGGGCTAGATTCCATGCCATGTCGCTCCAATGGTTTCTTCCACCTTATCAGAAGACAGGTAGGAGTTGTTCCTTTTTCAGGTCAGATTAACTCCGTTGGTCCTTAAATCTTTTTGATGGGGGTCATCTGAAGTGTTTTCCACGGGACTCTTGTTCAAGGAATCGGACAGGTTAGTGCTGACCATGGATGCCAGTCTGTATGGCTGGGGAGCCCACCTTCAATCCAGGGTGGTCCAGGGACCATGGTCCCAGGCAAATTTGGCCCATAATATTAATTGGCTAGAGCTTCGAGCGGTCCATTTGGCCCTGACACAATTAGTGGATGCTGTCTCAGATAGGGACATCCTGATCTTGCTTGACAAGGTGTCAACCAAGGCGCATTTTAACCGCCAAGGCGGGACATATTCAGAACCCCTGATGTTAGAGGCAGATCAACTCTGCATATGGGCAGTGAGACACCAGGTATTGCTCAGAGCTGAGCTTATTGCAGCCGGGGCCAATGTTGAAACTGACTGGCTTAGCAGAGCCACCACTGACCAGGCAGAGTGGCGTTTGCACCCCGATTTATTTCAGGAGCTGTTGGAGCGCTTCGGATTGCCAGGAGTGGATCTCTTTGCTTCTCAGGACAACACACAACTCCCGAGGTTCTACTCCAGGTGTGCGGTTCCGGGGGTGGAGGGAATGAATGCTTTACGTAGCCCTTGGCCACGGGAACTCCTGTATGCCTTTCCTCTTCTGCCCCTGATTCCAGGGGTCTTCTGGAAACACTGGGCAAAAGAGCAGAACTTATACTTGTAGCCCTCACTGGCCCAGGAGGCCATGGTTCGCAGACTTAGTAAACCGTTTCATCTCCAGTCCTGGGAGGATTCTGGTAGATAGAGTGTCGCTCAGACAGGGGCCAATATTGCTTCCAGAGTCCCAGTAGCTTCAGTTGGCCATCTAGAGATTGAGGGGGGATCCCTGATCTGGAACTATCATTCCTCTAGAGTAATAAGAACTAGCCAAGCCTCCAGGGAACCCTCCACCAACTGCATCTATGATGCAACCTGGAAGGCTTTCAGCAATTGGTGTTATAAGTATGACATTGCCCCTTCCGGGGCCTTAATTGCCAGATGCTGGACTTCCTCCAAGAGAGCCTAGTCAAGGGACTTTCACCTAACACTCTGTGGAGGCAGGTTGCAGCCTTGTCCTCTGTTCTACCCTTGTGGGGAGTGGAATCTTTGTCTAGACATCCCATGGTCCGCAGGTTTCTGAAGGGTACTACAAACCTGAGGCCTCCAGTGGTCATCGAGATCCCACATAGGACTTCTTTAAAGTACTGCAGTCGCCGACTAAGGCCCCATTCGAACCACTGAGGTCAATTCCCTTGCAGTTTTTGTCTTGTAAGGTGGCATTTCTGGTAGCGATTACCCCTTCTAGAAGGATTTCGGTCCTGGCAGCCTTGTCTGTCAGGAAAGACATCTAGACCCTACCTTTTGTACCTAAGATTAATACTGGGTTCCTCCGATCCCAACACATAGTGTTACCTGATTTCTGTCCCCTTCTGCTCCACGACTTAGAGTGCAAGTGGCACACCCTAGATGTTAGCAGAGTGCTTAGAATTTACATCAGACGTCCCTCTACATTTAGCAAAACTGAGGCCATGTTTGTGTCCTTTCACCTTCCCATTGGGGGCAACAAAGCCTCTCCTCCCACCTTGAGTAGGTGGATCACAGCATGCATCGCACAGGCCTTCTAACCAGAGCCCTTCCAATACCCCAGGGCCTAACGGCACACTCTGCTAGGAGTGCCTCGACTTCAGCTGCCTGGGCCACCCAGACAACCCTAGTGGAGATTTGCAGAGCGGCTACGTGGACCTCCCCGTCCCTGTTCATCAGACATTACCGTTTGGACTCCTATGCCTCGAGGAGTGCGGCTTTTGGCAGACAGATGCTTCATTGAGTGGTTCCAACTTTAGAGAGACTTGCCGGATGAGGACCCTCCCGTGGATATGCAGGCTTTGGTATGTCCCATCCTGGGCTCTCGCAGCAGCATTTAGGAGAATGGGCATTGGTAAATTTACCTGAGAACGCCCTTTCTATAGATGCTGCTACAGAGCCCAGCCCCTCCCTTATTTCGTCCGGACCATGGTAAGATGTGTTAATGTTAATGTTAAAGATTCTGTTTGGCTTTCAGTGACACTTCCTACAGTCTGTCAAGTACCTTCGCCAAAGCTGGGGGGAAACTCCCACAGGCAGTCCTTTTTATACAAGACAGACGCAGCTTGATGATGTCATCAGGAGGAGTCTAACCCATCCTGGGCTCTCTAGCAGCATCTATAGAAAGGGCGTTCTCAGGTAAATTTACCAACGCCCATTCCCAGAGCAATTGTCATAGGAAGCGGGAGACCAACTTGGCTCCCTCATCAGCTAAAACAGGAAGCTGTTGGAGAAAATATATTTTGCTCCCTTTGCCAGATGTAAATCAGTTATTGATCATACTCCTAATGCTACAGCTTGGAACAACAGTACACATTTGTTCTGTTCATCGGTCATGTTCATCGGTCATTATGGGTAATCCTTGACTTAAAGCCATTCATTTAGTGACATTCAAAGTTACGATAGTGCTGAAGAAATGACTCATGGCCAGTCCTTGCACTTATGACCATCACAGAGTCTCTGTGGTCACATGATCCAAAATCAGGCCCTTGGCAACTGGTATGGCTTTCTCATGATGACGATGTCCCGAGATCATATGACTGCCATTTGCAACTTTCCCAACTGGCTTCTGACGACAAAGTCAGTGGGGGAAACTGAATTCACTTAATGACCACATGTTTCACTTCACTGTGCAGTGATTCATTTAATGACTATGGCAAAAAAGGCTGTAAAATTGGGACTGACTTAACAATTATCTTGTTTGGCAACAGACCTTCCAGTCCCAATTGTGGTCATAAATCAAGGACTACCTGCATCAATTCTGGTACATCTGCTAACCAAAGGAGCAAGACACACAAATGACTTTTCATGGAAAATCAGTCAGAAATGCTTGTTCATCCAGCTTACTACTCACTAGGATTGTGCAGATTTTTGCAAGGATTCTTCACTTTGACAATGGTTAGTGAAACCTTCCTCAAAGCTTCTTCATGGAGCAACATGGTCACCTCACTTCCTGGAATGAAAAGCAGCATTGCTTTACTCTGCTCTCCCTCAACAGCCTTCTCCAGCATTAGGTGACCCAAAGTTCTCCTCTGCGGCTTTGGAAACTGAAAGAGGAGGTGTTCCATATATTACTTAGAAAATTCAAAAACTCTATGTTTATTTTTGTAAAGAGTGGAAAATGGAAAGAGGAGGCTGCTGAACAAAACTCTTAATCACCTCTTCTGAGACTCCCCTGGGCTTCTGCACAGAGAAAACTCTGTAACAGTGTTTTTTTTCAAGCTTGGCAGCTTTCCGATCGGTGGGTTCCCAGCTCCCAGAATCCCCCAGCCAGCTTGTTGACAGGGGAATTCTGGGAGTTGAAGTCATCCATATGAAAGCTGCCAAGCTTGAAAAATACTGCTCTATTAGTTTTATAGAGAGGAAGAGGAAACAGGCGACAGAGGGGATGCGGATGTACTCTTTTTAAAAAGTACATCACACATTGTACTTTCTAGAGAGATGGGTCACCTTGCTTAAAGCTCACAATTTTTTGATGTTGATAACCAATCTTTTTCCCATCTCATTTTTCCAAGATAAAAATGCAGTGAATAGATAAATAATTTCCCCATTGACCCAGATATAAACACAACTGAATAACAGTCCCAAAATCTCATCTGAGATTTCCAGAATCTCAGAATTACTGGTTTTTCACATGGGTTACCATGAGATTTTGGAGACTTTTGGTAAGATTTTATTGAGAATACACATATTTGTTAAGATTCTGCTGTCTTTCAATTCAGGAGAAGAGCAAGATGAAGGTGGAATTTTTTAATGAATCGTGGTGCCTGTTGAGGCTGCATTGCTGGTTTCTATTACAGCAATAGTTTTAAAATTGAAATATAGTAGTGTATTCAATTGCTTAATTAATACAATATTGAAAATATTAACTTTATGTCAGCTATAACTTTTTCCTTTCTTGCCTCTTTTTTGTTTCTTTTTTTGGGGTGTCTTTACCATTTTCTTTTCCTTTTCTTAAAAATGTTCAATAAAAAACATACAGACCTTCTCTAATGCAATTATGACAATTATCCCTAAAATTGGCTCTTAAGGGTTACAGAGAACATTTTTTAATGGTAAACAGATCCTTAAAATACTATTTTGCTATGTTGTTAAACATTTCATTGAGAGAAAAATGGTGCTTTATCTTACAGTATGAAAGGGAGAAAACAATGTGCTTTTCAGTATATTAAATCATTGTGGGATTCTTCAGAGATACCTGAGTATAGGTAACAAATCTATAAAAAGACTGATAGTTTGTATGATCTCTGCTTTGGAATTTATAATGTGCTTTTCTTAGATGTCCCCAGACAAACATTTTCATAGCCTACTGGATCAACTTTTCTTGTGTTTGATAAAATTCTGTAACATTGACTGATTTGCTTCATTGGTCTCTTAGACTTATTGTACATTACAAATTTTTATCAACTCTTTTTTAAGACAGCTTGGGAGAGAATGAAATTACAAAAGCAATTAAAATCTGAGTCAAACCATCCAGCAATAACCATTCTTCTGGGTGATGGGCAATTTCAGCTTCCTTCTTGCTCTGCAGTGTTCTGTTTTTCTGTTTTTTTTCTGCGAGTTCTACCTAGTCCATTGCATTGATTAAAAAAAATCCATTTACTGTGCACTCACGTAGAGTTGGATTATAATCCTGTAAATAGAATTCACTTCTGAGTAAATATGTACAGGACTAAATTTTTAATATAGTAAAGAGATCAATGCATTTTAACTCATGCTCCGTGTTGATAGTGTTTCTCCAAAATCAATATTTTTGTCCATAGCCATATATAACATACTGGTATATTCACATAAGTGGGTAGTGAAATTGGCAAATTATGGGCTCATCTAACCCACATTTCTCCTTTTTTTATTGGAAGGGTCCATTTTAGTCCATCATGTCTAATTCCCTGCTCATCCTGGAATCCAAAGTGACGCATTCTCAGCAAAACATCATATAAGATAGATTTACAAACACTGGAAAGAAATACTGACTTGACTTAAATATAAGAAAACAAGGCAATTTGGGCTGGTTTGAACAAAGCTTTGTAAGTGCAATTGTAATTAAATTTTGAAATTCATTCCCACAAGATGTGGTGATGGTTACCAGGTTGCTTGCTGCAAAAAAAGGCTTCCTTGTAGAGTGACTGAATACTATGAAAACAGCTGTCCCAGAATTGCTTTTTCAAAGAGGCAGCTGGACTTTCTGGTTTTTCTTTGAAGCTCTGTTCAGAGCTGAAGAAGCTTCTTGGATGAGAAGTGAAATGTCTTAAAAAAAAAAAACCCTCAGAAAATCCAGTTGCCTCTTGAAAAAGCACCTTTGGGACAACCATGACCTGGTTGACTGAGAACCTCCATATTCATTTAGCTCTGAAAATAGCTATAGGACTACATGGAGAAGGGGTCTGATTTAGCAGAGTGCTTGCTGCTTAAATTCTTGTATCACACAGTGGCTAATCAGATGCATCCAAGAATTTAAAAACATGGACAAGAGGAGGATAGTTTTCAGTTATAATTCTCCAAAAGATGGCATTTCAAATGTATATATGATTCAGAAGGTTATGTCTGGTCAGTGTCTAATAACCACTGATAAATCCCCTTCTCCATGAATTTGTCTGGTTCTCATTTAAAACCATCTGAATTGGTGGGCGTGTCACCCCATTGGATGGCAATGAATTCCATAGTTTTATCTTGGCTTTAAGAACAAAATCTTTGTTACTTAGAAAGCTCCCATTATTGAGAAACTATAAAACGTTTCTTTCTTTCTTTCTTTCTAACTATTGGGGAAGGAATGGAAAGGACATAATAATAGTTCTAAATTTGTAATTTAAATGAAACAATAGGAAATCGTTAGAAAATTACCCTTGACAAAATCAGATAAAGTTGCTTATCAAGTTTAGGGGAATAGTAGGTTACAACTTAATTGAAAGGAGGCAGAAAAATGAAAAGATTGGGAACAGCATGTACTAAAACTGAAAAGCAGAGTAACTGACATTGTTTTATTGCAATTTATCATTGTCATATATTTCCAGATCTCCCCCCAAAAAAAAAAAAAAATCTCTGTAGTTACTTCTAAGAAAGAGGCATTGGTAGCAGGGACAAAATGTCATTAGTATTTTTTTTTTTAAGTTGAGATTCAGGTCTTTTCAAATATACTAAAAACATAAAGTCTGCCTTACATTGAACTCAACTCTTTTTAACTTTATGGACACATCTGTGCAGGAGTGTAGAAGCGGTTTTTCACTGAGTTCTTCTAAAATGCTTGTTTGACTTCTCAGTTTAGCTTATAGCTGTAATCTGGGATCTGTTCCCCACTTCCTGGTGCCCTCCAGAGCTGTTTTATTAAGCCTCTGAATGTATAGTAGCAGTTATTCTGGATGCAGAACTAATAAGATCTCTACTTCTATATCGCCTAGCAACTGGCTGGAAGCATAGAAATTTATACCGTAGCGTGCCTCTTGTGTGATTCAAGAAAAACAACTTTACACATCCTGCTTTATGATACTGTATATGATACTGAATATATCACTCATAGTTTCTGAATAAGCTGCTTCTGTTCCGCCTCAAACCCTTCCCGACCTCTTCTTCCACAGCACAGCTTTGAAACCGTTGAACCTGAATGCTGAAAAACCATCTGCCCGCTACTAAGTGGAAAGTTTGAAGAAGCTGATCAGATAGAGAAAATGATTTTGACAAGGGGACAGATAAGAAAGAAAGTGAGAAACACAGACGTAAGAAAACAGAATGGAGATGTGATGAGAATGTTAAGAGGTAGAAATCAAAGTTTCTTTGCATTTTGAGAGAGAAAACAACAGGAGAAGGCTTTAATTGCTAAAAGCTGTAGATGTCACAGAAGATCATACTTGTGCCTAGCTTTTTCCTGATGCATTTGTCTTTCGGTGTCCATATTTGTATAAAAGGAAAATTCTTAAAATAATAACATGTACTTCTTATATGCTGAAAAAAGGAATGTTGTCTATCTGTGTTCTCAACCTTTCTGGCTTTGTGGATGGGGCCGGGGGGAATGAGAGGATGGTTCTGCATGAATGGCAGGTGTGTGCACATGCACACACAACTCCATTTGCATTCGCTGCTCGAGAAACTGGAGCTGTGCATGCTTGCCCGCTGCTTCCATGGCCCTGGGGCTGGGGACCCCTGTTGTATATGATCTCAATGTTTAGGGGGAACATTAGGGTGTGATTAAAATACAGGACTGGGTTATGTCAGCCAGGTTTTCCAATCTACCGGCATCCTTTCCGAAAGGTGCTTTTTTCCAAAAGGCAACTGTACTTGGGTTTTTTTTTTCTCTCCTTGCTTCTTATCCAAGTTCTAACTTTAGTTCTTCATCCAAGAAACTTCTTCAGTTTTAACTGACTGGTGGGGAATTCCTTATCAGTCAGAATTGAAGACGTTTTTTGGATGAGAAGCGAAATGTTTTCAAAGGGGAAAAAAAAAATCCAGTTGCCTTTTGGAAAAAAAAAACACCTTTGGGACAACCATGACCCGGATGATTGAAAATCTCCATAGAACTGCATCCTTTCCGTGCATCCTTGTGTATGTTTTGAAGAACACAGAGATGCGGTGAAATGTAGCTCATCCCTGTAGTAAAGATAAAGTTTTCCTTGTTCAGTCATGTCCAACTCCAGGGAGTCATCGTTGGCCGAAGACATTTTCCGTGGTTCATGTGGCCAGCATGGCTATATGCCAAAGGTGCACAGTATGCTATTACCTTCCCACTGAATTGGTACCAATTAATTTACTTGCATTTGCATGCTTTCAAACTGCTAGATGGGCAGCAGCCGGGGCAGGACCTCAAATCTTTCCAGCTGACAAGTTCAGGGTCTTTAACTGCTGAGCCATCACATCCCTCTCCCCTGTAGCAGTATAGAAATTCTAATGTTAAAGACAAATCAAATTAAAAGGGAAGAGAGAAAAATGTATCACAGATGTCAGAAAGACAATACATACTATTGTGTAATACTTATCAAACAGAACACAATAGAGGTGATATAGATATGAAACTGGAGAAACTCAAAATAACATCTACTTCAGCACCTCTACAGACCTTATAAGGTTTTCTCAGCATCCATCGAAAGAACGGGTTCTGAATTCCATCTTTCTTGAATTGAAACAATAACTTCAATTATTAAAACATTGTAAATCCAAGCAGAGTAGGAAGCATAATAGTTGGAAGAACAAACTGTAATGGACAGATCAAGATCGCCATTACTATAAAATCTTTGCCTATTTGGGATTGAAATTCAAGCCTCATTTAAACTGGGGTGAAAAGTCAATTAGGAAAAGTTTCAGAGTATTCCTCCTTTAAAATCACCCAGTGCAATTAAAACGATCTGTGTGGATCATTGTTTCCTTTTTGGATAATTGAGATGAACTGGCTGTAATATCAGTATTGATTTGAATGATCTAAATTGAGCCAATTAGATTCATCTAATTTGTATAGTTAAAATGCATGTGCAAAATACATCTGAATTGTTACTTTAGTTCATCTCAGTTACTACCCAGGACACAAAAGCAATCCAGAAATCGCATTGCATAGTTTTGAAGCAATAAAAGTATTTGGATACAATACAACCAATGACCAGGTATTCCTCAATTTATAACAACACACTTAGCGATCTTTCAAAGTTATGATGGATTTCCTGGGGTACCTACAACCAAGTCCTGAATTTTCAGTGGCTGTCCCTCCCCATAATTATATGACCCTGTGTTGGATGCTTCGTAATCGTCCTGTATTTATGACTGTTTGCAACATCCCAGAGTCACATGATTGCATTTTACAACAGTGTGGCCAACAAGTGGCATTTGCTTCTGGTTATCAGCAAAACTGCATCATAGTTGATTCACTTAATGATTGTGGTGTTCGCTTTATGGCCACGAATATTTGCTTAATGATCATCATAAAAAGATTGGATGACCTGATTTATAATATCACAATTTCTTTGTTTGTTTTATACCACTTTTATTATTTTTACAAATAAGGCAGCGAAAACATTCAACATAGCTTCCTCGTCCCCCACAACAACAACAACCCTGTGAGCTGAGAGAGAGTGACTCACCCAAAGTCATCCAGCTGGTTTTCATAGCTAAGGCAAACATTTTTTTCCTGCCGTAAAGCGAAGCCAACCTTAGGAAGCCTTGATGATGAGCTTACAGTGAGATAAGATGTCCCAACACTGGATATTTTGAGGTGGTCACTTGTGAGTTATTCTCAATTGGACAGTGACATGGGGCAAAGCATGTGGGTTGGAGGTAGGGGTTCATTCATTTTTGCCTGTAGACATTTGCATTCCCCTTACTAGGAAACTAGCTAAGCTTAGCTTTGCATAGCTAAGATAGGACTAGAACTCACGGTCTCCTGCTTTCTAGCCTGGTGCCTAGACCAAAATGGCTCTCATGGCAAGTCTCCATTGTAATTGTAAGTTGAGGACGGCCTGTAATATTAATGAGATTTTGTCAATTATATTATTGATACAAGCAGGTGGAAGATTTCAGTTATAACAGCAAAGTCAAGACTCAGGTTGACCGAACGGAGGCTCACTGTGGAACAGATCATGAACATGAATTCATGTGCAAGTTCCAAATGAAAATGAAAAAATAAATCCATCCAGCTTCCATAATATGATTTTGAGCCATCTTCAAAGAGAATATCATGATTTAGTTTGAAATCCGGATTCTAATTGATTAATAACTGGAGGTACAGTGGAATTAAATGGGAGAAATTGAGCCTGGAAAATAGTTGTGATACATTCAGTAAAAATCCTGTTTCAGAAGTATACAATTTATTCCATTAATACTACTTTAAATCAGAGATTTATATAGCTTAAGAGATGAAGGAGAAAATAAATTGTTCCTTCTCTGAGGAGTTAACTGTAACTTGTCGGGTATCTGCCATGCATGCGTGGGGGCATGGAGGTACATGGGACATGTGCACGCATGTGTAGAGGCAAATGGTGCATGGGGGGGATTGCATACGCAGGGGTGGGGTGGTTGCTCATGCATTGCATTATGGGTGCAGGCATTGTGCGCATACACGCACTTTGAACACGTGACGATGAAAAGGTTAGCCATAATTGATCTCGGTTATCTTTGTAACCCTTTCCACTTATTTCTAATATCTCTATGTTCTTTAACCAATTGGCTTACTTTCTTTGCATCCTTGCTAACATTCTGAAACAAATCTTAGAACATAGGACTTATATAGATACTGTATTTACAATTCTTCTGAAAGATTTGTCCTACCTGTTTGATAGTGCTTTATAACATTCTCTGAGCAGTTTACAAATATAAGCATATTGCCCCAACAATCCTCATTTTACTGACCTTGAAAGGATGGAAGGCTGAGTCAACCTTGAGCCAGTCAGGATCGAATTCCTGACTGTGGGCAGAGTTAGCTTGTAGTACAGCATTCTAACCACTGCGATACCATGGCTTCTTGTATCAGTTTAGACATAGCTATAGGCTGCTCATTTTCTTCAGTGAAAATAAGTACGTAAAATTGATCCATCCTTATTTTTCATCTCTTTATTTTTCTTTAATATTTTCATAGATAAATTAGATTTTTTATGCCATAAAAGTAATGAAAACAAACTGGCACAATATAGGATGCCTGTTCAGTAATACTATACTGAGTTGAAAATTCACTGCAGCTACTTAAGATAAAATTTTGGATTCTTTATACAATGAAAAGGGTAGACAATGTTTCAGATCTAAATTTGTGATTCTCCGCTGGCTCTTCTTTGGCTGGCTAATAGCTATTATTTCTTCCTCCTAAAAGCTGCAGGTTATTTATCTAGTGAGGGCCTCTGAAGAAGACTTTTGGCAAATTTCAAATATTTTGAAGCTTAGTAAGCAAAATCCTATCTTTTTTTCCTCCTCCAAATAAAAGGAGCAGGGAAATTTTTATTGTCTGTTATCTGGCTGATGAAATGAACTGCTTATTTAAATCTAAAATGAAAAAGTTTGAAGAGAAGAAGGACTTTTAAAATCATTAAATATTCTATTCAAGGAAATCTGTGAGAAAAGAATTTCAGTGTCTTTTATAGTTAGGAGGTTTAAATTCTAATTATTTCAAGCATTATGCTTTCTGCTATTGAAGTCAGTAGGATTCGGGGGGATTAAAATTGGATTCTGACTATTGCTTTAATGTACTTAGCTGAGGGATTACTTGGATTGATCCTGAGGTTAGTCCTAAAGCTGCTTTGGTTACTGATAGCTGGCTGAATTCACATCTGAAACCTGATTTGTTGGCATCCAGTTATTAAAAGCTTAACTTATAAGAATAAAGCATATAAAGAAAATAGAATGAAAAAAGAAGACAGAATAAAAACAATGTTTAAATACATTTCTAGGATTGGATGGATATTGTTGAAATTAGACAACTCTGCAAGAGAGTCTTCATACTGAAACTCTGAAAGCTGACCTGTAGATGGGTTGTTGTTTTTGCAAATTTGATTATAAGCTGAATTTATAAAATGAAAGTTTTTTCCAATGCCTGCTAATGAAGAATTCTGTAAACTGCTTAGACAGGGCTGTAAGGCATTATGAAGCGGTATATAAATTCAAATGCTATTGCTACTGCTATTGTTATTTCTTACTACTGATGGAAATTACTTGACATTTTGCCTAATTTTCTTTAAAAGAGATTGGTCCATCGATTCACCAATGTTTATCTGACTTTTTTTCTCCAAGTATGAAAAAGGAGTATATCTAAATCAGACTGGGCTGATATTTCTGATTCCCTAGTAACTTGTTTCAAGCACCTAGGATGTGAGGCCTTCCTTGTACTTTGAAGAACATTTATTTATAGGGATAGCTCAGATCCACTAACCTATCAATGCTAAGATACACCTTGAATTTTATTTGGTGTCTGGCAATCAGAGCAATTTTTAAAATAAATTATGTGGGTGCCTCAAAGGGTACCCATTACAAACCAAAGCGCTATATTTTGGACAAACTACCACTTCTAAATGCTCTTCAAGAGCAGCCTCATTTAAACCAGATATTATGAGAGTTAGACTTATCATTAAGTTCTTCCTTTTTTATTTGTGCGCAAGAACAAGAAATGTCCCCTTTCAATTCTATTTGTAATAAAGCGCTATTCATCACCAGGTTTACTTATGTCTATATCTTAAGAGTGCAATGAGAGGTGGGTTAGTATATGTAAAAGTTAAATATTATCTGCGTACAGCTACTTTAATGATCTTGATTTCTCTAATAAAGTGGACTGAATTCACATCCATAAAGTGGACCCATCAAAACATACGTGAGGAAGAATTTATTACTAATTAGTAAGCAGCAAAATTTATTGTGTAAAAACTGGCCAGTCTAAGAATTCTTTTTAATGAATAGTAGCTGTCGGAGGCAAAAATCAGATTAAAACTGATACTGATTAAATTTCCCGTACTCTTTTATTTTTGCAAACTAAATACTCTCCTACGATGGGTTAAAACAAAAGACATTAAATAAGGGATGCGCCAACCAGTTGAAAATAGTTATACCATGCAAAGGAATATATTTTGCATCTCAGCATCTCTAACAAAATAGCTAAAAACATCTTTGGATAGATGGTACCTGGTTATGTTAATTCTTTTTCTAAAAGATCACTGACTGTAATAGGAATCTTTTGAGATCTTAAAGTCAGCAGGAGATTCTACCTTATAAATGTCATCACTTTCTCATGCTTGTTTGTCATGCACATAATGAAGGACGTTATGTGCCACCTCCAAGCTTTGGAATGCATCCCTTGGAAATCAACTTCTTGTCTATTCTTCCATGTTTTTGGAAGAGTCAGCCTTTCCTCTTTGTGAGGCATTTTCAATTTAAAATAGTTCATGAGGATTTATCCGTTTTTCTAAGATTTTTAGTATGGAGGGTTTTTTTTAAAAAAAAATCTGTTCTCAGGAGTACCATTTAGGCAGAAAAATAGGAAGGAGCATAGTAAAAATAAATAACGAAGAATAAATGCAGTTATTCTATATTTTCTCCTGTAAATTCATTTACTGTGGCAAGATGGAGAGAAGAAGCAGAAAAATTCAGAACAGTGAACAGACAATGTCTACAGAGCCCTTTTAAAATGAGTCTGGGTAATTGCTTGATATATACTCCTGTAAAAGCACCATTCCGTTTAATTCCAGATATCCAGGCTGTGTGTAGAGTAGTCTTTTTCTGTCTCTTGTTTTCAAGATATAAACACAGCTGGTCCTTTTATTTCCTGCTATGCTGGAGTAGCGGAAAGGGGAAAGGCAGCTAATAACTCTGCAACAGACATCACCACTCCAAAGTGACTCTTATTTTTAGAACCCCCAGGAGAAACTTAGTTCAAAATCTCTTAGTGCATACCAGGTTTCCTTCGTCTTTCTCACAAAACTAAGCAAGTCTTGGGCTTTTTAAAATCCCTAACATCTGGATTGTGGCTGTAGCCTGGATCAGCGTATATACATGAACATTCCTGAGAGTGGGAAAGTAAGGATTAGCAAAACAGGCTTACAGCTTTCAGAAGAAAGAAGATTCACTGGAGGAAATATGTGTTAGGATGGACAAAGTCTACCACTTACCCCACCAGAACAAAGTCAGACAAGCGCTCAGGGACTCCAGTCCTGGAAAAACAGGTAGAAAGAAATTACCCTGAGGTAGGAACCTTGTAAATTTTGGGGGGGTATTTTTTAAATTTTATTTATACAAACATTCTGTCTTTCATTTGAACAGTGTGTCATCTGGGTATAAATCTCTTGTGCAATAACAATTATAGTTTATACATATTCATTGCTTAACTTTAATACTCTATTCTTACTTAATACTAATCTGCATAATATATCTAATTCTTATAACATTCCCCATCTTAACATTTTTAATTCCTACCACATGTTTACTATTTTATGCTAGTTTTCTTTAATTTCTAACTTCCGTATTTGTTTTCCAACTATTGATAAAATAAATTCCATATCATATAACTTTGTTCCTTCTCTTGAATTGCTAGAGTTAACCTAACCCTTTTGGCTAAGATCAAGTATAGGAATCTTATAAATGAAGAGCAAACAGAGTGGAAGACCAAGAGAGGACATACTGTAGAATAAATCCTATACTTTTTATCTACATACTGATGTCCCTTGTGCTCATTAGGCAGTGAATATTGATTTTTAATTGCTTGAGACCAAAGATAATGTGAAGAATTGATAGTTAAAACAATTATACTAAAAAAATGATCCAATCTTATCTTTCCGCCCCGATGGAAAGAGTTCATGTTTCCTGCTATTATAATAATTGTATCACTTTCAGTTTTTACATCAATAAATCTGGTGACCTAATTTTTCAGCTTTGGTTCAACAGCTGGAGGGAGGGCTGTAGTTTTTCTGACATCAATGATTTGAAGTCAACAGTAAACTCAGGTTTCCCCAAAATATCTGTTAAGTTACTAAATTCTTTTTTTTGCAATTAGAAAAGGGTAGCTGAGCTGATCCAAGTTAGTAGAGATTTAGAAAACATGCCTCCTCACCCTGTGTCATTGTCTTTTTTTCCTTTAAATACACAAAGAGTTAAATAGCAAATTACTCCTGTGATTTATCTGTTCTCGTTTTAGCTTTGGCTGACAGGAAGTAGCATCTCATGGTTTTGTTAAACACGGGCTTTTCCCACGCTAACCTTAGATCTTTTAACTGGGATATTTTAGGTTGAACTTTCAACCTCCTGAAAAATTGGATATTGAATTAACTAGATGTGTAGCCTGCAGCTACACATCTAGTTTTCATTTTAAGTCATTACAGACATGCTAAGGTGTAGCAATTCACAGAAAACTTGAAGCATATGAAGAAGAAACCTCTCTTCTTAGAATCATATGGTTGGAAGGAACCTTGGAGGTCTTCTTGTCCAATCCTCTGTCGAAAGCAGGAGACATTCATTCCATCCTGGACTGTCCAATCTTTTCTTGAAGACTTTCAGCAACGTGGCACCCACAAATCAAAGAGGTAAGCTGTTATTATTGTCGGGAAATTTCTCCTTAGTTTCAGATTTGATCTCTCTAATGAGCTTCCACACATTTCTCCTTGCCCTGCCCTCAGGTGCTCTGGAGAAAAAGTCAACACCTCCTTCCCACAACTGTCTCTCAAGTACCAGAAGACAGCTATGATTTCATCCTAATCCTTCTCTTCGTTAGGCTAGTCATATCTAGTTCTCTTAACCATTCATTGAATACGCTTTAGCCTCCTGTTCCTTAATCATCTTCGTTACAATTCTCTACCTTCTTTCTAGAGCAAGGGTGTCAAACTGGCGGCCCGTGGACCAGATGAATCATATGCAGGCCACGCCCACCCCAGCTCTGCGAAGGGGGAAGCATGATACGTCACGTGATGGCAACGTGACGCTGCAAATTTGACACCCGTGTTCTAGAGTCATCATCTTTTTTCTATCGTAGTAATCAGAATTGGACACAGTATTCCAAGTGTACACTATAATTTTTTGTGATCTTGATGCTATCCCTCTGTTGATGCAGCCCAGGACTGCATTGGCTTTTTGGGCAGCTGCAACACATTGCTGGCTCAACACTTACGTGATTGTCCACTAGGATACCAACAGCCCTCTCACAATTATTATTGTTGAGCCAGGAGGTACTGCTCATTCTATAGCTATGCTCTTGAACATCAGGGCTGCAGGATTAGCAATCTTACCACTGGAGACTATAGAAGCCTGTGCAAGGCACAGTGACATCACACACATCCTGACGTAATCATGCCAGTTTGATGTAGTGGTGAAGGTGCTGTGGGTTCTAGTTCCACCTGGGTGACTTTGGGCCAGTCACCCTCTCTCAGCCCAAGTCACCTCACCGGGTTGTTGTTGTGGGGAAATTAGGGGAATGAGGAAGGTATACTAGGTAGGTTTGCCATCTTGAGTTACTTATAACTAATAAAAGTGGGATAAACCACATGCCAACCACAGGAGCCATGAATTTGCCATGATTAATAGAAATTGTATTCTTTGTATTCACAATGATATAGTAGCCTATGCGGCATCACTTTCCCCCCTCTACGGACTCCTATCGGAATATTTGGGAATTAAGCATGAAGGTACATTGTGAAACTTAGATGATGAAAAAAGGCAAAGGAAAAAAAAAGGAAGCAGAGGAAGAAGACGGGGGAAGATATGTTGAATATAAATAATGGAAGAGATGAGGAGAGTCTGAATTCCATTTTTTAAAGTCAGCAAAGTATTAACTTACTATACTGTGCAGAAATTCCAGATGAGCAAATTTGCTGTATTGGCCTAAAGTGGGGCTGTCAAACTCTTGGCCTGTGGGCTGGATGCATGACATGCTGGCCATGCCCGTGCCCGGTTCAGTAATGTTGGGGGGAAGTCCTGATATGACATGTGGCACCTCCGTGACTACATAAGTTTGACACCCCTGGCCTAAAGAGTGGATTTGTTTATTGGTTAATAGTTGGCTTGTCAGGAATTTAAAGTAGTGTGATCTTTAGTTGTATCATTGCTTTCTACCACTCACTGTTTGAAAATGCTTTTATCCTAGGTGTATTAATAAATTATCCACATTACATTTTTGTTGTTATGTAAATATTATCCACTGCAATGCAAAAGAAATTGTAAAATAGAAAAGATATGTGTAAAATCTTGTGTGCTATTTTTTTTACATAGTGGGATGTAGGTGGGAGCAAGAGAATGAGATACTTACCTTGAATCGTAAGAGCAAATTTTCCTTATTGCTTAGGCTAGTTTGCGGTTGCCATGACTACAACCTTCACCATATTATGCTTTTTTTTATACATTAATAAGAGTAAAAGAGCAGATGTATAATTATGTTATTCTTACTCAGTCCATTAGATGTACAGATGGCATTATAAAATAGTTTCATTTGAAAGTATGTATTTAATACCTTACTTTGTTTATTAATTTCTATATTGGCAGATGATTAATTCAAACCCACAGATTCTTATGGAAGGATTTCAGAACATTCTCAAAGGGCTCAAAAAATATGCATCTACTTAATACCTGCCCTGGAAAAAAAATGAAAAGACAAATATTCCTCTGAGAAATAGAGACTGGGATGTTTTATTATGTATGAATTTAAAAACAAAAGCAAGTACTCCATTTACATCATAGACATCTGCAGTAGAGAAGTCAAAAGAGTCAAGATGGCAACTGCTATTCTTTGATCAAAGCCTGGCCCTTTTTAGATGCATGGCATGGCAGGATCATTTAAAAGGGGTGGGGCTTCATATATACATAGATACATACATATATACATATTTGTTTTCTTAAGTTTTCGCGGGTACTTAATCTATGTTATTCAGTTTTGTTTGGGTATTTTCCCACGTCATTGTAGCTGTACTTTAAAAGCACAACTACAATGATGTGGGAAAATACCCGAACAAAGCTGAATAACATACATACATACATATATATATTTGTATTCTTAAGTTTTCGCGGGTATTTATATGTATGATATTCAGCTTTGTTCGAGTATTTTCCCACATCATTATAGTTGTGCTTTTAAAGTTGTAGCAACGTTTCTCTCATCTGCCATCATCAGGCTTCTGTATAGTGTTCGTCTGTGAGTCAGACTTTTATAGCCGTTTCTGTTTTAAATTTGGTGCTAGCCTACTGCTGTGCCAGAATGGTTTTTTCTTCATCCTGATTGGTTGGGAGTCTTGGTCTGTGTTTATTGGTCTTGGAGTTTGCTGTGTTCTGCTTGATTGGTGTTTCTAATATTTTCTTTCTGTTTTGTAGCTTTTTTTGTCTTGATTGGCTGGCAACATTGTGTTTCCTGTATTGGAAGCTTTTAGTGCGGCTTGGCTCCGAGTAAACGGACGGCTATCATTTATTACGAAGCTAGGTTTCATCTGGGTGCCTGGTTGGGGTGTGTTTGAGCTGGCGGTATCAGGGGGGATCTGTTTGTGCCCAGGTGTTTGCCTGGCTTGTGGTGTGGAGAGTGCAGGCTTCCAGATAATTGACAGTCTGGTGGAGTCATCTCTTCTATTCATGCTTTCAGGTCTTTTCAATCTCTATGGCTTCTCTGATAATTCTGTTGCTGGGGTTTTCTATAGTGGCTAGGGTTTTGGTGCCATTGAAGTCGATGCTATGACCTGTGGCTTTCATGTGTTGGACTAGTGAGGAAGTGTGTTCCAGCTTTTTTACTGCATTTTTGTGTTTATCTAGGCGGGTACTTATTCTTCTATTGGTCTGTCCAATGTATGTGGCAGGGCATGATGCATAGGGGACTTCATATATGCCTTGGTTTTCCAGGTCAATTTTATCTTTGGGGTTTCTTAGGATGGCTGCTATTTTTCTGTCTGTTTTGAAGGCAGTCTTGATGTGATGCCTGTGTAGTATCTTACTGATTTTGTCTGTAGTACCTCTTATGTAGGGCAGGACAGCTGTTCCATAGGTCTGTTCATCTTCTAGGTCTCCATTATGTCTCAGTATGTTTTTGTGGCTCAAGCCAGTGATTTTGCTTTTGTGGAAGCCGTTGGCTGTCAGTACTTTAGTCAGGGTGCATAGTTCAGTCTTTGTGTGTCTTGTCTGCCAGGCGTTTGGTTCTGGCAATTAGTGTTTTGGCCACGGAGTTTATCTGTGCTGGGTGGTGGTGGGATTGGGCGTTGAGGTAGCAGTTGGTGTGTGTGTTTTCTTCTGGTATATGGTGTGTCCTAGTGTGCCATCTGTTTTTTGTAGATTAGTACATCTAGGAATGGTAGTTGTTTGTTTGTTTCTGTTTCCATGGTGAATTTGATTTTGGGGTGTGTGTTGTTTAGGTGTGTTAGGAAATTGTTTAGGTTTTCTTTTCCATGGGGCCAATAACAAATGTGTCATCGATGTATCTTAACCATAGTTTGGGTTTGTGGGTGGTATTGGCTAGGGCTCTGGATTCGAATTCTTTCAAGAACAGGTTTGCAATGACGGGTGACAGTGGTGTTCCCATAGGGGCTCCTTCAAATTGCTTGTCCTTTGTATATGAAATATGTATTGGTCCTTTGTATATGAAATATGTATTGGTTAAGCAGTGTTCTGTTAGTTCCTTAAGGTGTTTGGGTGTTTGGCATTTATTTTTTATGATTTCTAGGGTTTATTTTATCAGGACTTGAATGAATAGTGAAACCACGTCGAAACTTACAAGCAGATCTTCTTGTTCCACGTGTAGATCTTTGATCATTTCGAAGAGGTGGTATGAGTTTTGTACATGTGAAGCTGCTGCTTTAGAAGCACAACTATAATGACGTGGGAAAATACCCAAACAAAGTTGAATACCATACATGTAAGTACCTGTGAAAACTTAAGAAAACATAGCGTGATCGGAGCTGCCATCTCCCTATATATACTGGTGGGGAGGTTGGCTGTGTTGTCATTTCTTGATTTGGTTGATGGAGTTGATGTTTGCAGATTGGCCGGCTTTTTCGTAAGAACATGTGTGGCTGAGGTATTGGCTGTGTGTCTATCAGCCTCCTCTGTTGTAACAACCTGGGTAATGGGCTGTGTGATGACCTTCTGAGTTCTATTGTTTTGTCATCCTGGGTCTTGTGCTGTAATCTCCTAGGTCGTAATGACCAGGATCCTGGGCTGTGTGATGACCTTCTGAGTTCTATTGTTGTGACATCCTGGGTCTTGTGCTGTAATCTCCTGGGTCGTTGGCTGTGTTGCAACATCCTGAGGTTTTGTGGTTGGCGAGTGGGACCTCGCCGAAACGTTGGCAAGATGCTCTCAATCTTACATGGGAAAAGACCCAAACACACCAAGACCTGCATACCTGTACCCGTGAAAATCTACGAAAACAAATATATATATATATATCTCAAAATAAAAAATTTGGTCATTGTAATGATATGTGAGAATGACCTTGGGAGGCAGGAGGAAAAGCTACAGACTAGACCAGCAGTCTCCAACCTTTCTAGCTTGGCGGCTCTACTTTTTGAGCACAGGGTGCTTGAGCTCATGCGCGAATATCTACTCACATGAACAGTGGGCACTCCCATATGAAGCACCATTCACATGAATGGAGCTTTGCATGCGAGTGCAAGTATCCTCCACTTGTGCAAGTGGAGCTTCATGCACAAGTGCTTGCTCATTTCTCCTGTGACCTAGTTTCAAACAGGCCCCGACCCGGTAATGGGCCATGGCCCATGGGTTGGGGACCCCTGGACTAGACAACAGTTAGATAAGAGACAGTTGAGTCTGTAGAAAAAATGTGGCATGTTAAATGCTTCACTGGGAAAGCTCTTTAATTTCTTGGACTATAAAAGTGAGTGGGAAGAGATGTATTTTGAGACTTGCAAGATTAATACCAGCCTTGTGAGGTAGTCCAGATACAAAACATGTCTAGAAATACCAGCTCTATTTTTATTGTAAGGTTAGATTAATATAATTGTTCAAATCTTGCAATGTAATTTAATAAAATCTCTTCTGCCATGGGGAAAATAGGAGGATGAAGGAGTATTATGTATACTTGCTGAGTTCCTTTACATAATAAAGGAGGGATAAAAATCAACTCTAAAAATCACAATTACACAATGAACTTTCATGTCTGAGTATGGGCAATATTCTGACTGCCATCCTGAAAGTTATTACAGAACAAGGACAACTTTTGCATTGTAAAGATGCAGATGACTATGTAGGACAAACGGGGAGGAAGCTAACCACCAGATTGCTTGAATATAAGCAAGCGGTCAGACAAGGAGACCTGAACTCATTGGTAGCCTTACATTGCAATGAACAAGGACATACATTCAATTTTGCAAGGAGGAACCATAATGCAGTTACTTTGAGTTTGCTATCAGAAACAAAGAACACATTTATTTATTTATTTTATTTCTGTAGTGGCCCAGAGTCATTTGCTGAGTTGGGAACTATAGAAATCTAAGTAAGTAAGAAAGTAAGTAAGTACGTAAATAAGTAAGTAAGAAAGTAAGTAAGTAAATAAGTACGTACATACATAAGTAATGCCCCTTAACAATAACCTTTGGATTTAATTTATAGCAGGATGTGTGGATTTTTTTGCAAAGTGGTTTTATTTAAGTGGATTTAGATACAGTATTTTCATTTTCAAAAGGCTGTGTTCATTATAATATGGTCGTCTCTTTAACAGTTATTTGGACCTACTTTACACTACAATAAAACGGTGGTGCAGTACCTTTTTAAGTGAATCTCTGTCTTTAATTTAAAAACGGTATCAATTTTTTAAAAAATTACAAAGGAGAATCTTAGTAATGTGTGAATATAATTCAAATGTAACTATACATAAACACAAAACAAAATTAGCACATTAGCATTAGTGTAAAAAACAGTAAAAGGAAAACAAACCCTTTGAATTATTCCACTTTTCTCCAAGATAGTTGTTATAATCTTTTTAACATCACTGTAAGTCACTTTCTACTCTTGACCGCATGGAATCATATCTAGACTGCCCTTTTCTTAAAAAAAAAAAAGGGGCTAGTTCAAAAGTTGAAAATGTATACATTTTGTATAAATCTTCCAGGAATATAGAACCACTTTTTATATATGTGTATATTCTCCATATGTCTTTAATTAGATTATTTATCTTTAGGTAGTTTTTGTGAAGCCTAATGACATTAAGTAAGACTTTGCCAAATAGGTATTTTCCTCCTATAATCCCCAGCCAGAATGGGAGTTAAGAGCCACCTTATCTGGAGATCCCCATTGGGGAAAGTGATTTATGTGGAAAAGAATGCAGAGGTATAAACATTTTCTTCTCGTTTAAAGTGGATTATTATGAATGTTTTCTATATTCCAGGAAGTCAGCTGGAATGAAGAATAAAGGTTTCAATTTTCCAATAGGCATGACATTCCAGGAGGGAGTCTTGGAAACTGGAGTTTTGTGGGGAGGAGATGATTGCGGACTAAAAACTCCTACTGAAATTGATGGTGTGGGTTTAGCCAAGTGCCAAAGCCAGGGTACTTGATAAAGGCACTGACTTTAGTAATTGGAAGTCAGCAGGAAATTGTGCTGAGGTACTCGCTTAATAACCCACAGTCCTCACTTAATGTTGGCAATGGGGACTGCAGGGATTGCTGTTGCTAAGCAAATAACAGATAATCAGAGTAGGAAGGGACCTTGTAGGTAATCTAGTCCAACCCCCTGCCCAAGCAGGAGATCTTACACCATTTCTGACAGATGGGAGTCCAATCTCTTCTTGAAAGTCTCAAGTGATGGCGCACCCACAACTTCCAAGGGCAAGCTGTTCTATTGGTTGATTGTTCTCACTGTCAGAAAGTTTCTCCTTATTTCCAGGTTAAATCTGTTTCCAACCATTATTCCTTGTCTGGCCTACAGGCGCTTTAGAAAATAGCTTGACCCCTTCCTCCCTGTGACAGCCCCTCAAATATTGGAAGACTGCTATCATGTCTCCCCTGGTCCTTCTCTTCACTAGACTAGCCAAGCCCAGTTCCTGTAACCGTTCTTCATATGTTTTAGTCTCCAGTCCCCTAATCATCCTTGTTGCTCTTCTCTGTACTTTTTCTAGAATCTCAACATCTTTTTTGTAATGTGGTAAACAAAACTGGATGCTGTACTAGGTGTAAGCAATACAGTCATGTGATGTACTTTAGAAACTCATTGCTTAGCGATATAAATTCCTGCCATAACTTGAGACAGAGGTGGTATTCAGCAGTTCTGGAGAACCAGTAGTGGAAATTTTGAGTAGTTCAGAGAACTAGCAAATACCACCTTTGACTGGCCCCACCCCTATCTATTCTCTGATCGGCTCGGTCTTCTTTTGTTGCCCTGCACAGGAGAACGGAGCTGGAAAACAGGTTAGTAGGGTGGGGAGGGAATGGGATTTTTGCAGTAACCTTCCCCCAGGAGTGGGGAGGGAATAAGGATTTTATAGTATCCTTCCTCCGCCACGTCCACCAAGCCACACCCACAGAACTGGTAGTAAAATTTTTTGAATCCCACCACTTACTTGAGGACTTCCTAAAGTTGAAATGTGGAAACTTGGAGAAGCAGACTGCACAAGAGTGGGTTCTTAACACGACATGATTAAAGTCATATTTACCCCTAAAACTGGAAGAAGTCAGACAAATGAAACAGACCCCCCCACACACTTTGGAAAATTGTTAGTTTCTGTAAGACAATAGTAAAAGTCTAGGAACGAAATCGTGTTCAATTCTTCCTTTTGTGTATTTGTCATTCTAAGCCAAACTTATTTTCTTTTTTTACAGTCTGTATACAAATGAGAAAAAATGAGCATCTGTCTCAGCTTTGCTTTTTATTCTTCAGGTTTGAAAAAAAGATATTAATTTTGTTTGTAATATTCCGTATATTAACTTGGATCTACTATAGTCTACAAGAAAAAACATTCATAACTTAATCTTTTAGTCTGCTTGGAGAATTTCTTATATTTGATTTTATTATCTCTAGTGTTATTGGTTTATTTCCCAAGGGAGATATGAAGGGCTAAAATCTCTGGTTACTTGCCTCTAAGCTATATATCTAGGAGATTCTCATTGTAAAAATTATTACATTGTTTTTCAGTTTTATCTTCTAATCACCATAGGTTGTGAGAGACCTCTCTCTCTTTGGGTTAGGTCCCCAACTGAGGTGTTCGCTGGTGGTGACAGCAGGTGTCCTAAAGCAAGAAGAGCAACCAAGGTATGAAGACTTAGATGGTGTACAAGAAGTCATAAAGAACCTTCAAACAATCAGAGACTTACCTTTTCTGGCAATGGCAACAGCAATAGCACTTAAACTTATATACCACTTCTGGGAGTTGAATTCCACCCAACTTAAAGTTGCTAAAGTTGAGGAACACTGAGCTGGAGCTTCCTGTGACTTTATAATTACTAACCCCCAAGAAGTTAGTACAGCTAATTTCATCTCAATAAAAAGGATCGCATCAATTACACACAGCTGTTATATACTTCTTCCTAGTAGTCAGAAGTCATTAAAAAAAATCTCTGAAATATATATTGAAAAAGTCCACACTTTAAGGGCTCTAGCCCTGGAACCTCTAATATGAAGGCATGACCTAAGATCTGTGTCTCTTGTGTGAGAGTTCAAAGTAAAGAAGATTATGCCACTCATAGACAGGGTTGAGCCTTAGCTTCCAAATTTCCTACTCAGATGAGCTGGTACTTCTGTGAGTAGAAATCCAACCTATCTAAAGAATGCTAGCTTAGAAAAGTTGGCCTTTGATGTTTGGATTTTGCCCAGATCTGTGATAATGATGAATAGTGTTACAGAAATATGTAAAGAAATAATTCTTCCACTATAAATTTAGTAATTTGGGCCCCATTGATTTCATGTGTACCAGCTTAAAGTTCTCATATTACAAACACAGAGATTTCAAGTGCTTAACTTTGGCTAAATCATGGCTGTTATTTCCTGGCATGTTCAGTAATGATGAAGTGGTGGTGATAGGGACCATTAATGGGGACTCATGACCACCATCCGAAGCAACAGTGAAATATGAAGCCAAGTCTCAGAAACCATTGACAAGATGGTTGGAAGACACCGACTGATGAGGACATTTTTGCTTCTTCCTGTCTCCCCTCACATCTCTACCCTAGCCACCTGTGAGACACTACAGAGAAAAGATAAAGGAAAACTGAAGACAAAATGCAGCAGCTGTAGGACATCTATGCCAGAATAAATCTAGAGGAACAGAGCCTTCTCTTTTGATCTTTAAATTCCATAAACAACTAGAAGCTCATAAAAAATAGCAGTCTGCAATTACTCCTGTTTATACCTTTGACATTTGACATTAACAAGCATAGTTTGGAGAATGATGTGTGAGGAAAGGTATTCACTGAATATACTTTGAGCAGGTAATAATATCAATGCCCTTACATTGATGTAGAAAACAGAGTAGTTGTGCATGAGGTCACATATATTTTTACTCAGCTTAAAATCTTAGTTCTTTAGATGTTCTCACTCTTTTACTTGCTAACATTTCTGGAATACTTTAAGAAATTTGATATTTCTCCCCATTGCTGTGATTTATTAGCAGGATGGGTTCTTAAAAGCCCTATTTTAAATTTCAGAATGGGTTTCTTTATAAATATATTTATGATAACCTGAATAACTTTGTGTGACATTAGTTGCACTTTCATTTTATTTTTTTAATAAAAATAAAATAATTTAATTGGTATTGTTCTTGGAATAAAAGTGTGAGATACAACATTTGGAAAATAGATATAGCTGTGTCCAGGTTTGCCAAGGGCCAAATTCTGAAGAAAATAGATTGCTACTTCCATGGATTTTGACTTTTTAAAAATGTTAAAGGCTTTTGGGGAATTTGTATTGTTTTATGTCTATTGTGCATTTTCAGACAGTGTTGTACTTTTTTATTGATATTGAATTTGAAATATTTTTACATAAAGTATCCAAAGACATTTGGTTATTGGACTGCATAAAACTATCAAAACATACGTAGAAATAGATAATGAGAAATCTGGGGAACAGGTCATGCCAGGATTTTTTCTGTTTTTTTTTTTTTCCAGTCTGTTGGATGGAAAGTTGGATGAAAGAGGATTTGCATTTGCATTCAGACGAGGAGAAATTCCATGCTGGAATGTGGTATTTTTAAACTCATGCAGTAGTTGAATGGTGTGCATGTGAATATCTTGTTCATTATAGATAGTCCTGAACTTATGATGACAATTAGAATCAGAATCTCTGTTGCTAAGTAAGTTGATTGTTAAGTGAATTGTACTTGACTTTATAACCATTTTTGCTGCAGTTCTTAAACAAAACACTGTAGTTACAGTAAGTGAATGTGGCTTCCTTTATTGACTTCACTTTAAAGAGCTGTCTGGGAAGGTTGCCAATGGTGATCAAATGACCCCAGACACTGCAGGTGTCAAACTCAATTTCATTGAGGGCCGCATCAGGGTTGTGTTCAACCTCAGAAGGTGCGGGGGGAGTATGGGACGTGGCCATGGTGGGAGTGGCTGGGTGTGTGTGGCCATTGTGGGTGTGACAAGGGGCTCGTGTTGGGACACATGTGGCCAAGTGCTAAGGAGAACTTCACTGAGACCCTCCCTCACTCTCATTATAATCTCCTTCCTTTCTTCCTTTTCTTTTTATCCTTTCCTCTTCTAATTTCTTCTTCTCCTCTTTCCTTATTTTTCCTTCCTTGCTCTCTTTCCATCTTTTCTTCTTTTACTTTATCTTTCTTCTTTCCCTTTCTCCTTTCCTGCTCCTTCTTGCATGCTCAAATGCAAAAGGGGAAACTTTTCTCCTTTTGTTTTATTTTTAATTTTGATAGCCCTCTGCCAGCCAAAACGGGGCATGCCTCCCACACTCAGCCTATTTTTGGCTGGAAGGCCTCCTGCAGCACTCTACCAGCTGAAACAGGGCTCACGGGGGCTTCCAGGCCGAAAATGTGCCATGTGTGTGTGCTGCAGGAAGCCACCCAGGCCAAAAATGGGCTTTGGGGGGGCATCCCCATTTTCATGGGGGCCCAACCCCATTTTCACTACCCATTTTCACTAGCAGAGGCACTGCGGGCCAGTCCTTGGCTATTTGCAGGCCGGCCTCATGGACCAGATCCGGCATGAGGGCCTCAAGTTTGATACCCCTGGTCTAGGGAGTGTTACTACACAATTTCTAATATTGAAAACTCATATATATCATTGTTGTTGACTCTCTACATAGGATTGAAATTCTATGAGGAAGAATGCTCAACTAGGGCTCAGGGAAAGTAAAAATTTATCAGACAAAGCGATAGCTAATCACTGTCATTACACACATAGTGTGATAACTTATTGTTTCCTAAGAAGCTTTGAGGTTTCATGCTTTGTCAGAACAACTGTAAAAGATGCTTATATTATTTTAATAGGATCAGGAATAATAATACAAATCTTCGGGAATAAATCTTTATAATGCAGGCAAGTTTAGTGCAGGCATACAAGGCACCCTTCTCCAGAATTCTACTTAATGTCTCCCAAACCATTTTTGATATGGCTTATTGTGTATAATTTTAATTACGTAAGGGCCTGCTGGGTCCTGATTATAAGTTCTATCACCAGTCTCAACAGCTGAAGGATGCCTGTGCAGTCTGTTGTTAATATTGCATCTCATTTTTTTGTTCTTGTGAGTAATGCCAGTGCCCTTCTATGCTGCAGAATTTACACACTGCATTTCACTGGCTCTGAAGGCATTGCTTTATATTTTTCATAAACTTGGTCTTTATCAGAGATTGGGCTCCCAAATGTTATCTCCATTCCTTGTGCCATTTACAAAAATCATGTTTTCAGTTGCTGTTGCAAAACATATTGTTTGAGGTTGCCAAGTATAGCAGGGAAATGTCTGTCACTAGGAATCAAGCAGCTTTATTAGTATAATAAAGACAAGATAAAAATAGCATGTTTAAATTAGAGAGTTCCAAAGTGTCACAGGCTCTTGCTTCTGTAAATGTTAGAAGTATTTACCTGTCATACACAAATTCCTGGCTTGGTAACTCCAGTGGCATTCCTGGATCACTGAATTGAATTATTTGTTGGATGTTGAATTGGGTAGACTGTTGCATCTGTGAATTGTGTCTCTTGGGATTTTCTGTCTCAGGTGTTCAATAGGCCTTTTTCTGGGGCCTTGAAAGAGAAGAGAGCAGCTGGAGAAGGTACTCCAGTCCCCTTAGTATATGATCTGCCAGATGACAAAAATGAAGGAAACTGGGAGGCTGAAAGGATAAATCTACTATGAAATAATTTATAAATCCTTTTGAATTGCTTCATGATGTTGTCAAAGACAGACTCCTGTCTTCAGTTTGGAGATTTCCTAATACATAAGAATATTTATGTAAGATATGCATTAAGAAGCCGAAGGTTGGTTGACATGAATTATCAAGACCATCATTGGACCTCTAAGCTATTGGGAGAAAAAAGAAAAATAGTTAAGTTGTTCAAACATGTATCATTAAGCAGCTGAAGCTAATTAAATATTAAAAACAATACAAGTGGCACAGCTCTTTCCAGAGTGTTAAAATAATCACGTTTTCTGTAAAGGTTGCACAGCTGCATAGAAGGCTGCTCCCAAATATTTATGTGTGCATGTACACACACTGACAGCACTCATGTTGATACTGCTAGCAAAGTAAAGTGACAGAGAATTATAATTCCAGCTTCATTAAAGGGCTCCAGGTCAGGGAAAGCTGGCTTATGTTTTGAATTCAGAAAATTCGTCCTATATAAGTTGAAAACTTTGATACCCCTTCCTGGATCCGCAGCATGGCCAGATTGTGCGTATGAAATTCGATGGCAAAATCACTGGATTTTGTTGGTGGGATTTTTTAGGCTGTTTGGGAAGATTTAAGAGTAAGGAAAGGAGTGGGTGGACCCCCAGGTCATTCTGCCTTCATTTTTACCCCAATCCCTCAGTACATAGAAAAAGACTGGAAAAATTTAGCCCAAACTTTTCTAGGGATGTTACCTCTCTGTGATAAAACACTCTGAACTGAGAAAGGTTAGTGCAGCCTAGAAATGTTGTAATATACAATCAAACACAAATAAATGTCTCTGTGGAAAAACAGGAGGCCAAGTTGCAACCCAGCTGCTCAAATGTTGCCTCCTTCTACTTTAATCCCATCCAATCCACAAACTGGGGTTCTTTGTTAAGTGTTTTTAGATAATCCAGATATAATTGTACTGCACAGAATCATGTTCAAACTGGAAGATGACAGCTCTTTTTTAAAGGATAACTTTCAATTTAGTAATTGTTCCTTATTTATAGAGGATGGTTTTGCAGTAATGCGTTGTCAGTTCACCCTTTCCCTCTCCTCATATTTATTTTAGGATTAAATACTTTTTAAAAGGGTGTTTTGTCTAAGAAAATATTTAAATGCATGTTTTATTCTTTATTATTTTATTATAGTGAAGTATATTTTGCACTCAAATTTTGTGGATGGAAACTTTTTGTTCCCTAAAAATGTTTCTGACTTGGAGTGTTTTTAATATAAGGAACATTTTACATGACATTAAAAAAACTACAGAACCATAAAAGGGAAAATATGAAAAAGAAATATAAAAGAATAAAAGGAAAAAAAAGAAAGATAACAAAAGAAAAAGGGTACCTGGAAAAGTAACTTCCAATCTTTTCAGCCTTTATAAACATTATAATTACCATCTCCACCCTATTAAGTTTCATAACATGGTTCCCCTTTTCTCTTAAACAAACCTTTTAAATCAATAAATTCCCAAACCACTCATTCATATTTATCAATTTTCAGCAAAAAGGCGATAAAAGGATTTCTAGTCTTTTATAACTGTTGTTCCTTCCTTAATCAAACAAGTCAATTTCACCATTTCTGCAAGCTCATGCATCTTCCTGATCCATTTTTCCATACTGGCTATTTCTGCATTTCAAATCTGTCGTTCCTTATGCTCCAGATGCTTCATTCATTTCACTGGAACATGATCAGTGTGTGTGTATGTGTGTGCACATTTGACTACCTCCCAAACTTTTCTGAAGCTTATGTAATTGTGGCTTTCTTCCTGGTTGAATTATCTTTACCAGAGATGCCCATATAATTATGGATTTTGGTTTGTTTTATGTTTTGTTGGCCATAAAGATCACATATACCCTTTGATTTGCTATTTAGCTTTGTGTCATCTGACCTTTACAGTTACGATAGTTGGCTGAAAAATGTTTCCTTGTTTTGGTTCCCTTTTTCTTGGCAACTGGGATATTTGATTATTAGTCCTTTGCAGGTTCTATTTGGATAGCTGTACCTACACCTCATGCTACCTATTAGGAGAAATAAAACTCACTCTTCCATTTGGAAGTAACTTGAATGAAAGACCAATCACAGAAGAATAGCAAAAAGAACAGGTAAGGCAACATCCTGGAAAAAAACTTACAATTGGAGGGGATCCAATAGTTGTTTTATTAAAGCTAGCCAGTTAAGAGTGAGTCACTGGTCTCCTGCCATAAGAATGCCAGAGATTGTCAGCCAAATTCTTATATATGTTACAAAGATTGAAGAACACAGTTGACAATTAACAAAGAGTTGCTTTATAACTAATAAGGAATACAGATTAGACAGAAGATATAACAATTACTGCAGCTTACTGGAAGTTCATACTTAGCCTGTGGAACATTACTATTAAAACCCTTATTAAATCATACCTGAGGACTGGGAAGCCATGAATTCTAGTAATGCCTTAAACACAAAGTCAACTGGGTGACTTTTAGTCAGTCAGTTTCTCTCAGCCCTAAGAAGGAGGCAACGGCAAACCCCTTCTGAGAAAGTTTGCCAAGAAAATTGTAGGGATTTGTCCAGGTAGTCTATGAAAATTGGATAAGATTGAAAGAGTCGGGGGGAAATCAACCCTACATTAAGAAGGCCAAATGCCTGTAAGAACTAATGTAGCATCATGGTTAAAGTCTCAGAGAAAAGGGGAGTTGTTCTGTGTTTGAATGAAGTCATATAACTTTCTTGAACATTCTGTGCTAATCACACTTCGTTTTACTGGATGGGTTTGTTTTGAGGATAGGTAAGATAGAGATCCTTAAAGTAACTGCCACTTAATACCTACTATCAATGGTTGGATTCAAAATTGTTTACTACTGGTTCTGTGGGCGTGGCTTGGCAGGCGTGGCAGGGGAGGGATACTGTAAATTCTCCAGTCAGAGGTGGTGCCGTTTCTCCAAACTCAAAATTTCCACTACTGGTTCTCCAGAACTGGTCAGAACCTGCTGAATACCACCTCTGCCTACTATGAAATATTCAAATCACTATCAAAATGTATTAGAGAAAAATAGATTAGTTTTACTATAGAACGTGTTGTGATGTTTATTTGTACGACTTTGTACTTTTTTATATATTTGTATATTTTAATTTTTTGTATTTAATAAAGGTTTTTAAAAATTTTTTAAAAGAGATCTTTGTGCGCTTCCTTGGGATATAACTTATAAGTGGATTGTGGTGAACAGAGGGAAAGGAACAGAAATCTGGCAAGGGGTGAAACAATGGGCTGTTTTTGTACTTTGTACCACATTTACAATTTGATGGTAAATTTTGATGTTAAATTTTATTTGCTTAAGACATTTGGTGAACATCATTTGTTTATGAGTTTTGATTTTCTGCCTTTTTTATGCTATTAAAGTGACCATCCACCAAAATATAGTCTTGTTTACTACCACTTCCCTGTGTAGAAATTGCAGTTGTAGCTCCTGAGATAATCCTAAGAACCCTCATTATTCAAAAAGTTTTTCTTCATGTGCTCCCTTGAGGAGAACTATTGAGAAAGCTAATGAAATTACTGAATTTATTGTTGAAATGTTGGTTTTATAAAAATGTTGCTTAATACCGTAGATATATGGCATGATTTTAATTTCTTAGATCCATTATGTCTATGGCAGAGTTCTGGTAATGAAATCTAACCTTTATAACTTAATTATAAATGTGGACATTAGAACTATACTTGGGGTACATTTTTAAATAACTTTCAGGGGAAAAGAATTTCCAGTTTTATAAATGTGTGTTTTATTAGCTTTTTTTCTTTTTTTAAAAAAATTGAAGAATCTTACCTAGATCAGTTTAAAATGACTTAATTGGATTTGATAGCTGGCCATTAAGGAATATAAAGGAATATGAAAAATTCATACTCCATTGAATTCTCAATCACATTTTCTTTTATTTTTTTTCTAAAAAGTGCTGTGTAAACTTATACAAATTTTTGACATAATAGTTACGAAAACCTGACAAAGAGTAGAATAGGATCACTAATATTTACAATAATGTGCATTAAACACAAGAAATGTTGTCTCTACTATATGGACATTGCTAATCAAATTAGTTGAGTAATATGGTTTTGTAATCCTTTCTATTCTTTACATTTGCAGAAAGTCTGATGAATCTATCTTGCCCTGGCTTTGATCAATGGAGCAGATATGCCACTGTTACTATTCAATCCCCCCATAAGTATTTTCAAGTGTTTTAGATTAAAGGTTCCAAGACCTGTAAACAGTGGGTTTAGCTATGGCCTGAAGGAATTGCAGTCAAAATCATTTGGAGATCGCTAGGTTAATATGCCTGCAATAAGCTTTTAGAGTGAAATTTTAAATACTGGTATGATTGTGCCATCTGGCAATAGATAATTGTTTTATTATGTATGCTGCTCCTGGTCACAATGGCTATACAAATGTGATAAACAAATTCACTACAACAATGTCTCTAAAACCTTGGCAACTATAAGATGTGTGTTCTTTGACTCCCAGAATTCCTCATCCAGTATGCTGTCTGGGGGATTCTGGGAGTCGAAATCCAAGCATCTTAAAATTGCGAAGATGGGGAAACTCTGCACTACAGGATATAAACAACCTGAAGGAAAATAGGGCTTCCGAGCAGGCCTCCTGTGGTAGGCTTTGCATTGGCTCATTAGATCATATCTAGGTGAATATCTTTCTTCAGTCTCTTATGTCTCCTCCCAGATTCACTTAAGAGCAGGGATCTCTCTTCCATTCTGTCTTTCAAAACATAAAATGGTATTCACGTAAGGAGGTTCAGTCACAAGTCAAAATTTGGTACTTCTCATTTGTATGCTGAGGAATTCTTATGGTTTGGGAGAAGTGGACTGCACTGAATTATTTCAAATGAAAATGTTAATCATCACCAAGAGAATCAGTCCTTTAAAAGGTTGTCTAAGGCCCATGCTGTTCATCATTCCTTGGTTTTGTAAACAAGAGAATAAACTGCTTTTCCCCCCTCCCTTCTTTAGATAAAATCCTGATACCACCATGGGAAAACAGAACAGCAAGTTACGCCCAGAAGTGATGCAAGATTTGCTAGAAAGCACAGACTTTACTGAACATGAGATCCAGGAATGGTACAAAGGCTTTCTCAGAGACTGCCCAAGTGGACATTTGTCCATGGAGGAATTTAAGAAAATCTATGGGAATTTTTTTCCTTATGGGGACGCTTCTAAATTTGCTGAACATGTGTTCCGTACATTTGATGCAAACGGCGATGGAACAATAGATTTCAGAGAATTTATCATAGCTTTGAGTGTAACGTCCCGAGGGAAACTGGAGCAAAAGCTGAAGTGGGCATTCAGTATGTATGATCTGGATGGAAATGGATACATCAGCAAAGCAGAAATGTTAGAAATAGTTCAGGTATGTATCACTTATAAGAACCTTCCTTCCTTCCTTCCTTCCTTCCTTCCTGCCTGCCTGCCTGCCTGCCTGCCTGCCTGCCTGCCTGCCTCCCTCCCTCCCTCCCTCCCTTCTCAAACAATGAATGAATAAATTTTTCACTGTTTTTGAATTATCATGTTCTCTTCACTATAAAAATGAAATATAATATTAATATTTAATCACCAGCTAGAATAGAAAGAAAAATCTTATCTCTGCCAAGATATTCAGGTGTGTTTCCTTCTGAAGACCACGAAATAAGAAATTGGATTCACAGTGTAAATTCTGTTTTGTCTAATTGCTCCATATTTTGATTGGTAAATTATGTTATTCTGTCAGCTGTAATCCCACCCTGTGTGACCAAAAAACTGTCAGCTCTACTGAAAAAGTAAAGTAAAAGGGGATCTACAGTAACCAAGGCAATTAGAAAATCAAGGCAATTAGAAAATTTATTCTTGGGATGGTCTACTTTGTATTTCTGAATTTTGATTCCTTATTTGGCTAGTGTGGGTATGTATAGTATGGATGGTTATAGCCAAGCCAGTGAAAAACCAACATGTTGTAGCAGTTAACCTTGGATTAGGACTTGAAGTGACAAGGTTCAAATCAGAAATCAGTGGAAGACCTTCAGCCTAACTTACCTTACCCTGTTGTTGTGAAGATCACATTTCCCAACCTGATGTTCTGATCTATAATTTCAATACCCTTGGAGTAAGCTTTGGAAATACTGATTATTCTTGTTGGAATAAAAACTGGATAGATAACATTGTCCCCACAATCTTTTTCTCCAACAGAGGGGTGAATTTTCCTACCCTCATTTCTCTTCATGTGCTGCATTCTTTCCTTTCATCACCTTTAAAGTTGCTCTGTCTTCTTTTGCCTATTTTGAAGTGTTCTCTGTACGGTTGCTACCACCCTTTAAACAATTACAGGTGGATTTCACCACCCCAGAGTATTTGAGATAAAGTTTTAGTATAAATCTTTCATCTATCCCAGGTGGCATGCTAAACTGGTGCTATTTCATGTCCGTTCTGTGGAGCTGAGGCCAGAGGATTTTCTGATGACCATTAATATAGTCTCAAATGAGACGTGGGCTAGCAAAGTTGTGGCACAAGCTCTTGAATTTCCAATTTGTTTATGAGAGGAATAAAAAATGTCAGATGTCAGAAAGATTTTCCTAGAGATCTATTTGAGCATAATGCAACTATTTTTGGTAGTTGTATAAATAGCCTATTTTAACTAGCTTTCTGAAATTCATATTTTTAATGAAGGACTGTTGTTATGGTTACCTTTGTTACCTACCAGTTTGATTTCATATTAGAGTTCCCAAGTTTAATGTTGAATTATATTAGTTTGGCTTGTGTCATCACCATACTATTTGTTGGAATTGCTCACAATAATGGCAAGATGAAAGAAAGGAAGGGAAGGGAAAGAACAATTTAGACCAGTCTATCAGTAAGCAATTAGAATTTCTTCTGTGTTAAATGTAGATAAACTTTGATATAGTGTGGCACATAGAAATTGCAGTAGGGAAAAAATTGCTTACTTCTGGAAAAGTATTAAAGGCTACTTTAGCATATAGTAAGATATATTGACTTATACCTAAGTCTTTTCCAAACTGAGGAAAATCTGTATTAGCATTTTTCCTGTGATCTGTAGGCATCTTCTTTTCTGATGCTATTTCTGTTCAATATTCAGTTTTTCCCTAGCAACTCAATTAGGGGCACCATAAATGCTTGTTGCAAAAATCTGTATGACTGCTAGAGGGCGAAACATTTTCTGTGTCACCTTTCTGCCATCAAGTGGTCATACGGATTGTTGCAGACCTGTTCAATTATGTATGACATTAAACAAATGATACCACTTTTCATTTATACTTTATTATTAATTTGACTTCACTGAGTAGCAGTTTAATTTAGAAATAAAAAATAAACATTTACTTAGATGTCCAATATAGGAGAAACTAATATACCAGTATTTTTTCCTAAATGGAAAGATCTCTAGTATAGGCAGAACTAATACATTAGTAGTTTACTAGAGGATATCCAGCATAGGTACCAGATAACTACAATTCATGATATCCACAGTTTGTAAGACACCAGGCTGAAGATGTCTACTTAACTGAAAGTAGTATACTTGAACTGTAAAATGTACAGTAGTATAAATTTTATCTGGTAGAAATATACATACATACATACATACATATGTAATATAGGGTACTCAATACAGTACAGTATAATTCAGTACAGTACAGTATAATTCAGTACAATAGTGTACTGAATTAACTAAGAATAACTATAATAACCAAGACTAATTCTCAATGGAGATGTCTAAGATTTCATTGTTAAGATATATTCTAAGATTCAACCACATGTCAGTATCCTTTGAACACATTTCAGAGCATATTTAAGTGGACTTGCTTCTTCATGGGAGGGAGGGAGTAGGGTTTCCTTAGGCGGATACACATTTATTATACTTGCAATCCAACTTTATGTATACACATCAATTATGTATGCCTGCATCACATAAATCTAGTGTTCAGTTGGAAATCATTTTCAAGAAATGGTATGGCATTACTTCTTTAAACAAAATAATCATCATTCTAATTTTTTTTCAGATAAGATTTTTTTTCTGTTACTGTTTTTTAGTTGTACAGTAATCTTTTTAAGGATGCTTTTAAAGGATCCACCCCTTTATTTTAAATGTACAATGTACTGAATCTTTACAATAAATAAACACGGAAACATTCTTTGCAAGAAATATACAATTAGAGTACGTATTGGATTGGTCATTAACGTTTACTCCCACTGTTCAGTAATTAATGCTGTAAATAATGAGCACTTATTTGCTCATTCAGCATTTTCTTTTATTGGTTATTGCAACAAGTGTTTTGACATAACCAATAGGGAAGGGAAAAGGGGTGGTTCCAGTAAGACTTTTTATGTACAAAAAAGTATAGCATAAAGTTTATAGGTGTGATGTGTAATTGAAAACAAGGGGACAAGGGAAACCAAGATCTCTGTGTACATTGATTTAAGGCTATAATGGCATGCTTATTTATATGGAACTAAATTTTCAGTAGGATTTAATTCTGAATAACTGGAATTAGAATTGTTCCTCTATGTGCCCCATAAGAAGCTGCTGATTGCATTGTGGATCCTGTTCAGCTCAGTTTTTTGCCCATGCTTTCATTTGCTTGAGCTGGAGTGAGGTTCTCCCAGTGATCATAAAACAGGGATAACATTTAAATGAATTACCAAAGGATGATTTTGCTGCAAACCAAGATAATTTGTAATTATGGTTTTCGGAAAAACAAAATCTTCCCTTAACAATTGTAGAATCTGAGCAAATCATCTAGATGCCTTTCTAAGGGAAGCATCCACCTTTAAACTGCAATGAAATTTCACTAGCAAAATATCATTTGGTTAATAACCCCATTGATAATCATTATGTCTTCATCTCAATGTGTCTTTGAGGATAATGAGAATTGTGTGGTACATCTGTAAAGTTCAGGATAGAAGAGGCAGCTTTAGTTACCTAAATTCCTGAAAGCTACCTGCCAATGCACAGAATTCCCATTGCAGTTTCTGAAATTATAGAACTCTAGACCCTTCCTTTTCATATTCCATTTTTTAGGCAATCTACAAGATGGTTTCTTCGGTTATGAAGATGCCAGAAGATGAATCAACACCAGAGAAAAGAACTGAGAAAATATTTCGCCAGATGGATACCAACAGAGACGGTAAGTTATCTTTGGATTATCTTCCTTTTAACTTAACTTCTGTTGTTTCTGATCTCTTGATGCCTTTTGAAGAGCAGACTTGAATAAGTAGGAGTATGCCACTGATTCATAGAGACAGCAATAAACCTTTGTGAAAGAATGATGGTTAGTGTTACTGTGAAAAAAAAATTGGCAAGCCAGATGCTGTTTCTTGTTAGGTTGCTGTCTTGCAGCTCAACCCATTACTCAGATAAATATTAGGATTTAGATTTAAGCCAGGAAGAACACCCCCCCCCACCCGCCCAAAAAATCCCAGTTATAATGGCACAGCAAGACAAATCCTAGAAGCATTACAACTAAAATCCATTCCTCAGTTCCTTTAAACATGCTTCCAAATCTATGAGTAAGAAAGAAGTCAAATCTTTTTTATGGTTGTGTGGAAATAGTTCAAAAATTGCTTTTAAAAATTGATTATAATTCAATTAGAAAGATATTTATTTTATAGTGCTGTTATGAAAGCTATAGATATGTCTTCCAATTATCTCTCTTAGCATCATTGTGCTTTGTTAGCTCAGTGTCTTGATAGACTCAAAACCTTTTCTCCTGAACTGTAGGTAATTTTTCACTTCCAACATAACAGATCAATTTTGGGAAGGCATTACTAATTGCATGAACTATTGAGAGGTTTTATTTTACCGAAGCCATACCTGAACAATTCAGTTTTTGCAGATGCCAAATGCCCCATCACTAATCACTGCCATCAAAGTTGATATTTCTCAGTTCTTGAGCAATGGAGATGATTTTACAATCATGTAGACTAGGATACTTTTGAAGCAGGAACCTTTTCTTAGTAGAAAAGATCATCTTCCACAAAGAAGGATTCTCAGATTTAGTTTTCGGCATCTGTAATTTAAGAGCAAATGGGTAAGGTTCAGGAGAACCAATGCCAATCTGAACAGATCGAGCTTTCCCAATATGACCTCCTAAATGTTCCAGAGGTTGTAGTCCACCACTTTCAGAAGTCTTTAGCTACAGTACACAATAATAAGCTGTGTCAATAATATCTGAGCTAGTGTAAGATAAGAATTTCATATTTAAATTTGCTAGTGAATATTAGCTTTTAAACCAAAAAGTTCACTTGCTCTTGTCCTCACCTGGAAAGGGAGCATAATACAAATATGCTAAAGCAGCAGTTCCTAACCTTTCCAGTTTGACGGCCCAGCTTGGGGAGGGGGGATGGTTCAGTGTGAGTGGCAGGTACATGTGCACGTGTGAGCACAGCTCCATTTGTGCAAAGACAAATGGAGCTTCATGCATGAGAACAAGAGCCTGCCACTCGCATGTGTGGAGTTTCGCATGCATGCTCACCTGCCACTTGTGTGCCTAGTTCTGAATGGGCCATGACCCGGTAGTGGGCTGTGACCTGGGAGTTGGAGGGGGACTCTAAACAATTCCGGGCAAGAGATATGGCTCAAAAGATCAGATGGGAAAATGGGTGGACGAAGTTGTTGTTGTCTCCTTTACTAATTCAGTAACAGATTCAACATTGTAGAAATTTCATATATAGAGGCAATCATAATCAATATGTTATTTTTAAGGGAAGTAGTGATAGGGTTATACTTGCTTGTATATACTGGCTAAATTTGCATTCCATATTAAACCATAAAATGTAGTTTACAAACACAGGGATTAAACCAAACCTCAGATAAATTATGACTCAACGTGTTGTATGAATTGGGCTACCATGTTCAATTATAATATGTTTTGTTTTGAATTAGCATGTTGGAAGAACGAAGTACAGTGGTACCTTGGTACTAATCGTTAATTGGTTCTGGGAAGGCATGATGAGTACCAAACAAATTTTTCCATACGGAGTAGTATAGTAAGTCACAAGGCAACTGACACTGACAAGTTCTAGCTTTTGCATTGAATACCAAACAAACAATGAGTATCAGGACAAAATGTTCACATCAAAATGCATTGAGTGCCAAATTTGATAAGTTCAAAGCAGTTGAGTACTAAGGTACTGCTGTATTTTTTAACCATAACTTATGGCCTAACATACTATCTGAACTTAATAATAGGTAGTGATGATTTATATTTATTTTGAAAATCCAAACCAGCATCTGTGTTTATTTTCTAGGAAAACTTTCTCTGGAAGAGTTCATTCGAGGAGCCAAAAGCGACCCATCTATTGTCCGTCTCCTTCAATGTGATCCCAGCAGTGCTGGACAGTTTTAAAACTGTTGTTTGTATTACTTTGTGTCTTTCTGGTTTGTTTCTTTTGTCTCATATATCTCTTCACCAGAACAACATTCATGGTTGGTGTTGCCTTTTAAAGGCTACCTTTGCCTTCTTTTGTGGCATTATCTGCTTTCTTCATGGCCAGCCATGGATTACAGAAAGTGCAATTGTCATTACAGCGTCCTTTTTCAAATTGTAATTATTTGTGGCCTGTGTGCCACTGAGTATGAAGAGGACTTATTTCCTAATTGGGTTATTAGCCTTAAGTCATGTCTAGTCTGCCAATTCCAAGCTGGTTCCAAAATTCTGTAAGATCTGAGGCACATGTGGAGAAGACTGAAGTCAGCCAATAACTGCCATCAATCAATATATATATGCTTTCTTAAGTTTTCGCGGGTACTTACATGTATGGTATTCAGCTTTGTTCGGGTATTTTCCCACGTCATTATAGTTGTGCTTTTAAAGTTGTAGCAACATTTAGGCAGAATCTCATCTGCCATCATCAGGCTTCTGTATTGTGTTTGTCTGGACGAGCACAATACAGAATATACAATATACAATACAGACGAACACAATACAGAAGCCTAATGATGGCAGGTGAGATTCTGCTGAAATCTTGCTACAACTTTAAAAGCACAACTATAATGACATGGGAAAATACCCGAACAAAGCTGAATACCATACATGTAAGTACCCGCGAAAACTTAAGAATGAATATATATATATATATATATAACAAAAGTTTAAAAGAAATCTAACAGGAGGGGTAGAACCATTAGATGGGTGTAAGGAAGCATGAAGGATGGCGTGTGCCAAACTAAATCTATCAAAGAGCATTCTTGTGTGATGAACTGAATGCTCATTATTATTAGTTCATGGAACATCTGATGGACGTTTAGCACCACTACACAGAAACTGACAATATTCTATGTTATAGCAAGGTTAGTATTTGAAAGCAGCAGGAAGAGGTAGAATTGTCCTGTGCACTCTGGGTATGTGTGCAATAGTGAGGAGATAAGGCTAATATGAATATCTTTGAAAAAGAGGCAGTGGAGAAGTATATGCTGTGTTGTTTTTGTGTAACCGGTAGCACAGGAGTATGATCTCTCTGGATAGGAAATCCTACTGTATTGGCTTTCAAAAACAGCTGAGTGGAGGGCATGACATCATTCCAGAGTAAAAACACTCTGTTGTTTAGGTACTGTTTGATTAGGTGTGCCATTGGGGAGTACCTCTTAGATTCACTGGCAGTAAAGATTGGGGATTTGGCTAGATCAAGATGGTGCAACAGTTCATTTAAAGAGTGTCAAGACCCCAATAGGTATCATGTACCTTCCAATATTGGGGAATGCCAAACAAGATTTTTTTAAATGTCATTCTAGTGAATAAAGAGGCCAGTGATCTTGGGGAGCTTACTACGTTTTCCAGGGAGAGTGTGCTAATGTTTATATGAGATCTTTATGTTAAGACACCTTATATACAAATTTCTGTTACCATGTGAGGTTAGACATAGGCTGTATTACTCACTATACATTCTCCTTAAAGGTATTCGAAAACTACCTTATGCTCGGACTTAGGGTTAATTTCGTAGCTGTGAGAAGTACATGAAGAGCCAGTTTGGTTTAGTAGCTAAGGTGCTAGATTAGAAGCTGAGATACTTTGAAGTCTCCTTTTGCCTTAGACATGGAAGCCATTTGGCCGACTCTGGACCGAACTTCTCTCACACCTAGAAAGAAAGCATTGGCAGGCTATTTCTGAAAACCTTGCCAAGGCTTATCTGTGTAGTCATCAGGAATCAGGGTTATTTCAATAGACCATAACAGCAACAGAAGTACTACTACTGGTATTGAAGAAATTCGTGCAAATCTTATTTTCCAATATAGAAGCCAAGATGGTAAATTAAATGTGATTTCTAAGGATCAGTATATGAGGTATGAAATTCCTTTTCTAAATGATGGTGAGTTCAATCCTCCAGTCTGAATGTTGCAACAAAGGGACCAATAGCACCTTGGGGCTAAATATAAGTAATACACAATTAATGTTTTGTCTGCAAATCTGTGAGTTATAATAGAATTAATAATAAGGAACAACTAACACTAGCTTATGCATAATAAGCTTATGCCATTTGTAAAATTAGAGAAGATGAATGGGTTTGGACAGATCATATAAATATTTCTGCTATTTTTTTTTAAAAAAAACGCAGATTCTACAAATGAAATTCCTTATGCTTAAGCAGAGATTCATTTGGAGAAAGGGCAAAGGAGAATTTTATTTTATTTATCATTATCTTGATTACCATTTAGCATCTTGTGCAAGTTGAGAACTGAGCTGAAGAAAACTGAGGTAAATATTGGGAGTAATGCATGCCATGGTAGAGGAGAATGAAGGCCCTTTTTTAACATGGAAGGCCTGTTGCTTTGAAGAACTTCAGGAAAATGAGCTGATTTGGTGATAACAGAATATTGTACTTGCATGTTACAGAGTCTTATTTTGAGGAGAATCAGTAGTTCCAATATAATTGAAAACATATTTCTAAGCATGTAACTTTACTTAGATAGATTTGTGGAGTAGAAATCAGCTGACAGGAAAGACATGGTTATACATGATCTTTTCCTCTTCCACTGCCCCGCCAAAGCCATTTCCCTCTTTAGCTTCAGTCTTGAAGCTTGGCTTTTAGAAAAACAATAGAAATGGGAAACAAGGCATTGTTCTAGGGAAGAATTAGAGATCTGGAAGTCCATGCAAAAAGGAGAACCATCTGGCAGGGAAGAAATCTGTATGTTTAACCATTCAGGCACCAGCCAGGTTTTCTCTTCAAATACTTTGCCAAGGCAATTTCCTCCATCATCAGTGATTTTGGAGTTCCAGTGGCATGAAAAGAGGAGAAAGGAAATATTGTAATGGAGACTTGGAAGGGGTTAACGCAGAGGTGAAATTCAACCACCCCGGCCTGGCTCAGGAGAGGTGGTAGGGACAATTTGAATTGGTAAAAAATTGCCCCTGGTTGCTATTACTATTATACCAAGCCACGCCCACAGCCACGCCCACAGAGCCAGTAGGGAAAATTTTTGAATTTCACCCCTGTGTTGTGCTGAGATTCCCCCACAATACTAGCATTTGCTTTGTAACATGTAGTTTTGCCCCAGTTCAAATGGAAAGGGGTCCAAATAAATTACATCATATAAGCAATTGATACCAAAGGAGGAGATTGATATGACTGCATTTCAAGTTCTGGAGGGGCGTGGGAAGAGTTCTCCCAAGGCAGATTCCCCAGCTCAAGAATTTTCATACCCCAGAAATACAGTAAGACAGTTGTAAAACAGCCTGTGTTTCCTCCAATGTGACAGCACTTTAGCAAAAATGCAGATCTGAGCTGCACCTCAAAAGATGTAAAATACAGGACTCATGTAGGTCTTAATTAAAATACAGGATACCACTTGTAATGTGTTTATAAATATATCCACACACATACACACACACACACACCAGAGATGGTATTCAGCAGGTTCAGACCACTTCTGGAGAACCGGTAGCGGACGTTTTGAGTAGTTCGGAAAACCGGCAAATACCACCTCTGACTGGCCCCGCCCCCATCTATTCTCTGCCTCCCGAGTCCCAGCTGATTGGCTGGGTCTTCTTTTGTTGTCCTGTACAGGAGAATGGAGCTGGAAAGCAGGTTAGCGGGGTGAGATGGGAATGGAGATTTTACAGTATCCTTCCCCTGCCACACTCACCAAGCCACACCACACCCACCAAGCCATGCCCACAGAACCGGTAGTAAAAATTTTTGAATCCCACCACACACACACACACACACTGGATTTTTTAAAATGTTCAGTGTTTTTGTCCAAAGGTAACTTTTATTACACAGTTATCTTCTCCTCCATCTCCTTGAAATCCCTTTTACAAAACTTTAACTACGTTGAAGGCAAATGGATGGAGACAACGGAGTTTACAAACGTTTTGGAACCCTTTCCAAAGCAACTGTCTGCTTTCATGATTTGTCAGGCAGCAGCTTCAGTTCAGAACTTGGGAATAAGCTGGTTAAGGGGCCTGTTTTTTGCTTTGAAATAAATGCACCAGGGTCACTTGACATGTGAGAGAAGAAGGAAGATCTTATTGGCATAGTTAAGTGGGAACGGAGGCAGTGTTTGTAAACAACAATAGTTCCTTTCAACCTAAATTGTTAATTTTTTTTCAGTAAAGAAACTGCTTGTGAGAAAGATTTCAACCAAGGTGTTGGTTGTGAGATGTTTAGTACTATTTATGATAAGAAGGATTCTTTTTAAAATATTTATTTGGGTTTTGCTACATATTTTTTGAACTCCACCCAAAAAGGAAATTAGACAAATCCTCTCATGAGCATTTAACTCGGGGTTGGCTGAACTTTTAGATTTGTGGCCTTGTTTTTTTTTTCTTAATTGCTTTTTTGGCCTATAAAAACCATAAGAGATGTAGCAATCTTGGCCTGGAAGAGTCAGAGCTGAAACTTTTTAGAAGTTTCGGCTTTTAGGAGGTTTTCGAAGGTTGCATGAAGAGATATGTAAAGTTTATCCCCAAAGAGTTGAAGAACCATGCTTCTGAATTTTATTTTTTGGCTACTAAAATTTGATTTATGGTAAAAAAAAAAAAAAAAACGGGGGAGGGAAAAATATGTATGATTTCTCAATTGTGAATTTACAGAGCTGAGAATCAGTTTGTTCCACGTCCAGGCGTTGCAATCAAGAATAACACTCTGCAAAACGCTTTGTGCTGTTATGAGGCAGTGTTATTTTCCTTCTAAAAATAAAAAGCCAGAACCCAACAACATATTTGATTTTTAAGAGCACTGGGCACATAAAAAATTTATGCCTGGATATTTTTATTGAAATAATGGACATAATGTTGGCAAGGTAAAACTGTATATAAAAGAGGCAATAAATGGTTTGTATTTTCACCACTGACTACAGTATTTGATATAGAAGTTCCACTGTATTAAAAGTTAGGATGGAACTTAGCCATTCTTTAATGATGAGTCTGACAAGCCCATCATTGTAAATTTAAAGCATTTCTGAACAAATTTCTAAAGTGTTTTACTTTATGAAGAAATGAATGTCCATAAGATTGCTTAAGAGTATTTTAAATCATTTGTCTCAATAGCTGATTTCAAAATAAAAAAGCAAATCTACCAAAAGTCTAATTGAGTTCATGCAAGGGTATGACCACAATTTGTTCTTTCTAAAAAGCAGCCAGATGTGTCTTGGGTCCCCCCACCCTTTTTTTCAAAACATTGTCTTTTGTTTAAGCAGCTGTGTTCATCCATTTGCTTGGATGCTTGGCAAATCTTTTGGCCCAAAGCCTCGTTTCCTGATTTAGGGACTCAGTGTGTGGTTTCCTCTCTGCTTACTTAAGAATATGAAGAACAGAATACATTTTTATATTAATATAAAAATTTTGGTTGGAAGCAGAACATTTGGATGCTAAAGTCCTGAGAACAGCTGCAAGGAAGAGAAGTAAGGATAGATTTTAACTGGTATATTAATATTTCCTTGCTCCTCCCAGATTGGTGTTCTGGAAATAGAAGGGTTCCTTTTTTTTTTTTTTTTTTTGCAAGGGGACAACTCGCTGAGGCCAGCTCACCCTGGCCAATTTGCCACAGTCAACTAGCTTTCCATGGAACAATTCAACAGTTCAATTTAATTATTTAAAATTATTTAAAAATTATTCTAATTTTTGTCATTTGCATTTCATTTAGTCCCTCCTTTGGCATCCTTTCTTTAATGATTATATTCCATCATTTCTTCAATATTAGTGTAGCTCTTGTTCCTCAGCAAATTGTCCCATGGCAAATTGGCCGTAGCGAGTTGGATGCAACAAGTTGGATGCGGTGAGTTGTCTTAGACTCCCTTTGTTTATGGAACAAATAGGAATCTAGGAGAATACTCCCTTTCCTGAGGAAGAGTAGGAAATTTCCAACAGTAATGTTTTCTTCTACCTTGCAGTTCTAGTCTCAGTTATTTCAGGGTAGCACAGGCAATCTTAGAACTGAATAAAGATTCAGGAACAAATTTGGAACACAATAAATGCTGCTTTGCTATCTACAGAATTTCCATGGCAGTAAAGATAGCAGTGTGTTGATCTTAGTTTAAAGGATGCTGCTCATGGCTGTGTTTCACTGACATCCCTGAGACACATCAGTCATGAGCAACATGAGTCTGATTTCAGGAGGACATGAGTACAGTTAACTAGCCCTGGATGGCCTCAGATCTGTGGGTGTGTTACAAATCAGCCCTCTTTCTATGTGTGTAGTGTGAATCAACCATGCATTCCTGTGCTCATCAGTATCCAAACTATGTAGCATGCTTCCTGATCAAGTTAAGGAATCCATTGATAAAAGTGGCTTCTGTGGGTGTTACTTCCTTTCAGGAATCAAGTGAAAAATTATATATTGTTTTTAAATGTTCAGCATGATACGTTAAAGCATATCTGTAGAACATAACCCACTTAGTTCATTTGAGAAGTAGAGCTGATTCGATGAATGATAATATAATTTCTGTGTTCCAGAGCATGGCATTCATGGTTTCCTTTTCTATGCTTTTTGCTGGACTATATTTTTCCTACCCTGGGAAATGCATCTGTATTTCTGTATTTACTGTTCTGAAAATAACTTTAACTGTACTGACTAATTTCCTATTGGATGAGCTCTTCCGTCCATCATTCACATGATATGCAAAGTCTTAACAGTGTGATTCGCATTTTTAAAGCAGTACTGACTGTGTGATCCTTGTATGTGTTGGTAGTGGCCATCTTGTTGTAAAATGTAAGGGAAAAAAGCTACTTAAATTTGAATCCTTAGTGTTTGGCTTGTTAAAAGTATTGAGACCTGCATGTTAATTAAACTGATTATTGCTCTCTACCCCATTGCTATAATGATCACAAATGATGCAATTGTTTTTACTTGTATAGGGAACTTACATTCCATGTTTGTCAACTTGTTTAAAATTGGAGCTTGTTATTATGATTTGTCTGAAAAGTCTTCCTTCCTCCCTCCCTCCCTTTCTATTGGTCTTTTCATAGCAAAATTGATCCTGAAAAATTGTCATTTCTGTAAGTTCCTACTCACATATATTATCTTTCCCCATCCTGTCCTGGAAATATGTTGGAAAGCTACTTTCAGAATTCTCAGCCACCGTGCTATTCATCTTGTTGCTGGGAATCTTAGAAGCTGAAGTTCAAAACACATGTGGAGATTTCATTTGGAAAATAGCTGATGTATAATTTTATGTTAAAACAGATACATTAAAAGTTATTATATTGAATTATTTTTATCATCTCATGCATTGATGAATTAGTAAATAGCAACAGCTTGCAAGATGCTTAACCTTTTTTTTATATTAAGCCCACTGTTTCCTAGATCTGTTTAATCCCCTCTCCCAGTGTTCAGGTTTGATGTCAGAATCAAAATTAGAAATGTTACAGTCGGTTGAGAGTAATTCATGCGCATAGATACTGACCAGGTGAGAAATTTGGATATTGTCTTTTTGATGTGGGACAGATTTTTTCCCTCATGATTTGTTTGTTTTTGCAGTGGAGTGGAGCGCACGTGTTCTTTAATGTACGTTAAAGTACAGTATAATATATGCAGACACTTAAGAGCAACATTGGTGATTGGTTTTAAAAAAGAGAGAATTAGAATCAGAGATAGAACGGTGAACCTGTGATCATCTGTTTTTTCAGTGCCAAACATATGAACAATATTGTTTGAAGAAAAGTAAGATTTTTTTACTGTATTACTGCTGAACAAATGTTGTTTTTAAATGTTGAATTTAAAATGATTTTGTATTGTATACCATTTTGTGACATGGTACTTTTTCATACTGGAATAATTGATTGCACCCAATTATAATTGTATTTTTTTTTTTGCTTTTATGAATATATAACTGCAACCCAATGTTTTTGAAAGGTAAGATATCATATCTGTCACGGTGCCCCTAAATTTGGTTCCCTTCCAACTATTCACTGCTATTATACTTTTCTAGAAAGTTCAGTTCCTGAACTGAACCAAAATCATTTCCGGAAGGCCCCAGCATGAATATTCTGAATATTCCTGCTCTCATACAGCCTATGATGTCCACAGGGGCTCAGAAATGTCAAAATGGCAGTGGTCTTTCAGAGAAATGCAATATTCATGGTTTCTGACAGCAAGAGGCATGAAAGACTTATCACCAGAAATAAATGTACAGTTATTTTAAAAATCAATAAAATTATTGTCAAAATGAAAGTTGGAGGGAAAAGACCAGTGATAGCACAGGGACTTGCTTTTCGGTGGTTTAGAAGGTTTTATGTCTTTCGCTTTGTCCGTGAGCATGTCAAGCATGTTCACTTAATTGCTGGCTGCCACATTTTGGCTAATCAACTGGCTGTGGCAATTCTCCCACTATGAGTTTGAGTATGAATTTAAAGAGTGGCCAAGTAACAACAAACAATAAAAAAAAACCTAGGACTATCTTAGTAACTACACACACCTGCTGTTCATTCCATCATGGCCCCAAATGAATGCCTTTGGAATCATATCTCACTATTAATAAGGATGTGTGATTGGAACATGGTGCGAATGAATCCCACATGAAGTATAAGCTCTTGGAGTTGTTTGCTCTACTGATTAAACTAAACCATGGTTGACTAATTTAACACTCAGTGACTCGGTTCACATAAACTAGATTAGGCTAAAATAAGGTTAATGTCCCAATCTAGGCTAAAATAAAGTTGCTCTGATGTGAAATAAGCCATAATGGTTTATTTATTCAGATATGGCATGTTGCTGTCTCATGTGAAATAAGCCATAATGGTTTATTTATTCAGACATGGCATATTTTGTAAAATTGAGCATTGTCTACAGGTAGTCCTTGTTTAATGACCAGATTTGGGACAAGCAACTCTCACTAAATGGTCGCTAAGTGAAACATGATTGTATGATTCTATTTCATCTTTCTTTCACTTTACAGATTTCCAAAGGTCATAGAAGCAGGGATTGGTTGTAGAATTACTTTTTCACTACTGTTGTAATAGTGAAAGGCCACTAAATGCAGACGGCCTGTATTGTTAAACTAGGTTTGGGTGTATTGTTCTGCGTGAATCCAGGCATAATATAGCCCAAGTAGTTAAGATATAATTCAATGTGTGCTTTTGAGGGATTGTAAATAAATATCCAGGGATGACTTAACATCTGTGGGGGGAAAAAGATCAACAAAAGATTATTATACTTTATGAACATTTATTTCTTTCCATTTAAAAATGTACAAAAAATATAAACCTGCATTATTTATAAGTTTATAGATTCCCCTTTCCCATTTACAAAACTATTGTTAGGTAAGACACAATATTTATACACAAAGCTTGCTTTCCAGAAATGAGGGTACTGACAAGAGTTTTTGGCATAAGTACTCTTTTCATTTTTGCACCATGTCAGTATCTTGCCGGAGGAATTGAAATGAGAAGAAGGAAACCATCAAGGTTAGAACAACTAACAAACATTATCTACTTTAAAAATTTCAGCAGCCCTTCTCCCCATACAGTTTTTGCAGTGTGATGAATGGCAGGCTGAATCCATAATTTTTCAATCATTGTGTCACGGCAAGAGGAATTTTGCTAATTTGCATCTTTCCAACAGGTATATCAAATTAGTATAAAAAATAATAAACAGGAAGAAAATTTCAAATAATAAATCCAATGCTTCTATGTGTGTATCAGCCATTTTTATTTGGCAATGAGATCAATAGAAGGCTAAATTAAGCTTCTATATATATATTCCTGTTTCCTCATGTAAAAGTAAAATCACCTCCCAGCCTTACTCCCAAGTTGCCCCTTTTGTTTCAGCTGCTCTCTCCTAGCAGCTCTGCACGCACGTGCACTGGAAACAGGCTCCCCTGGATCCTCTGCCTCGCTGCTACCAGAATCCGAAGGCTCCGGAGGCAGCACCCCACTCCCAGATTGTCTTGGCCCTATCTCTGCATTGAATGCAGGACCCTCGTCCGAGTCCTCTCCAGACTTCTGGACTGGTCCCTGTTCTTCCCCACTGTCCGATTCTGCTGCCGTCTGTGCAGGCTGCTGGCGAACCACAACAGCGTGCCAGAAACTGGTCCGCACAAACAAGCAAAGCCCCATCCGTGGGATTCAGGCATCACACAAACCCATGCCCTCTCAGGACTGCAGAAAAACCCCTCTCCAGGAACCAGTCCCTGGTGCCCAAAATATTGGGGGCAGCTGTAATAGATGATCTGGTTCCCACAACCTGCTAAGATGTTGAATAAACCATCATTAGTTGGCTTTGTCTGATCCAATAAACCATAAAGTATGCAGTTGAGAGGTACATTGGAACTTTCTGTGGTGTTTTCAAAGCTGCATTCCAAAAAAAGCAGCACATTGGATTGGGAGAGGGGAATAAATTTCATTTCATTTGCATAAATATTAAATATTCAAATTTGATACCAGTTTCTGCGATACCAGGAACTGTATCCAACTACCAGATGAACCTAGCTTTCTGAATGGACTTCACCATAAATATGGCTTACACCAAAATGGTTGAATCTCCACAAGCTGTTTAGCCAAGGCCAACCCCTTTATGACTTCTGATTGATGTTGTGCCTGTAGATACTGACACTTACACAGACATCAAAACACCAAATTCTCATCAACAGCCAAGCTGGCTAGGAATATCTAAAAATTAGCCTCAGTGATCCAGGGCACAAAACTAGCTTAGAACGAACCAATTTAACATATGTGGTTTCTCCATCTTGCACAACAAAACACACAATGTTTTCCAGCTCCATTTAGAAGAACATCAGTAATAAATAGATTCATTTGACATCTCTTTTATTTCAATGAAACACCTACTTGCCAGCAGGGTCAGGTGTGGGAGCTGAACAAAATCTGAAAGAAACTCTCTAAATCAGGCATTCTCTCTTGAAGGCACTCTGGCTGATTTCTGGGTAAGAAAACTGCCTATGAATAAGAAGACCTAACGTATGCCTGTCATTGTACTCCTTATTTAAATTACAGTAATTATTTCTAAATTTGTATCTACTGTATGTATAAATTATCACATGCAAATTTCCTTCTACTTTGGCTGATATATATGTCTGCTTGTTTTATCCAACATATCAAGCGGAAGTGAATTGCAGTGCTGGAGGGATACAGAAGTTTCTGCAGTCTCAACCTTTGATGATCAAAAACAAAAAAGCAAAGCAACATTTGAACCTCACCACTATATGTCATTTTAAAAGCAAGTTTGCTATAAAAAAGCTGTAAAATTTTAATCCATCAGCCGTCAAAAGTTTTACACATCTAGGAAATATCCAATTTAATGCAAGTATACAAGTGGAAAACAAGGGTGCTTTCTTTCAAAAGGAAAGAAAAATCATTGACTGAACTTGGAAATTCTGACAAGATTCTGACTGAAAACCAATAAATTTACGGTTACAGAAGCTGTTAATTAAATCTCAGGTCTGACATTTCTCTGTGACATTTTAAAACTCAAAAAGACATAAAAACGAGTCAATGAAATTTTAAACCTCAAAGATGTAAGATGCTTCAAGAAAAATAAATGCCTGCAGGATCAAGTGCTCTTTAAAATTGGTATCAAGCTGATTTATATAAAAGGAACCTTTAAAAGCCTTTTCTCTGATTAGCAGCCCAACCATTACCAACAGCATGCTGCAGAGAAGTTCTTACACCTGTTCAACTGCAGAGGGCAGAAGGAATGTATGGGTGGGTTGAATGGCCTAGAAGCTAAATTTTAAGGTCACATCCCATGGCCTGGAAAATAAAGGAGTGATTTAAGCAAAGGACACATCATAAAAGCCAGTTTAGTATAGTGCTCAAGGCACAATACATCAAATGCTAGAAGTCCTTAACCCTAGGAAGGAGGCAATGGCAGTCCACTTCCAAAATTCTGGTTAAGAAAATTGCTAGGACTAGCCCAGGCAGTTGCCAGGAGACCAGCCAAGAGTTCTTTTCATATATACCAGGGATCATTGCTTTGAAAGGTTCAGAAACCTGGGAGCTATTGCCTAAAAGGGGGTGTCAGGTACAAGGCCCGGGGGCTGGATCTGGTCGGTTGGGGCCACACTGGAAACAGTGAAGGACCGGTCTGCAGTGCCTCTGCCAGGGAAAATGGAGCCGTGCCTGGCCCTCCCAGGCCCTGTTTTTGACCGTAATAGCATCCTACACCCTCTGCCAGTGAAAACAGCTTTGTTTTCACTGACAGAGGGCTTTAGGAGGCCATTAAGGCCAAAAACGGCCCGGGGGCATGTATGGCCCACCTGAGCTCTGTTTTCACTGGCAGGAGGCTGCAAGAGACCCTTGTGGCGAAAAACGATCAGGAGCCCATTTTCACTGGTAGGGCGCTCAGGTCACCACAGGCGTCCCTGACACAAGTGATGTCAAGCTGGCCATGCCCACCCCAGCCCCCAAGGTCAAACACAGCCCTGATGGCACCCCTCATTGAAATCGAGTTTGACACCACTGGCCTAACAAATCTGAAGGCTTACTACATTGGAGAAGGCTTATCTGAGAAACGGTTCTAACCTGAAGTTTCTGCTGATGAAGACAATGGTCTTTTTTTATGCATTACCTCTATTCTGCTACTCTGCTAGTGTCCTTACCCTTCAGCCCCGTTCACAGAAGTGTCATTAAAAACAACAAAGTAATATAAAAACCAGACTAGATAGTGAATAACAATAACAAAAAAAGGGTAGGCAGTATATGTACACAGATTCAAATAAAGAACAGCATTCCTCTGTACAATTTTTATATTTACATTCTAGTGTGATTTATCGGAAACAATAATTTTACAAAACAATAAAAAATGTGAATCTCTGGAGATATATTGAGAAAAACTGAGTTGGAAGGGAAATAAATGACAGTGAGCGTGATGGGATCTGACTTGCGGTCTTTCCAAAATTATTCTGCCATCCATGCAGAATATATGTATTTTTTTGGTTTAGGTCCATTAAGGAAAAAAAACCCACCTTCATGCATTTTGTAAAATATTCTCAATAAGTATGCAGTTCACAAACTGCATTTTAGTGTGAACTACAGTGCCAAAAACTATACCAAGACTCGTGTATAAAAGAGAACAGCAAATACATCGATTTCATTTTTTTCTTGGTCACTAATTCTTATGAAACTATTTTTTTTCAGATCCTAATTTTTTCAAATATATATGGTTTGGTTTGTTGCACTTTTTTGAGGGGTGGGGGGAACTACTAATGATATATATTTTGGGACAGATCTCTATGTCCATGCTCTTTTGTTTGTAATTTTATCTATTATGCAGGACTTTTATGTGTGTGTGTGTGTAAATAAAAACATATAAAAACATGGCATTGCGTATGGTCGTAAATGCAGGTTTGGTTGCTAAGCAGCCCAAAATGCAATCACATCTCTCTCTCTCTCTCTCTCTCTCTCTTTCTCTCTCTGTGGCAGAACTTCAAAACCAGGGCCTCTAATGAGGTTGATCAAAACCTTGAATGAGTCACTAAACAACTGGTCATTAAGCAAGGGCCACCTGTATTTACATCCTCCAACGTATGGCATGTTCAGGGGATCGGACTTCTGTACAAAATTCCAAACTTTCCTTCCAATTTTATACTGTTGTTTTATAAGCATATAATTTCCCTAAAATGAAAGCAAACCATAAAATATCTTGCTAAACTCATGCTGATTCCATGTTGCCAGGAACTTTCAGAGGTAACTTGAATGGAAGAATAACATTTGTTTGAAAAATAAATGTATTCTAAAACATTTGGGTAAAAATTGGAAGCAGCCATTGGGGGGAATGATATAGAAATATCACATTTATGACACCCTGCATGATGCATTGCAGAAATGAACGTCCATTCAGTAAGAATGCATAACATAGGAGATTAAAAAAAAACCAAGGTGAGAGAGGGAGAGAGAGAGATAAAGAGATAGAAAAACTATTTCAGGAACTGGAAGACTGCAGCATCATGGAATAAGTGATTCTCCCAAGCTGGTGTACACCAAACGGCCTTCAATTCCACACTGTATGGTTAAATGTCTGACTTAACAGGAGTTCTAGTCTAAAAATAATAGAAATCATCTCACTGGAAGACCTGAGAAGCTGGTATAGTAAAGAAAGAATAATCTTAGTTGTGACAATAAGGAGTTTTAACTTTATAATGTGGCTCCTGGTTAAGCTTTGAACAAAAGGCATCAAAAACCCTGAAGAACCAACAGCTGGTGAGAGAACTTTGCCCTTTGACCAGGAATTCTGCCAACTTCTTGTCCAAACACAGAATAGAGTGGCAGTAAACACATCCACACAGATAGGAAAATATATTATTACATATTATAAACAAATATATACAGAGGTTAAAATGGATGGTGTTTTACTTACAAAAGTACATGCCATCTGAGAATCTTAAAAGCCCTCAGTTGCCCTGCAAAGGGAGGGATATGGCTAAGTTACATGATGCTCAGCACTAGACGTTTGGTATACAGTAGGTGTGCAAAGACCACTGGGCACTTTGCACACTGTTAACGCTTATCAGGTTTCCTAGCAATTCATTTAGAGGGTGAAAATTTCAGTGATTAAGTCCCAGTGGAACTAACATTATTCTTCAACTTATTATTTTCTTGTATTAACTATTTTTGTTGCTTTTATTTAAAGTCTCTGTTTCACCTTCGCCACATCAAGATTGTGAAGTCTAGGGTCCACTGATTATTTACATATTATGGAGCGAGGAGCAATAAATAAGGAACTTTATGAAGGAATGTTCTTTTGAACAGACTCATCACTTATTGCCAAATTGGTTCCAGTGGCAAAAAAATAAAATGTGGTTGTTTCCAACTTAGTTTTGTAACAACCTTGTCTTCTCCATATCAATGAAATCAAGGTTTTCATTATTATTTCTTCTTTCCTTGATGGTAAAATGTTTCACTTCACAAGGTCTAGGCTGGTCTAGATTTCTGTCAACGTGACCTTGAAACCCTCCATTATGTTCTCCATGTTTAGGATGAAAGTGTCTTCATTGGAATAATGTTCAATGATGTTATCATCCATATTTACCAGAATCCTGAAACACAAAAGAGATACATTAAGAAAGTTCGGATAACGGTTAAATATACAAACTCATAATACTTCACTTTTATTTAGTCCCAAAGGTGCTTTTTCAAAAGGCAACTGGATCTTCAAAGAAAAACAAAGCCTAGTTGCCTTTGGAAAAAGCATCTTTGGGACAACTATGATCTGGTGTCAGCTTTGGAATCCTTATTCATCACTGCCACATAGCTTGAGGAAGTGGGAGGTGGGTGATGTTAATTGAGTAGCTCTTAGTAGACAAAATAGATTTCTTTTGTTAGTTCAAGGTCAAAGAGTGTGGCGCAGAAAGAATTAGAACTTACTTTGGGATTGCTTCATGTGATGTGATGATGAGTAAAAAGGGGATGGTTTGTAGGTTGGGACATTGTGGGAAGTCCAGGAAACTTTTAGTTTGAAATTCCACAGAATGTGCCAGGTGCTATTCTAATAAAAGTACTTTTGAGATTATGCTTGTCTCGGAGTTACTGATCAGAATGGATGTTCTCTGGAATGCTGACATCTGGATAATTGAGTGTCTCCATAGACATTTTGATTTAGCTTATTGTATGAACTCGGCCATTGAGACTAGCATGCTGTCTGAACCCAGCCAATTCTAGATGATTCAATAAATCATGATTATAAAACAGTTTTATGGATGTGGAAATCTATCAATTAAGGGATAGATTTAAATTGATGGTTCAATGTTGTGTGCAAGGAAGATTTTATTTTATGTTAACCATTTGTATGAAAGCCTTGACAAAATTCACAGGAAAATTCATTTTCCAACTTGAAGTCCAACTCCAAGTTGCAGTTGTCCCATTAAATATTTTGTGATTCTTTGTCCTGAGTCAACATGCATATTCTTCTACTGTTAATGATTCAAATTCATGTTAATTCTCCAGTTAGGTCCATGCTGGGGGAATCCCACTTAATTCTCCTATGCAACTTCTTATGCTATTTCATTGTATTTTTTAAAGATACCTTACAATATAATTCCTGCGCACCACAGCAGGAAGCGGAAAGCATAAATTCCAGATGCTGCTGGATTACAACTTTAATATACCTCACTCTTCACCTTAGTTGCTGGAATGGCTGGAATTGTAAACCAACATGTCCAGGGTCATTGTGAGGAGAATGGGTTAAGCCACTGTTGTATGTAGAACTGATAAAAACATTTGCTTGAGGCTCATGGCCAGTGAGTAGACAATATCAAACTTGATGTACTGATGCTGTAGTATAAGACCATTGGAAATTGTCTGGAGGTGAGTCAAGATTGCATAGAGGAATTTGTAGTTTTGATATCTATAGGTAAATTATGGTCAATTAACTGAAGAGAAATCAAGACAGTGACCTCATTTAGGTGTTCCAACAGAAAGAGAACATATATATCATAGTGTTGAACTGTGGAATCCTTGATGCTGTCTGAGCCTGGTTGTTAAATTGTAGATGTTTTATTACCCAATCAGATAGCATCAGTGCTACTGAGTGCAGTGGTTTGTATATAATAGCTTATACTGCCAGTGTTGATTGTGTGGTTTTCTTTTTACTTTAGATTGCTGGGGAGGATGTGTTGTGATACATTTACACATAATTCAAAAGAGACAATTAAAAAATTAAGAAGGAAACCAGATTTTCTATATCTGGCATGTTACAATGGGTTTGTTCCAGAGGTGGTATTCAGCAGGTTCTGACCAGTTCTGGAGAACCGGTAGTGGAAATTTTGACTGGAGATTTTACAGTATCCTTCCCCCTGCCACGCCCACCAAGCCACGCCCACAGAACCGGTAGTAACATTATTTGAATCCCATCACTGCTTTGTTCTCATGTGCTGTTGTCATTAGGTGAATGGTAGCATTGTTATTTTTATTCCTAAACTACTTGGGTCAAAGCCCAAAGCCAAATTGAGAAGTCCCAAGGGCATTGTTTGCAAGAAGTAGGGAAACGAAGGACCCATTGAATAAGCATGTGTGTGTTAGCCCACTATGGCTCCCCAAATAACAAAAGTGGTAGGGGAAGAAACTCTGTTGCTACAGCTTCCAGAATCTCTGTTGAAGGTGCCTTCCCAAGCTGCTAGCCTCCAAGAACGATTTCCACTAACCTGTTGCTCTCCAGAAGAACTGGACTACAATTCACACCATTTGCAGCATCTCCATGCTGTTCAATGATGCGATGTGTTCAACATATCTGAAGGGCACCAAGTTAAGGAATACTACAGCAGAACCACCCAGATTAATTAGAGGCCAGTGGTTGCTTTTGCAGTCCCTGTATGAACCTGGAGCTGGGAATCTCTTGCAGTGTGAGCATATATCAGAGCATGAAAGATTTAAAAGCTTAGCTGTGGTCTCAGGACTATTTTATAAAAACACGAACTGCAGGATTAGTATGTTTCTCTTACCCTTTTTTGCTTTTTTTGTAAAGCTTTGTAATCTTCTCAGCTGGAAGGCCATATTTCTCAGAAATCTATATTTTTAAAAAAAAGAAAAGGAGGGACATTTATTAAAAGCAAACCCACTGCAGAATCACTGCCCTCAGTTAGATTAGACAATTCATAGCAAGCTACACAATGCACCTTCTTAATACGGGAGAATTTGAAAATTGCACTCGAGGTTCTGCAGAACACAGTGGGACTTACACATGGGAAGTCCTTTTAGGTGTAGCTGAACTTCCTGCCACTTTTAGTATTTTAATATTTACTATATTAATATTTACTATACTACACTTTCTGCATGGTTTTCTTTTTATGGCTTTCATTTCTACTGATTTAAAACAGGCTTCTCCTCTAAAGAATGAATTAAGATCAACTCTCCAAGAACCGAGTCCCAAAGATCAAAAGTGAATCTCCTTGCAAGGATTTTGCAGATTAATGAAAGCAATTTGGGTGCCTACCATGATCTGATGCTGTGCCTAAATTTCCAAATGTTGAAAGTAACAAAGAGTATTCTAAGCCAGGGGTCTCCAACCTTGGCAACTTTAAGACTTGTGGACTTCAACTTCCTGCTGTCTGAGGAACTCTGGGAGTTGAAGTCCACAAGTCTTAAAGTTGCCAAGGTTGGAGACTCCTGTTCTAAGCAATGCTAATACGCTTTCCTTATCCAGTTTCAGCCAACCATGCTTTGGTTTCATGAAACCAGACAGGTGGAAATATATGGCACAGCCTTAAAGAGTGCTCAGAAGCTTCACTTGATGTAAGCTGGGGTGGGTGGAAGCTGTTCCAAGCATGGCATTATGATCAGATTGCATTTACAATCCAAAAACACAGATTTTGGTATAAATGCCCCTTGATTTTGGAATACAGCAAGCAAGAATGATCCTTTTCAAATGCTCTGGTTTTAGTTGAATCTGTGGCTGTACAACTAGTGGCCAACTGGGCAAACAGAAGCCTAAAAAAGAATTCCTTCTCTGTGCCATTTGGAAATCTGGGGAGTTTAATTGGATACATTGACAGAAAGCCAAACTGAAAAAAGTTCTAAGCTACAGCATCTTATAAAGAAGATAATGAATCACCAGCCCTCATCCCCAAAAGAGAATCCAAATGAAGCATGAGATAATAGACCTTAGAATTTAGTTGATTCTAAGACAATGTTAGCACCCAAAGCAGTGAGTTATAGCGGTTCCTTCAAGTATATTATAACTGAGATAGTTCAAGTTATATGTGCAAAATGGAATCTTTGATCCCCATTTATGACATTAACTAAGACTGAAGAGAAAGATTCTTGTGAGAGATTTTGCTGACAGAAGGGAAACACAAATAATGCCAAACAATAATAGAATTAATGAATGAGGCTCTGAAATATTACCTATTATCTCAACTGTTCCCAAAACTCTTGGTAATAAAATATTTTTATTCAATGCATATAGCAATACCACTGCTATCTTAATATGATTTTTGCAACTCTGTATGTCCAAGTTAAGTTTTTCCTAGAGTTATTAGAACAGAAAATCTCCCAAGTCATGGCTGAACATTCTTTCTCCTTCTATGTTTTCTATATGTTCTCAGTATTACCAGAATAGTTCATAATGTATAGAAGTTGTAATCTATCCAACTATGTTTATGGAGACCGGGAGCAGATCAGAGGTGATATTCAGCAGGTTCTGACCAGTTCTGAAGAACCATTAGCAGAAAGTTTGATAGTTTGGAGAGCCAGTAAATACCAGGGGTGGGATTCTACCAGTTCACACCTATTTGCTAGAACCGCTTGTTAACATTCTAAGCAGTTCGGAGAATCAGTTGTTAGAAGAAATTACTGGCCTAATCCTGTAAGGAAGGCAGGAAGGAAACATTCTGGTGTTGCTTACAGAAACTGCCTCTCCATTAACTCTTATTACATTCTTGGCAGGACTAGACTTCCTGTCTCAGGAACTTTTCTGGAGTTTTTTCCCCCTCTTTTGTTGGTACTTTGCTTGTGTGGAGTGACCATTCAAAGTTCCAATGGCACTGAAAAAAGTGACTTATAACCATTTTTCACACTTACAACTTTTGCAGCTTCCACACAGTCATGAGAGGCCAGGCGAGGAGATGCGTGCCTCGATGTGAATGATATTGAGCTGGCCACACCCAGTCAATAACATGACCACCAAGCCACGCCCACAGAACCAGTTGTTAAAAAAGTTGAATCCCACCCCTGGTAAATATCAGCTCTGACTGCCCCCCCCATCTATTCTCTGCCTCCTGAGTCCCAGCTGATTGGCTGGGTCTTTTTTTATTGCTCTGCACAGGAGAACGAAGCTGGAAAGCAGGTTAGTGGGGTGGGGAGGGAATGGGATTTTGCAGTATCCTATCCCTGCCACGCCTACCAAGCTATGCCCACAGAACCAGTAGTAAATTTTTTTGAATCCCACCACTGCTGATACATTGCAGCATGTTCTTCACTTAAGAAATATAGATCTCAGAATTGTTACTGCATTCTTAAAGGACACACTCCTCAGTCTTTCTAAATTTAACTAACTTTTCAGGAACATTCTTGAATTGGGAAAACATGTCAAGAGAAGTTGGGGAGGGCAGGGGATACAAACTGTCCTTGGCAACCAGATTTCACAACACATCAAAACAAACACCTTTCCCCATTGCAGGTCAACTTAGTCAAACTGCAGGCTTAAAACTAAAGGATTAAAGGATCACCTCATCTGCATTTCTGTTCTGAGAAAGTAGCTCTGAGTTAGATCATAATAGCCTGGAGAAAGGGACCATGAGTTAATATTTAGAATAGCATAGAATAACAGAGTTGGAAGGGAACTTGGGGGTCTTCTAGTCTAACCTGCCTGCCTAAGGGTTTACGATATGTCTTTTTTCTTATTCCTTCTTGTGCCTCTTGAAAAACTTCCAGAAAGCCTTTTACAGCAACAGTGCAGAAGGCTGCTGGAGAAAGGGAAAGGGAAAGGATTTAACCATAGCAACTGTAACATGTGGACTTTTAATTTCCAGAATTCCCCAGCATGGCTTGCTAGGAAATTTTGGGAATGGAAAACCACATATATCAAAGTTGCTAAAGCTGAGACACACTGGGTTAAACTGTTCTTTTCCTTTAGAATGGAACCTCTGATCCACAGGGTGTTCCCATAAATAATATTCTAAAACTCCAATAGCCACTTGTGATGGATTTCAATGTGTCTAAAACTCAATCTTGTTTTAGTTAGGATCATACATTTCTTCCTTAACACCAGGGGTGGGATTCTACCAGTTTGCACCTATTCTCTAGAACTGGTTGTTAACATTCTAAGCAGTTCGGAGAACCGGTTGTTAGAAGAAATTACTGGCCTAATCCTGTAAGGAAGGCAGGAAGGAAACATTCTGGTGTTGCTTACAGAAACTGGCTCTCCGTTAACCCTTATTACATTCTTGGCAGGACTAGACTTCCTGTCTCAGGAACTTCTCTGGAGTTTTTTTTCCCCTCCTTTGCTGGTACTTTGCTTGTGTGGAGTGACCATTCAAAGTTACAATGGCACTGAAAAAAGTGACTTATGACTGCTTTTCACACTTACGACTGTTGCAGCATCCCCACAGTCATGAGAGGCCAGGCGAGGAGATGCGTGCCTCGATGTGAGTGATGTTGAGTTGGCCACACCCAGCCAATAACATGACCACCAAGCCACGCCCACCACCTAAGCCACACTCACAGAATTTTTTAAGATAACTCAAATGTCTCAATTTCTATAAAAAGAGTTAGATCACCTGTGGGGAGGCTCAAGAGTGATTGAAATGCAAAAAAAAAAAATCTAATAGGAAAAAAAAGAACAGGATGGATCCCTTTATATAGTTATTCCCAGGGTGCATAATCAAGTCAAATGTTCCCAGCTCATTAGAGTAATTGATCACCATCCCTGCTTATCCATATTGATGATCCAGATACACTATTATGGAAATGATATGGTACAAAGATGGTGCAAGTCATACGGTGACTTGCCTCATGTGTATAATGAAACTGTTGCAGATATGCACTTTCTAATTGAACGGATAAAAAAGATTGAAGATATACCATTTTCTCAGTCAAGAGCTCACTGTATTTTCCTTATTCCGAGCAGAGCAGAAAATTTCTCTTTCTCTTTGCTTATGGACAACCTGGCAGACTTTACTGATTCCACAATTGGTGGTGAATGACTGTTCTTAATTGAGCAAAATATTTATCTGGATAATGCCAATGAAAAGGAAAATACTGGCATGAAAACGAGTTATGCGAGGTCTTTCCCGGCACAATGCTTCTTTGCACTTAAGGCAGACTATTAACTCTTGTTTGCTCAGTTTGGCTTTTCGGCAATTTGAAATGAATTATCTCTATACTCTCTTGCTTTTTTCTCATTCTTTTTTTCTCTGTTTTTAATTTTATTGTGTATGTATTTTTAAGTGTTTTAATTATGTCTTAATTTTTATTTGTAAGTCAGCTTTGAGATCTATTCTAAGCCAAAAGGCAACTTGGAAATTAATTAAGAGCTCACTTCACACCTTCCCTTATGACTCAGAGTCAAGCCAAGGGAAAATGGGCAATGTTAAGGAACGTTAAGGGACTTTGTCTTGCTCTCTATAAAGATAGAAACAGCAGTGCTTCCCCACAAGCAAAAGCAGGAAGAATTTTGTCATGAAAACAGGAGATAGATAATCCAAAAAAATTCAGTCGGCACCGATAGCAAGCAGATTCAATAGTTATTGTTTTGATCATTATGAGTATGGTGGCAAATTATTGCAAGCCAGGGATCTGAGTCACAGCTTTTAATCACTTACTAGTAATTTTCTAGCTGTCAATGATGATTGATTAGATTCTTAATAACAGCCCTGAGTTATCCAGTTTCCAGAATTGTTTTTCTGAATTATACAATACTTAACAAATATTCTATTTAGTATGTAGGTACACATACATGCTTTACACTGAGTATGTATATGTCCCAAATATAGTTTTCTTATACCTTACTATTAAACAGGTCCCTCTGATTTTGCCATGAAAGTTTTATAAAGAGAAGTTGGACAGAGTAATTCAGATGGAAATCTATTAGCAATTTCCTGATTAAAATTAAAGGTCTGCCACTCCAAAACTGAAAATTGCCATTCATTTGATTGTGCATTACATTATTGTTCTTTTCAACTTATTAAAAAGTTTTATCCCCCAAAGTCTGAATGTCATGTTCAGCAACCCTATTCTTGCTTCTTCCGACAATACAATGGCTTTTGACAATACAATGGCTACCTGTGAGAGCTCCTGTTATAACAATTGGTTTGCAAGGGTACCATATTATTTTCTTGTCTTGGAAAAAGCAGAATGAGAAGATTTACTGCCCATTCTTCTGGTGTGCTATTGTAAAAGGAAGAAAAATGATGTGAATAATAAATATAAGAAAATACTGTCAAGTATGGAAAGCTTGGGTGAGCCTACAGATCAAAATTTGAAAAATGGGACGAAATGTGCAAACTGTAACAATAGAGCTTTTGCTTTATGATTATGGTGGGCTGTAGTCCTGGAAACATAGCTAAGCTTAAAGTGCCAAGGACTTCCCAAAACAAGTGGGCATGAATCTATGTATGTGAGTATGCAATTTTAAGAAAAAAACGTTTTATGTTGCCTCGTCAAAGTATAACATGTATCTATGAAAGATTTCCTTCCCTTATGGGAAGTGAAATATGAAGGTCATTAAAATGGTACTGTTGCAAAGTTTTGTAACATATTTGTAGCACGTTTGTAATTGCATTGCAATGTGACATAAATTTAAAAAGCATACAGATTAAAATATTTCTGCATTCTAAACCCTACACTTTCTGGCAAGGAAACCCATTTAGCAAGAGGCATCTACTACTAATGTGAGCTATTTACTCTTTCCCACTGCCTTTTATGATGGGTTTTTTTTTAAATACCCCAGAAGGTACATAAAGTAATGTATAATAAATTATTTTTCATAAATACAATAAATAAAGTATAATACTTATTTAATTATTGCTAAAATAAACATGTTCATTTAAAAACTACAGGAAATAAACCTGTCCATAAAAAAACCCAACCTAATAAATTGTACAAACAAATAATGTCATGCAAAACAGACAATATTTAAATCAGAGCAAGGCAGAATCATTCTAGGCAGGGGAGCCATTTAGTTCCATCAATTTCCATCTTTTGTGCCTATTGGGATTCAACATCCCAGAAAGACCTGGAGCATAATATAGAACTGATTTATTCAGATTTATTGCTCCTCCAGATTTGGTGGGTCCACCAGTTGTATGTCATCTTGGACCAGAGATGTCAAAGGCATGGATGATATTTTTCTCAACTCTCAAACTGTTGCAGTTTGAAAATGACTCAGAACAAAATGGCTTGCAGTGGAATGTACCTATTCTGGGAGAGTTTCACTGGTTTCAAGGCATAATTTAGGGTGCTTGGTTTTGGCCTATAAAATTCTTTTTACCGTAGGCTCTTGCTACCTGGGATTGTCTTTTCTAGGAGAATCCACCACTCACCATGATTTAGCCAGGAAATTCTGTGGCTAGATAGATTTGGGGGGGGGGATGGGAAGGCCGTTCACATTGGAAAAGTGTTGTGGCCAGTTGGCTGCTGGCCCCTCCCACAGCCAAATCAGAGGAGGAGGAGACGTGGGAATCAGGGTCAGCATCTGGACAACATGGGAGCTCTGAGGGGGAAGAGGGAATAGAGCTGGCAGAGATAGAGATAGAGGCGGAGCCTGGGCCATCCATCACCCCTCAGATGGAGAGTCAACACCCCCCAGGTCTGGAGGTGGTTGATGAAGAAGAGGAGGAACAGCTGGGTCTAGTGTCTGACTTGCGTGGCAGAGGAGAGGAGAGCAGTGGAAATCTATGGGCCAGTCCTTGGGATGGAAGAGCCACTGCTGCTAACGAGGTCCCATCCTAGCTCTGGGGATAAAAGGCAGGGGGCGGAGATGAATAGTTGTGGCAGACAACTATTCATCTTCTGGACGGATGCACTTGTTGCCGGGGCTGCCGGCATTCCTAATTAAAGGAATCTTTTGAGTTCACGTCAGAGGGTTTGTCATGTTTGGGGAGCTGTGTCAGAACAAAGAGCTTTACTCTTGGGGATTTAATAAAATGTTGATTTTTATCCTTTAAGAAACCAGTTGGGGCTTTTGGTGAGTTTTAATGGAACATAGCAGCATATTTTAAAATATTTTAATACTTAAAATTGATTTTATGGATGTTTTAAGCTACTGAGGTAAGCCATGTAAGAGTTGCCTGAGTAGGCAGTATACAAATAATCAATCAGTCTGCTCTACAGTCTTTCTCAGCAAAACAATTTCATATTTTTATCATCCCTTCTCATCTTATGTAGTCAAGAAGTCTATTTGTTACCATCCACCAACATTTTGGTTCACTCCTTTGGTTTTTGGAGTCAATTTGCCCAAGGTATGCAATGCAAGAAGAAAGAGTTTTTAAAAAGGAGGTGGCTACCACAGGCTTAATTCACATAAGCTTGGAAATCAAGAAAAAGAGATGAACAACAAAATAATTAGAAAACAAATTGCTTTTGAGACAATATTGAGATTATAAGCAACAATAAATATTAAAAGTTTCAGGTCAAACTTAAGGTATAAGAGATTTATTCCTGTCACAATGTTCACACTGATATTTTTAGGGATTAGGGAGAATCTCTTATACCCTTTCCAGAGAATAACTGTTATGGCTGATTTTTTTTAAGGATTCAGAGACAAAAATAAAGAAGTCATTCTAGTCAAAAAAACTACTTCAAGTTCCTCTTCAATCTGGAACAGCTTCTTGTAAAGGGATATCAGTAGCCAAAGATAATTGCAATAAACAACTCTTTTTCTCCATACATGTTCAATTTATGTGTATGATAAATATTTTGCTCATTAATGTCATTTTTCTGTGGCATTTTGATTGGTATTGAATGTTCAATCTTTTTTAAGTTTGTGTAGATATTTAAAACAAAACTGCAATTACCCCAGAAACCAAATCAATGTTTGTTGCTTTAATAAATAAAATGTGAGATGTGGTGACAAATACTTACTGCATCCATAAGCCCTTTTACTGTGGGAGATTTTAACATCAAAGCATCAAACACTTCATCTGCTTCTTTCCTCACATACAGCAGAACTAAAAAATAAAGAACGAAACTTTGGAGAAGATGTTTAACAGTTCCACAAATGAATCATTTCCCTTGGACGGCAATTTCTTTCTTTCCACCAAATGACAATTGAAAAGAGCCAGACACTTCTATTAAAAATAAAACTATCACAGAAAATAAGTATGTCATAGGGCAAGAGGCATATCAGCTGATTTGGAAAGTGTGTCCTTTTTTCCCTTCCAATAAATTGTGTTATGAATAGTAGCATTTCTTAAAACTTTTAGAACTCCCAAATCAATCCAAAGTGGTTACATTGGAGTTCTCTATAGAATTGAGTTCTTGAAGCTCTCTATAGAATGTAAAGACTTGCCATCATTGTTATCAAATTTACCAATTAATAACTAAAAGTTCCCTTAACTTGTAAAGCAAATACTCATATCTGATAGAGTGGATTTTCTTTTTGTGATACAAGGGCAAAACAAGTACAGATAGTTTTCTCATCTTGGAACTGTTCATTTGGTGACTTTTTGAGTGACTTATGACCATTTTTCATACTTATAACCGTTACAGCATTCCCCATGGCCATGTGATCAAATTTCAGATGCTTGGCAAGTGACTCATTTATGATGGTTGTGGTGTCCCTTGGTCACTTTTTGCAACTTTTGAAAAGCAAAGTCAATGCAGAAGCCAAATTCACTTCACAACCACGTTACTAATTTAACAAATGCAGAGATTCATCTAGCAACTCTGGCCAGAAAGGTTGTAAAATGGTACAAACTTAACAAATGTCTCGCTTAGTAACAGAAATTTTGGGCCCAGTTGTGGTTGTTAGCCTGGGCTACCTGTAGTGTTCTGATAAAACAAGGTAAATCACCAAAATAGTTTTTTTCATACATTGTCCAATAGTCCCTTCATCATTTCCAATGTGAGGTTTCAGCAGTAACATCAGCAAATACAGATGGTCCCCAATTAAAGCCTACTCGTTCAGCAATCAAAGTTACGATAATACAGAATGAAGGGCATTTACAACAGTCCTCGTACCTGCAACCATCACAGCATTCCTACTCTCATGTGATTGCGATTCAGGCCCTTGGCAATTGAAGTTGCAGTGTCCTGTGGTCACATGATTGGCATTTGTGACCTTTCCTGCTTGCTTCCAACAAGCAAAGACAGTGGGGAAGCCTGCAGGAAATCGTGAACGGTGATCACATGATTCAGGGATGCTGAGACCATGCAGGATTAGCCTAACAATGGCAATTGGGATTGTTGTCATAAGTCAGCATAGTCATGTGATGTTGTATTCTAAAACCACATTGTTTAGTAATGGAGTTCCCAGTCCCAATTACCATCAATAAATGAGGGCTACATGTAATCTACTTATAACATGCATTTATGTGATTTTGTGATATATCCTGGTTTTGAGCCTGGCTATTTCTCAACTATATCCCAAACTCTAACCCAATAGCCCCAAATGTATTGGGCTATAATTTGCATTTTCTGTGGAACTGCTACTCATTACATCTTGGAGGCATTCAGCTGGGAAAGTGCTGTGTATTTTAGTTGATCATCAGTTGCTGCAAGGAATATAAGACAAAGACAAATATAAGACTAAGAATAAATAAGTACCTTTTTTTGCTCCTTCTTCTTTTATTTGTTTCAACGGTGGTGGAACAAAGTCCTCTTCAACTGTGCGGAATATCCGTTTAGCTAGAATACTACCGCTGAATAGGAAAAAAAAAACAGATTTGTAAATTAATTAAGATACCATAATTATAGGGCAAAGAATGGCAGAGGCTGGGGGCAGAGTCAAAAGAGGAATCAGCCTAGAATCTTTGTGTAGTTACCAACAGACTAAGTCCAAAGTCCCTTGAACTCTTATCTAGGACCAAATTAGTGTTTTTAGCTTAGTAGATGGACATAGCATGAGCAATAAATCAGTTTAATTGGAACTTCACATGTGATCCTGATCTTTTGCACCTGACAGTAATCCACCTCCTTGTTCAGGGAAAGACTGCTGGTCAAGATTAATTAAAGATGAAATATCCATCCAATGGAGTCTCCACAAAGCATACTTTTTTAAAAATAAAGAAGTCAGCATCTTTAGACTAACTAAATCTGATGCAGCGTTATTTGGTGGGATTTAAATCCTTCTTGCTCTAGAATGTATATTGATCGATACCAAGGCAAAAACTGCAGTAAGTACTATGGATATGTTCTGCTCTCTAGACTGCCACTTTAATTCTCTTTATTCTTTGAGAGAAGTCATTAGGCAAGGCCATTTCAGTATAATATTTGCTCAGTTTAAAACATTCAAAAGGCAGCATTGATTCTGACATATATCATTTGGCTTTCTCTTCAAATTCCAGCTGATTATTTCCATCAAACTTCATGTTATAATTTCATCTAGACCATATTAAAATGCAATAAACATATATCAAATAATCATTTACAGAAAAAAAAAAATCAAGATCAGCCTTTACAGTGAAATGATGAAATCATAATTTTTAAGAAAATGCTAGCACTTTTGATAGGCCTATTCTAAGAACAAGGTACTGTTAATTCCATGGGCATAATATTGATGTATTATCTAAACAGCTTGAGAAGTTATGTAAGACACCAGGCACAAAAAAGTAAACCAGTTTTGTGCTTATATATATTACCAAAACTGGAACTCTGAGGAACTAAGCTTCTGTTTATTTATTTGATATAATTTAGAGGCTTTCTGATTTCAAATTTCTCTGAGCAGCTTATGCTTCAAAAGCAAGAAACACTTAAAATTCAAAAGCAGACCATAGATATCAAAGGGGAAAATATACATAACAGTAAAGAATGACCTACAGAGCTCAGCAAATCTTCATTGCCCCAAGACCTGGAAGAACAGCCAAGTTGTCAAAGACTTCCAGTTTATCATTAGGGTAGGAACCATATGGATTTCTGGAGGGGATCCTGTTCCAGAGAGCAGGCTCTGTGACAAAGGAACTATACTTCCTAAATCCTAGTACAAGGGTCTTCAAACTTGGCAAATTTAAGACTTGTGGGCTTCAACTCCCAGAATTCCTGAGCTAACATGACTGGAGGAAGAATTCTGGGAGTTGAAGTCCATAAGTCTTAAAGCTGTCAAGTTTGAAGAACCCTGTCCTAGTACATCACATTGTTTAATTATGGGGATCTGCTTCAGTGTAATTCATAGATATGAAGCAGTTTCTATTCTAAAGGCCAACAAGGCAGGCAGGCAGGTCACAGGAAGGTAAACGGAGCTAAGAGGAAATTCCAACAGTCACTGAGCTCCAGATTATTTACCAGTGATTATTTTCACAAACTATTTCAAAATTGGCAAGCTGAACTGCATTTTCTTAATGTGCATTATTCAAGTTGCTAAAAAATGTTTGTTTGTTTTTTAAAAAAGTCTTCTATAATCCGGAATTTGCTCTGCCGTGCTTCACTGGTGTGGACATCTTTTAAAGCAGGGGTATCAAACTCAAGGCCTGCAGGGTGCTTAAATCTGGCCAGCAGGGCTGGCCTGGAAGTATCAAAGGATCAGCCCGCAATGCCTCTGCCAGCCAAAATGGGCTATGGGGGGGCCACACGTGGTCCCCCTGCAGCCCATTTTTGGCCTCCACTGCCTCCTGCAGAACTCTGCCGGCCAAAAAACAGGCCGCGCAGGGGCCTCATGAGGCCCGTTTTTGGACAGCAAAGTGCTGCAGGAGGCATCCGTCCCGTCCCCCCATACTCCCTGCCCCCCGCCCCGGACTGTGGAGAATTACAATGCTGATCTGGCCCTCAAAGAAATCCAGTTTGACACCCCTTTTTTAAAGCATATCTAGCCAAAATTATATCTCTGGAGGTGCAGATTATGATGCTAAATATCAGATCATTTCTATCATGAGCAATAAAAGTTGCTACAACAAAAGAAACAACACTGTTGGGGAAAAAAATAAAGAGTTTTGATTTGCACTAGGATCTTCACATTTATGTTTATATTTTGTATAAGAGGATTGGATTCTTAAAATGTATAGTAAAGGTCATACCCTTCTCGTTCATCATCGTTGTTATAATAAACCTGCAAAAAAGAACAACAAACAGATTTATAGTTATGATATTTCCAGGAAATCAAGGAAAAGCCAAGCTATGAGTTTGCTTTTTCACATAAATCAGTTGCTCATTTTGTTCAGTTTTGGCATGACCCGTTCATTTTTAGAGGACTTGTGAGAAAAAATCTCTTGACAAGTCAAGTCTGTTCATTCTTTAGAATTCTTCCATTCTCTGTTTGAATTAAACAAAGTCAGGTAAACACAGTTGGTTTGTCTGCCAAAGGTGTAAACTGCGGTGAAAAAAATGGATAGGATGAAATTCTTCTTTTTCTCTCTGTATATCCTTCCATTCTGAAAGAGTCAACACCCTCTAACTGTGTGGAGAAGATGTGGCTGTGCTTTAATGTGAAAAAATGGCTTAAAAAGAATACTTTCCAGCCATATTTGATTTGATTTTAGGGATCAAATTTGACATTTTAATATGAGAAGGAAGACACAGCTTTTTCCTGGGACAGAGGTCAGATTTGGCCTTTGAGGAGCAAAGAACAAAGGATGCACTAAAATTGGTGATTTCTGCTAATTCTCTTGAGAAGAGTTTGCAACAGTTTCCCCTTGAATTCCTCTATAAAAAGAGAGTCATGATCAAAGGAACCTTAAAATCGCAGCTTTCTTTCTTCAATCTTGGAAAATACTTTTTAGCTGACATGAAATGTTAACACCTATTAAATAATAGTACATTAAGAGAAATATTTAACTTTTGCCCTTTCTGTTTTAAATGTGGTTACACTGAGCAAAAGAGCTAGGTTTTGATAGCTCAACTTTTACCTCTGTTCAGTTAAATTTAATTTCAGTTTTGATCCATTCCTCAACGACATAGGGTGTGAGTGGCATACAGAAAGTTCTCTGTTCAATCTTTGGCAACCAGATGAAATAATGACATGAATGAGTCTTTGCAGATTCAAGATTGCCATCACCATTCCCTAGTATGTTCTACTGGCTTAGCTGGACAAATAATCTGATCTAGAAGAAGACAACTTCAACTATGTCAGTGGACTCCCAAAAGTTATTTACACAGAATGGATCATGCTCATTTATTTTTGGGAACTAGAGGATGGACCAAACCATTATGAGGCAGGAGAGACCTTTACATTGCCTGATTTCTTACCTGTCCAGCTCTTTGGAGATTGCCAAAATGAACATCTGGTATGAAAAGAACAGGTTGGGACTCCAAATCAGCCATAGTTTTAAAATAGGTGATGTCACTCTTCTTTTGGAGAGGCACAGCCGTCAATTTCCCTTCTGCTGTTCACGGAAAATGGAAGTGGTGGTTACTGACTGGAAACACATTATTAGCACCAGACTGAGTACTGTACAGACCAGAGAAAATGTTTGCATCCTCACCATTAGGGCAAGTTGCCTGCGAAACTTGGCCTTTCGATTTCTTTCTGTTTTGCTTTCTTTCTTCATCCCGGATTTTCCTTTCAGCTCCCTGTGACATGAAACACAGACTTTAAAGTAAGTGGCTGTTCTGTAGAGGAGGCATTTATCACCAGGAATGGATTTATTCTTATTTGTTGTGATTATTGTTGGGTTTGGATCAGAGGTGGTGTTCAGCAGGTTCTGACCAGTTCTGGAGAACTGGTAGCAGAAATTCTGAGTAGTTCGGAGAACCGGCAAATACCACCTCTGACTGGAGCTTTTACCGTATCCTTCTCCTGCCACACCCACCAAGCCGTGGCCACAGAACTGGTAGTAAAAAAATTAGAATCCCACCAGTAGCTTGAACATTGTTCTGATTACCAATTTATTATGATATTTCTGGTTTTCTTTGTGTTCCGAGGGGTCCACAGAATATGGTTTTTTAAAAAATCGACATGATAGCAAAGCTCCGCCCATATTTTATGCATGTTATACATAAGAAAGGCTGAGCGCCAAAGAATGGAGGCCTTTGAACTCCGGTGCTGGAGAAGACTCCTGTGAGTCCCTTGGAGTCCCTGTGAGTCCCAATCAAACCGGTCAGTCCTACAGGAGATCAACCCTGACTGCTCTTTAGAAGGCCAGATCCTGAAGATGAAACTCAAATACTTTGGCCACCTAATGAGAAGGAAGGACTCACTGCAGAAAGAACCTAATGTTGGGGACAATATTAAGGGCAATAAAAGAAGGGGACAACAGAGAATGAGGTGGCTGGATGGAGTCACTGAAGCAGTAGGTATGAGCTTAAATGGACTCCAGAAGATGGTAGAGGACAGGAAGGCCTGGAGGAATGTTGTCCATGGGGTCACAATGGGTCGGGCAAGATTGCAAGTAACAACAACAATACATTCAATGCGCATAAAATATAGCCAAAGCTTCCATTATGCTCTCACTGGCCATCATGTTGACTTTTTAACTACACCTTCAAGCACTCCTGTTTGTGATACAAGAGAATGTTAATAACTCAGGTCTGAAATGAGGGATCCTTGGTACTCTCGGAGGTTGGCTGTTTTCTTGCAGACGTTATGTTATCCAAACTAGTAAGATCATCAGCACTGTTTGTGTTGATATGGTGTACTGCCCAGGGTCCTTTGGGATTGGAGATGGTTATAAATATTGTAAAACAAACAAGTAATCAAATAGAATTAAGAAATATTGAAAGGAGGCTATATATGTTCTAGCTAAATTGTAGGAATCTTTGAGGCACTGGTTTGTTCAGATTATTTTATTTGTACTTTGACTGTGAAATGTGGATAGCAACATAGTGCTTAAGGTGTTGCATGAAAATAGTGGCATCCATTTCCAAGCCCATCCTCAACTTTGGAAGCTCAGTAGATAATATTTCTCACCCCTACCTACCCAAGCATGGTTAATGAGAAAGGCAGTGCTTGAAACTAAATAATAATATGAATACGAATCCTGGACAATAAATACTAATTTGAGATGTGAAGGAAAAGACAGTGATGTTCTCGATAAAAAGCATAAAATCCACCTTGATGAATCATACCAAGGTCACTCTAATCTAATGTCTTATTTTCCACAATGACTCTCCAAATGCCTGTGGAAAGTCTACAGTCCCAAGGGAAATAACTTTTCTTGGCCATTGGTCTCTAACTGGCACCTAAATGTTCTATTTGGATTTATATTTTGGTCCTTCATTTCTTATCCCTTTTTATGTAAGCTGAGTTTTAAAAAAGAATTAATTTGGTTTATTTTAACATTTCTTTGTACTTTTCTGCTCTGATGTACCTAGGAGATGAATTTTCTACTTAAAAGCAAGGGGCCGTTACAATCAAACAAGAAAGATACAACTTTGGGGAATAAAATTTTGTTCCGTAGTTATCTCTATGTGTTTATTTTTTATCTTGATTTAGGCACTGTCCAGGATACTCCAGCTGACTCTGGGCAGTTCACAAATAATAAAATAAAACCAATTATCATGAGACAACTTGAGAGAATGTAAATCCCCAGAGATGCCATTCTTACCACAGCATCTACTGTACTTCAAGATTTGGCATCCAGTCCTTAATTCCAACATATATACAGATACACAGATACACACATACTGGTCCCACCTTTGATTGTAGAGGCAGAAGACTAATGAATACCATTTATCAGAATGAACAAAGCCATAATACAGAATCTGCAAACAACTGTAATCATCTTTGCAAGCAGACATTTAAAAGATGCAGAGGTGTACTGTGGGATTTCAAAATCTAGCTTTGTTGAATAGTTGGCTTCAAAGCAAATTGGAATCACTGCTCTACAATATTAAATATACTGTTAAGGAACTCATTACCACTGTGCACATATTAGAAAGCAGAGTACCTCTGTGGAAGCTTCTAAATTATAGCATAGTGTAACATGTTTGGTATCTTTGGCATCTCAAAATCTCCACTTGAAAAAAATAAGTCCTATGGGGCCAGATACAGACATTCCTAGAGGGAGGGGTCGGGTGAGAAAAAGAACAGAATGAGCAAATATAGCTCATAGGGCAGCTTCTACTTGTTGTTGCGGGTCAGTACAGTGCTTTTGATTTGTAATTCAGTCTGGCCTTGTTGTATGCTTTTACTTTTGCATCTTTTATGCCTGTTTGGTCCAGGAAGGTGGCAATGTCCGGCTGTCCTTGCCTGGGATCTGAAGATAAAGCTGTCAAACTTGGTTATATTGGCATAAGAGCAATTCCCTGGAAATTCTAAGGCTGCAGCCTGGACTGAAAAACCAGCACAGTCATCACCAATAATATTCCCAAAAGAAGCAATGGCAAACCATTCCACTACAGTCACCTAGAAGTTGAACTGGGCCCAAAGGAGATCTACCTTTCCTTTAAAAAAATCCCCTGCCATTCTGAAATTATTTTTCAAATATGGCAAGCAGATAGATAGAAAATACATTTGATAAATAAACAAAATTATGAAAGAAATAATATACAGTGTTCTCATTCCTTAGGTCAAACCACAACCACTTTGAGGTGTAATGAAATAGAGCAGCCTATAAATCAAATAATAATTGAAGAGCCAGTACAATCCACTAATACTTGCATTCCTAATAGCAGACTTGCTCATTGTATTGGATTACGACTTCTCCAAGCCTGCTGATTAGTGTTTGTGGCTATTATATCTAATGTGTTTGGAAAGGCCAGATTGTGAATGGATGCCATAATAAGCCATGAATATCATGTTCCCTTTAGGGCAACTATAATAACCAGACAGCCTGTTTGATCTTCTGGTTAAGACACCAGGTTAGAGTAGCAAGAGACTGTGAGTCCTTGAGTTGTTTTAGGAACAAAGCTAGCTGGCTGACCTCGGTCCATGACTTGGAGTTCCCTCCCCAAATAAAATTATTTTAAGAAATGTGCTTAAAATGATCTCTTGTAACTTGAAGGAATTCTAGCTTGGGATCCCCGATTCAGAAAATAAAATTGGTAGCATTTAGTAGGTTTCATAATAAGATCAGCAACTGAAATATCTTCTCAACAGTACTTTACTCCTTTGAAAATAAACAACTGAGAAGGAAGCTATTGAGCAAAGTTAAAATTATCTGCTTCTTTCTTGTTTTCTTTCCTTCTATTTCTCTTTCTTTTCTCTCTCTCTCTCCTATCTATCTATCTATCTATCTATCTATCTATCTATCTATCTATCTATCTATCTATCTATCTATCTATCTATCTATCTATCTATCTATCTGATTTTTCCCACTGTTTCTCCTTTCCTACTCTAAATCGATCCCTTGCAGAGGTTTCTTTGCAGGCATGAAAGTAAGCACAAGGCATATGGCTTTTGGGGTTCAGCACTGCCTCAACTTTCTCACTGCTGCCGTAAAAATCATACTTGGGAAGTCACCCAAAGGCAAAGCAGGGTCAGTCATTTATCCATTGCTAACACAGTGGAATTAAACAACCCTTTTGTTCATCACCACAAGCAGTAATAATACTGAAAATCTTAGATGCTCTTCATTCTATCACGCTGTTCTCACTGCTTGAGACCAGAATCTCTATTAAATGGCTATAGGATTCTGGCTTGCATCCCACTGCCTTGCACTTAGCTGTGCTATTTAAATTGGCGCCAAGCTGGTGAATTAACAAGCTACCTTCCCCATAGCATTTTATCCTCCCTTAGCATGAGATGGGGAAGGGGGATTTATAAGCCAATGGGAAGCCATGTGAAGGCTTTAGAAATTTATGATGCCAAGGCAGGGGGTTGCAGGACAATTCTACATAGCACCGTGCTGTGTTTGAAATGGCTAAACTTTTAATGTTAATATTTCACAAGCTTGGTTAGTCATCTGAATATTTTCTTAAACCATTCCAGACCCTAGCATGGCAATATTGAACATACTTTTTGCAAAAATACATGTACACCTACTGTTCACAGTAGGGAGTTTTGCCTTCCTTTTTTGCTTTCTTTTTAATGCATAGAAGTGGATATACATTAAGTGTGCCAAAATCAAATTTATCTGGAAAGGGGCTGACATAAGGACATCATATACCCTATTTTAGAGAAAACTTCTCTATTCCAAGGGCTGATCACCTGAAAACTAAGACGAGGACTCTCATAAGAAATAAGGTGAGGTGTTTTGACGTTCCCCTTCCAGACATAGCAAATGGACCATAGATTGGCCAACCTTGTAAGTCTTTCCTACTATGATAAAATGCCTAATCTAATGTCTTAGGATCACAATTTCTGGAATGTTTAGTAACATAATCAACAGCTGTGCTAAGTATTGTAAAAGTTGAAAAAGATGGATAGATACAGATATTTTAGGTAGAGATGGATGGATGGATGGTTGATTAGATAAATACAGAGACAGGTAGACTGACAGACACATAGACTGACTGACTGACTGACAGTGCTTGTGTGCGTGCATTTGTCGAAATATGTATATATGGATGGATAAGGTAATATCTTATTCGAGATGGATAAGTAATATCAGAGTCTAAGTCAAATGTTAATTTTGGAAAGTTTTTACTGCAGAGGCCAGATGGACATGTTCTATCACCCTGATGTCAGCAAGACTACCTTTAATTTCTATAATTTAATTTCTCAAGCCTCCCCAGGATGGCAAGGTGATAGAACAAAGATAAAATGTTGCAATAGTTGTAGGAGCTGTACATACATAGTATTTTAAAAGATCATGATTTATGACACAAACTCCTCCACTCAAGTAGTTGATAGCAGCTTCTGCCTGCGATAAATTAATCTTAAATTTGCTTGGTGTCAGAGCTGAGTTTCCTTGACAACCTGCCTAGTGCTATTTAAGGCCTCTTTTTTTTTTGTAAAGTACCACTTTATGGTAATAAGGAATAGCTAGCTATTTTCCAGGAGGTGAAAGGGTTTTAAGAGCAATTGAATTAACACTGAACGGAAACAAATCTCTGCCCTGGACTGTCCAGCCTTAATGTGAGTCAACTGCATTGCAAATTCAGACACAGAACAGCCTCTGTTTTGCAAATAGAGTGTGAATTTATGGCAGTCCTTTTAGAAACGGAGTTCATAAAAATATATTCAAAAATATGTGGAGTTACCTGTAAAGATTACTTGAAAACTGCGTCCAAAGCCAATTGTGGTGGCCCCGGTCCTAATAGGTGAAAGTCACTATTGTCAAATAATGCCTATTCTGCATTGGTTGCCCATGTGCTTCCACACTCCTGATCTACAAAAGGTGAAGTTGGAGGAGTCCTCCCCAAATGCTGTTCCTCTGTGATAGCCTCCTTCTATTGGCTGGATCAATGGCAACTCATTCCAACTTCTTTTTATCCCACAGAATCTGTTTTGACACCATGGATGTTGTCTAATTTATCTAATTGTATAGCTACCCGTCCCACCTATGTAACCCTGAGTGGTGGCTTATAACAAAAGCAATAGCAAGAGCACTACAAACATAAATAAAAGTAACGGATATACAAGCATACTACAACCACCGTTAAAACTCAATTAAACACTAAACATAAAGACCATCAGCAAGTGAACAAAAGCCAGACATTCCACTCAATGTTAAGTATTGACAAGGTTCACTACTACTCTGTGACCCCCAAGCATGGTGGCACATCTATGTCTTCAGGTACTTTCTAAAGACTGGAAGGGCAGTGGGCAATCTAAGTTCTGTGAGAATGATGTTCCAAGCAGCAGGCACCATAGCAGAAAAGTTTCTTTTTCCAGATCCTTCAAGTGACATTAATTAGCAAACAGGATCTGTAATATGTCTAGGATGCTAGATTTGGTGAGATGAGTATGTAAGAGCGTTTGCAGCATGACTACCATTATGAGACAATCCAGGAGCAAAACACAGCACACAGAGACTTAGACATTTAACAGTGGTTTATATACAACAGTTATATACAGACATATACGTGGTAGGCAAAATATCTTACAAGCAAGCAGATCTTTTTAACTCTAGAGGAAGAAACTTCTGCAATGGACACAAGGAGAGAGGACATGCCCTCTAAAATGGCTGCCTTATATAAACACCTCTTAAAGGGGTAAAACTTCTGTGGACCCACTCTTAAAACAGCAATACCCATGTTATTCTGATTCATCCTTATTTCATCAGCCCCATCTGGCAGCTATTCACTGCTGGTCGGCTCTTAAATCCCAGGACTTTAACAAAGTAGATGTAAACTGGAGAGAGGCAATCCTTCAAATATCGTAATTCCATGCCATGCAGGGATTTATGGGTCATTACTAGCACCTTGAATTGCACCTGGAAGCACACAGATGGCAAATACATCTTGCAGAGCAGAGGCATAAGATGAACTGCTTGGAATGTACATTTTGCACAAGCTTCTAAATTCTCTTCAAGGGCAGCCAGCAGGTTAAAAAAACACATTTTTTTTAAATTTGTCAATTGCTTACAAGATCATAGGTATAAGTAAAAACATAGTTATGAATACATGGATACATATAAGAAAAATAAAAAATATATAATCGAAACAATAGGACAGGGACGGTAGGCATGTTGGTACACTTATGCATGCCCCCTACAGACCGCTTAGGAAAGGGGTGAGGTCAATAGTAGATAGTCTAAGGTTAAAGTTTTTGGGGTTTGGGGAAAAAAACCACAGAGTCAGGTAGAATATTCCAGACACTGACCACTCTGTTGCTGAAGTCGTATTTCCTGCAATCAAGTTTGGATTAACCTTGAGTTTGTATCACTCTTGTGTTGTTATGGTTGAAGCTGAAGTATTCATTGACAGGTAGGACATTGCAATGTATGATTTTATATACTATACTTAGATCAGACTGAAAGCGGCGTAGTTCTAGGTTTTCTAGATCTAGAATTTCGAGTCTGGTGGCAGAAGGTATTCTGCAATGAGTAGAGGAGTGTGAAATATTTCTGGACTTTCTCAACTGTGTTAATATCAGATACGTAATGTGGCTTCCAGACTGATGGGCTGTATTCAAGTATTGGTCTAGCAAATATTTTGTATGCTCTAGTTAGTAGTGTGATATTACCAGAGAAAAAGCTATGTAAGATTAGGTTAACAACTCTTAATGCCTTTTTGGCTATGTAGTTACAGTGGGCTCTAGCACTTAGATCATTAGAGATGAGCACTCCAAGGTCCTTGACAGAGTTTGGATCATCAACAAGGTCTTGACTATTTAGCTTGTATTTTATTTTCTGATTTTTTTTTTTATTACAACGATCTCCAGAATAGATTTAGAAAATAAGCAGTGACTGAGAGCAAGGCCTCCTGTGGAAAGAATGCAAATGGAATACAACATGAAGCTGTGCAATGGTCTTCCTGGACTCACAACTCTAGATAATCCATTTCATCCAGGATCCTGGATGAAGATATTGCGAGACAATGTTCCCTAAAAGGGGGAGGTTGGATCCTGGATGATGTCTAATATAGCTGGAGTTAGCAAAGATTTCTTATGAAGTAGGCTAACCAGCATCTCTTTAAGAGAGATAGCGGCAACTCCATCTCTGAAGGAAGAATTCACCACCATCAAACAGGATGAAACCCATAAAAGAGTAAGATTACATCCTGGATAACTCCAAAGAAATTAACTAAGTCTGGAGTCCAACTATGGTGGATCTGACCATTTTGGTCTAACAATTGCCTTGCATATTCTGTGTGCAGCTCTACAGGTACAACCTCTACAGGTAGAACCTTACCCAGGAAGACTCAAGTCTCCTTAAAAAGGGTTGCTGGACAGATATCCACAGATGTAGTAAAGGCGGAGAAGTACTTATGTTTCATCCTTACTGCCACAAAGTAGGTCTTAATAGTGGTTCTCATCCATGTTTCATTGAGTTCATATTTTGTCAACTTCCAGCAGCGTTCTAGCCATCTTTTCACCTGCTAAATCTCCCTCAATTCCTCTGCAAACCAAGGGGGAATGATGGAATCCATAACTGGAAAGAGTCCACATGGGCAGGATCCAATCTCACCATGCTCTTGTTCCAGGTTGCAACTGAGGCCTATATCAGACCATTCAGAAGACCATCAGGGACAACCCAAGCTGCCTCCAAAACTTCACGGTTGATTGGTCATCTTATACTAGTTGACACTCTCTGATCTTTGAAATGATGGTTATAACTGATTTTACCCATTGTACTTTTAGCCTGTTTCATTTTTAGGCCTTGCTTTTGTGAACTGTCATGTGATGACCCAGGGCGGCATACACAATAAACATAGTCACAAAAAACTGGGGAAACCCCTTTTATTCCTTCACTTTGCTTCCAAGCTCCAAATATCCTTCACTGAAGACAAAAAACTCCCACACAGTTACAAGGAGGACAAAAGCAACACAAACCAGGCAAGATAAGGGCTGGAGGATGTCCACAGATAACAGAACACACACTGGGAAGCACACCAAACTCAGAGAGGAACCATAAACTAGAGAGATTTCCATGCTTTGTTTCCAGCGTTCTCCTGTACGTATGTCTGTCCTCTTATTCAGTTGTCACAGCTGCAGCCCATGAAGAGGATCAAGGCTTTCTCCTCCCAAGTAGACCACATCTCTCCCTTATCCTCTCCTCCCTGCGTGCCCTAGGATGGAGAGGGGATGGGTCTGCGTCCTGCTCTGATTGCTCTTTCCCCCACAACCTCCGGGGCCACACTTCCACTCCCTGTCAGCTGTTCCTCCTCTCCCTCAGAGTCAGTCTCCACCAGGGACATGACATGTCGTAAGTCCAGGTTCATCTGCAGCAATGGCCATTGATTTGAAAATGATGGGAATGCCTGGCCAATCAAAGCCTCAGCCCTTTTCACATGTGTGAGATGTGCACTGTATGACATATGTCTGAAATATGAAGTCAGTGACTGTCACTGCTCTCGTTCATTTCTTTGGGACTCTTTCCTTGTGGCATTCCCCCCCCCTCATCAGACTGCTACATATTCTGGATATTTTATAACACATAAATTCTTATTAATTTTATATTATTGTAGTTTATTTCTATCTGGGGGTAAGATGCTTTGGAAAAATTTTCCACATGCTGGAAAAATGTAAGCATTTAAAAGAAACTGAATAAGAAAACAAGTCTATCACAAAGTCCTAGAACTAACCTATAATTTACATGGTTGCAACGAAGACAAGGTGAGGAGTAGAGAAACTATGCCATCTAGAGTTCTTTGGAAGAAAGACAAGGTACAAAAATAATAAATAAACTATTTCTCGTCCCTCCTTTTCCACAATATTTATTTATCCAAACTATCAGCATTTTCACGCTATGCCACTAGATGGCACATGTGGATTTACAGAGAGAAAACGAATACAAAATAGGCCCCAGGTTTGTCATAACCTTCACCTCTGATGTTGTTAGGTCTGCTTAAATGCCTTTAATTCAGGGGTGTCAAACTCTCAGCCTATGGGCCGGATGCGTCACGCACCGGCCATGCCTACCCTGGGTTAGAGAAGGGGAAAAAGTTGTGATACGTCAAATGATGACATGATACCGTGAGTTTAATTGGTCCCTGTAGCCTCAGCTTGTGTAACCAAGGCAGCCCAGTGAAAAGTTGCTTGAAGGCCTTTTACTGCCTGCATTGAGAGACAAAATGGGGTCTTGTTCCCTCTCACATACCTCACATTCTAGAAACTGATTTAATGGGTAAGGGAACCTTCTTCCACACTTGCAATGTGGGATACCTACTTAATACCACCTGAGAGCAACCGGGAAGCTTAACATATGTAGGAGAGTTCATTGAGTATGTGTAACTCTATCGTCCAATCTGCCCCTGTATTTGTTGCCTGGGATGAACACCTCACTCTATTGAATGGTAGGGCTATCTCTGCTTGAGCTACTGATAGTTCTTAGAATAGAATAGAACAGAACAGAACAGAACAGAACAGAATAGAACAGAACAGAACAGAATAGAACAGAATTCTTTATTGGCCAAGTGTGATTGGACACACAAGGAATTTGTCTTGGTGTAAATGCTCTCAGTGTACATAAAAGAAAAGATACAGTTGTCAAGAGTCAAGACTCATAAGGTACAACACTTAATGATAGTCATAGGGTACATTAAACAATCAAATCATACTAGGAAACAGTCAATAAAAATCGTTAGGATACAAGCAGCAAGGTTACAGTCATACAGTCATTAGTGGGAGGAGATGGATGAAAGGAAGGGTGGAAGGATTAAGAGTAATAGTGATAGTAATGCAGACTTAGTAAATAGTTTGACAGTGTTGAGGGAATTATTTGTTTAGCAGAGTGATGGCGTTCGAGAAAAAACTGTTCTTGTGTCTAGTTGTTCTGATGTGCTTCTTCTTCTTCTACAAGTTGCTTCAAGGCCTAACAGACAGTTCAAATGTCAACCCGGAAGAGTTTTTTTCAGTATATATTATCCTAACGTTTGATGCAACGAAATAATATTTGTATCTGTGGTGGAATATCTCCCAATTTATAGCTATTCCTCTCTGTTTGCAGTAAGACAGTCAGAATCCAGTGTATGAATGGGGCATAATACACAGTAACAGACAGAAGAGTTTAGGCTAGCTTGAGGGTGCAAACAGACAAGCAGATACAGGTAGTCCTCGACTTATAACAGTTCATTCAGTGACCGTTCGAACGGCACTGAAAAAAGTGACATATGACCATTTTTGCATTGACGACTTTTGCAACATCCCCATGGTCACGTGCAACTTACTTTTATTTACAATAATTGCAGGGTCATTGTCAGGATTCCAGCAATCGCCCTAATTAAATCATGATTCTTGAGCCAAACTTCAAAAAACTTCGAAGGATTCATTAGAGGCGACATACTGGCATTGCCCTGTATGAATCCAACTCTGGCATACGTAATTTACAGTCAGCTGTGACCCTGTTTCCCCCCTCCCCCCTGGGTGTCTCATAAACCAGATTCTCCAATTGAGCTCATTCACAGGCTGGGTGTCATCATTCATGTTCTCCAATTAAATATATTCATGGGCAAAAGCTCTGCTATTTTAGTTACAATCTTTTAAAGATAAGAGTTGTAATGTACTTTTGATTTCAAACTGCTGTACTGCCCTTCCAGATGTTCCCCCCCCCTTTTAATGGCAACTACTAAAACAGGCATAGGAATGTTTTGTGAGTTGACAGTCATGTGATTGCCTTTTGCAACCTTCTGACAAGCAAAGTCACCAAGAAAGCCAGATTCAGCTTAACAACCGGGTTACTAACTTAACAACTGCAGTGATTCACTTAACAAGTGTGGCAATAAAGGTCATAAAATGGGGAAAAGTTCACTTAACAATTGTCTCTCTTAGCAGCAGAATTTTTGGGCTCAACTGTGGTCAAGGAAAACCAATAAACACAAGAAGAGTTTTAGAAGTGTATGGATCTGAAAACAATATTCTGAGACCCTGAAATGCACAACCCATTCGTGAACAAGTTGGGTTTTTTTTTTAATGTGTTCATTACTCCTTGTTTTCAAAGAGTGTTTGAATAGGGTTGCCTGCAGTCCAGGGACTGCAGTTTGAAGTTCTTGGCTATAAACGGTTATCTTAGGACCACATTCCCAGAGACGTTAATGGTTCCACTGATCATTACTGGGAATGTAGGGCATAGAAAAATAAATCTACCTTCTCCAGCCTAGTCCTCCTCAGATGCAATAGGATTAGAATTCCAAGCCATGACTGAAGAGAACTTCAACACATCTTGACGAGATCCAGTTTGGGAAGGATAAAATAAACTAACCTCAGAATCCAGAGGCCTAGAGAGGTTTTTTGTAACTAAGGTAACAAAGAATCTAAGCTTTCCCAATTTCTGGCAATCTGCAGCCTGGGGCAAGCTTCAGTTTGAGTGATCACACATCCTATTTTAAGCCTCCTGAGCTACCCGGACCCCAGGTTTGATAAGAGTAACATTTTAACTACCCGTGTGCTCTTTTCTCTCACTTTTAAAAGGGCTTTGATTAGATCTGTCAACACTCATTTCCTGCTTACCAACCATGAAATCTGAAGTATCAATTAAACAGGATAGTCAAAGTGATAAATATGTATAATTCAAAGGCTCTACTTCTTGTCATCTATAGGTCACCTTTGATGAGTCTTAGTCTCTTAAGCTCTTTCCCCCCCCCCTCCTTACCCCTCCTTCCTTTTTTTTAAAAAAAAAAACCAGCAAGCGGAAGAATAGTCAGAATAAGACTGTGTTAACTCCTTTGGTATTTACTGAGCTTTTACCAGGCAGCTGTATCCTTAAATCTCTGCAAGTATTTGACATTAAAAAGCAGACTTTAAAACACAGTGCTTAGGAATCATTGCTTGCAACAACGCCACCCCCTTTTTATATATAAAAAAAGGGATTTATTGTGACATTGCATTGCAACTCTACTTGTTGGATAATCCAGAAGCAAAGTACATAGACATTGTGAAGCATGAGTTAATGGGGTAGCTTGGATCACCTTTTATTACTCTACCACTCTGTCATGCCTTCTTCCCCACCCCATCCGCTAGTGCATCTTATGAGTTCTCATTGCTTAGCAACCAGATCTCAGCTATTATTATTTTTTTTCTCCTTTGTGGGCAGAGTAAAATTGCTGGACTGGGATGCAATGTCCAATTGTATCCCAACAGGCCTTTTCATAAGAGCTTGGCTATCAAAAAAACCTTCCAACTTTTGAACACCCCCAAGAGTGCCAAGAGTCTTGGGATTATAATGGATACAATATTGTCTAATAAAGAAATATATGAACAAGCATTCCTCTGGTGGAGACCAAGTGATGTCCTGCTTTGCAGGGAACTATCTTACTCTGAAAGGATAGTCCGCTATTTCAAGGTATCCTACTTTTGAACAGCTGCCCAATCCAAGCTTAGTTTAAAAACAAACTCTATTAAAAAGGAGAGAACAGACGATTTAAAGTCACACCCTAGTGCACAACATGTAGACAGGAGAGCGAGCAGGTTCACACTCATAGATCGATCCCAGTCTTTCCCACCATTGGTGAAATTAGTTGTATTTCTCTTTGAATTGTAGTACCTATGTCTTCATTTGCACAAATCTCTCTCTCTCTCTCTTTCTCCCTCCCTCTCCCTCCCTCCCTCCAGGTGTGTGGGTATGGGTCAGTGGTGAGATTCAAAAATTTTTTACTACCGGTTCTGTTGGTGTGGTTTGGTGGGCATGGCTTGGTGGGTGTGGTAGGGGAAGGATACTGCAAATCTCCATTCCCACCCTACTCCTGGGGAAAGGTTATGCAAAATCTCCATTCTTTCCCAACCCCACTAACCTGCTTTCCAGCTCCATTCTCCTGTGCAAGGCAACAAAAGAAGACCCAGCCGATCATCTGGGACTCAGGAGGCAGAGAATAGATGGGGGCAGGGACAGTCAGAGGTGGTATTTGCCAGTTCTCTGAACTACTCAAAATTTCATCTGGGACTCAGGGCCAGTCAGAGGTGGTATTCCGAACTACTCAAAATTTCTGCTACCGGTTCTCCAGAACTGGTCAGAATCTGCTGAATACCACCTATGGTATGGGTGTGTATGTGTGTTGGGATGCTATACTTCCTCTTTTTTGGAAATAGTGTCAGTAGTGAGATTCAAATTATTTTTTACTACCAGTTCTGTGGGTGTGGCTTGGTGGGCATGGCAGGGGAAGGATACTGCAAAATCTCCATTCCCTCCCCACTCCTGGGGGAAGGTTATTGCAAAATCCCATTCCCTCTCCACTCCACCAACCTGCTTTCCAGCTCCGTTCTCCTGTGCAGGGCAACCAAAGAAGACCCAGCCGATCAGCTGGGACTCGGGAGGCAGAGAATAGATGGGGGCGGGGACAGTCAGAGGTGGTATTTGCCAGTTCTCCAAACTACTCAAAATTTCTGGTACCGGTTCTCCAGAACTGGTCAGAACCTGCTAAATACCACCTCTAAAGAACCACCTAAGAGCCATTTGATTTCCTTGTTACCATTATTCCCCTTCCATTCAGTTGTGTCTGGAGGCCCTGTGGTTCTCTTGGCAAGGTTTTGCAGAAGTGGCTTACGATTTCCTCCTTCTTGGGCCTGAGAGGAAGTGAGTGGCCCAAGGTCATTCAGCTGGCTTTCTGCCTAAAGTAGGACTAGAACTCACCATCTCCCAATTTCTAGCCTGATGACTTAACTGTCATGCCAAATTGGCCCTTTACTATTTCTAAAATAAATTTAAGAATGTCAACTGTTTATTCATTTGCAATGTACTTTGCACTGGTTTGTTAATCTGTATTTTTTTTTCTTTTTGCTAATTTATATTATTCCTTGTTTAAATGTCAGTTCGTTCTAAGTGCTCCATGAAAGAACTAGCAGAATATAATGCTATTTAATATAATTAATAATTTAATGGAAATGTCTGATTTAATTGAAATATCAGCATCCTGAAATTCTTGTTGCCAGTTCATTTTATCTTTTTTGCCAAAGAAATGGAAAGAAAAAAAGCACTACCATATGGTTTAAGTTTTCATAAGTTAGTAATAAAAGTTACTCAGTTTGTATCTGCAGTTTTGTTTATTTACTCTAAATATAGTGAGCAAAGAAATCAGGCAGATCTTCAACCTTTCATAAAATATGCTGTTATGTCATTAGAATACAAAACTTCCAATAGCCTTCCATTAGGAAATAAATTATTAAAATAGTATTCAAAAATTCTATTAAACTGATAAGTAGATAGGTTTTTTTTAAGCTATGCAGTAGGATTTTTTAAAATGTACAAACTAAACTAGCTTCTTATAAGTAGTACCTTCAGTAAGAATTTGGAAGAAGCCATACTGGGAAGCTTGTATTAAAATAATATATTGCTCATAAGAAATGTTTTAGTATTAACACCTGAACAATCAACACTGTTGCAGAACTAGATTTCCTATACATATGAATGAGATGGAATGAAGTTTTCATCTCAAAGGTTTGTGTAATTCCATACATGGTTCCAGTGACTCTGGTCATAATAAGACAACAGTTACTTAGCAACAGAGTCAAACTTATCCCTTTTAACAAAACATGTTAGCCTTAAAAGGTGCTACCAGACTCTTGGTTTTAGCTATCTCCTTGGAAACTTGTCCTACTCTGCCTACTTTTTACCATTCTTTTCTCTTGGATTTCATCCCATTCCATCTCATTTGCTTTAATCATCAGAAATCAATCCATTTTTATATGTCCTATTCCAGAAGTTTTAGCTTTACGATTAGAATCCTTTCCCAGTTGTCTGCCAGTGGAGTTCTAAAATAGCTTTCATAAAATGCCTGCTTCTAAGTTAGTCCTTGACTTAACAAACATTCCATTAAGGTCTGTTTGAAGGTAGGTTGGTGGTTAAAAAAAAAAGTGACTTGCAACCATTCCTCATGCTTATGACGGTCGCAGTGTCCCTATGGTCATATGATCAAATGGGAATCTGGCAACTGGTGTGTATTTACAATGGCTACAGCATCATAAGGTCACATGATACCATTTGCAACCTTCCCGGCTGGCTTCCAACAAGCAAAGTCAATGAGGGAAGCCAGACTTGCTTAACAATGGAATGATTCATTTAAGAACCAAGTGATTCACCATGGCAAAGAAAGGTTAAAAAAAAATGCCCATGATTCACTTAACAACATTTCACTTGGCAATGGAAGTTCTACTCCCAATTGTGGTCGTAAGTCAAGGACTACCCGTATTCTCCAGGACTATCCTAGATATCTTCCTTTGACTAACTTCTAACTTGGTGTACTCCAAATTAGTCAGACCTCTAACTCCCAGGTGTGAGTTTTGGAGATTGAACTTCCAGCAGTGGGTCAAAAAAGGCTAATTTTAATTGTAAATCTATAGGCAAATATTTATTTGTTTGTTTGTTTGTTTGTTTATTTATTTATTTCAAGCTCTCAACTGTTATTGGTACCCAGATTGGTGCACTGTTTAAGGCATCAGACTAGAAACCAAGAGTCCATGAGTTCTAGTCTTTCCCTAGGCACAAAGCCAACTGGACCACATGGGGCAGTCATTTTCTCTCAGACTTAGGAAGAAGGGAATGGCAACCCATTTCTAAAATCACTTCTGAAAACAGTAAGGACTTGTCCTTGCAGTCACCGGGAGTCAGGACTGAGTCAATAATAAATACTGTACATAAAATTGTGTGAGGAAAAGTGTGCCGTTATCAATGAGGAACAATTTTTGCATAGAGGCTGTCATTTGCCTCTCAGAATTGTGAGTGACAGAACTTCTTAGGCAGTGTTGGCAAACCTTTTTGGCACCGAGTGCCGAAATGGAACGTGGGTATGGGCACGGGGGAGCACCGGAAACCAGAAGAGCAGCTCCCCAGTGCGCATGCATGTGCCGGGAAGCTGAGCTTCTGGTTTCTGGTGTACACATGTGTGCCGGCCAGCTGGTCTTCTGGTTTCTGCCGTGCATATGCGCAAGGACCAGCTGCTCTTCCGGTTTCCAGTGCTCCTCCATGCACGACCCGGGGAGCTGCTCTTCTGGTTTCCAGCATTCCCCCGCATGCAAAGACCAGCCGGCCAGCATGCATGTGTGCGCTGGAACCCAGAAGAACAATGAGTGATGGCTGGCATGTGCAGAGATATGGCTCTGCATGCCACATCTGGCACGTGTGCCACAGGTTCATCATCATGATTCTAGGGGATTCTGGAATATAAAATGTTAGCCCAAATAAGTTCCACGCTTGCTGCTATCATTGAAAAACTCAATAGTAAAGAAAGAATGAAAGAAATTGAAAGAAAGCTACAAAGAAAATGACTTATAGACATAAATGATGATAAAAATCAAATCTAGAAAAATAAAATAATCTACTAAAGAAAGAAAAACTCTCCCCATATGTCGTCATTAAAAAATACATTATCTTACCTTGTCACAAAAAACTTTGATTTGGCAGAAGGCTCGATGAATGGGTTTATTGCTGCGATTATTGTAACTGTATGTGTCAATCTGAATCATCAGAGGAAGGCCCTTGACTCCTTTTTGAGAAGAGAAGTCTGTGCTCAGGCAATTCACTGTGATGAAAATCTGATAGGGTTGAAAAACAGAGGTTTACACAGATACATTTTCCCACAAAGAACGACTTGAAAGCTCTATTTAATATTTAAAGTTCCATTTGGAGCTCCCCTTGAGATGTTTTCTTCCATATAAACAGACAGCAGTGTAAGTTGCTTTACTTCATTATTACTTAATTTACAGTTCTTTCAATAATTGAAACAAGTCTGGCAAAATGGTTTGTTCAGCTCAGTTCATTTACCTGTTAGACAAGTGCAGTGTTGGAATCAATAAAATTACAGTAGTAGAAGTTTCAGCCACAGGAATCAATATATGAAATGCTTCTCCTCTGTCTTTCACAAGTTTCCTGAAACTCATTTTTCCCAAGGGGAACAAAACTGCAAAAATAGTTACCATCATCAACCTGCTGAAGGTGCCTGCTACCCTACAAAATTATCAACTGTACATGAGGTTTTTAAACCAACTGAATAAACAATATTCATTCCCTCACAGTACTTGAATAGTAATTAGAAAATTCAGGCCAGCTTGAGCTAATTGATGTCATAGGTTTTATTATTACAACATTTGAAATTGTTCACTATTGCATTAGAAAATATTCATATATTTCTGTGGATAGTTCTCTGTTATTTTATTAAATATTGTCTACTAACACACGAGCCCATGTCTAAATCAGCAGTTGCAATCTTTCTGTGACACAGGGCAAATATACCTTTAGAAGAATATATTGGCAGCCAATTTCTAAAAGAAGGGCAGAATCAGTGCCAAAACTAAATAACAATCTAAATCTAAGTACTTAAATATTACACACACACACACACACACACACACACACACACACACCTCTCTTTTCCCTTCTGGCACATTAAACAGTACAAACTGGACACAAATTGTGGAGGAACTCTGGTGCTGACCTATAACATGTTCTAAAATTTAATAACAAAACAAGTCACCGCATAATGCTCCTCTTATCAATAATCTTAAAACCAAAACTTCTTATGACAACAGGAAACAACAGAAGAATCCTTAAAAGTGGAAGATGGATTTTACAAATTTTAATAAATGCTGCTAAGAGCTCCATGACATGATGTGAGTCCTCAAGAATGTTATTCCAGAATTGTACTGTTGCGAAAAAGACTCTGCTTCTTCTGGCTGATAATCTAATCTTGGGAAATGATGGTACTCTGAGAATATTGACTTTCGCTATGACTTCTGTAATGAGTTCCTCAGAGGGAAAAGATTATATGTTCCTGTAGGATTCATCTTTGCGTGAAAAATGATTTCAGGTCTAATCTTGGCATCTTTAGGTAGGATTAAGAAGTCAACAAAGTCATTCGTTAGCCCAGACCAATTGCATATATGAAGGGAATTCCAGACAAAATGTACTGGTTAAATATAATGAAAAACCCATCTTAAAACTATTGTACATTTATCTAAGTATTGTCTACAATGAAAAAGATTGGTTAAATTACTCTGGGTTTGAACTCATTATTTACAACAGAGCACATTGTATGAACCAAGCCACTCATGATCTACTGAAAATATTGTTAAGCAAACCCCTGCTTAATTGTGGGGACAATTTATAGCCCTAATAAAATATGTGGTCTATAATCCTTTCTTCATGGCTTCCAGGGGCTTCCTTTGAAAAACTAAAAAAGCATTTGAAGGCAAGAAATTCATAAAAATTAGGTAGAGTTAATATAATTTAAAAAGCAAATAATTTCCCATTAAATAACTAGAAAAAATCCTGTTCCTATCCTTAATGCAGTGTTGTTTTTTGATTTGCGACATATTCCATCAAATAAATCTCAATTTCTGATTACTTTATAGATGTATCAATGTAAATTTTTTTGGCAAAAATACAGAAGTCCTTTTCTATTTCCTCTTTCAGGAATATTTTTCAATTTTCCAGACTGGCCAACAGGGCTATTAAAATAGTAATCAAGTATGGCCGTTACATTTTGAGATCAATCATGATTGACTAAATGCTGGGACCTGTTTAAACACTATTCCCATTAGTCTCTCCAGAAATGTTAAACACAACTCTAGGTTATCAAAAGTTATCCATCACCGGCTTATTGTGATGCATTAGGCAGCTTTCGGTTTTCCATGGAGTTTAATCCTGATACCTTCTATCAGTTCAAGTATTGATAATGCTGAGATAATACAATCAACTCATGCAACATTTTCATGGACACTCTCACTGTTGCTGAATTCATTCAGAAAAAGAAGACTAAAGGAAAAGGGAGTTTGGTTAATAGACTACAAGGTGAACAAGCTTTGCACAGAGAATTTAGCGGCAATCCTCTGATCACCAAGTAGATAGTACTGCCCAGTAATTTAGGGTAAAGTCAGCTCAGCTTGTTTACTTGACCGAACTAAAAGCACAGTGGCATTTCTATTCTTGATGGTATCTCAGGACTATGCTTACGAACTACAGAACTACACGGTTGAACTTTAACTGCTATGAAAGTTGCTGGGAAAAACATGACAGATTCAGATTAAGCAACAAATGGCATTCCCTCACCCTGTCTTAATATAAATGTCTTTAGGCACCTTTGGGATACAGAATTTAGAAAATGTACATAAGGGGCCGGCGGTGCTGTTTTGTTGCCCCCATCTTTGATGTCTTCCACAGCACTACAGTCTGTCTATTGATAACTGTTGATAAGCTACATTCTACATCTCTGACAGTGGATGCAATGCAGAACAATATTCCCCTTGTTAGCAGGAATTTAGTCACTGGATTCTCTAAAACAAGAACACCTCCAGAAAATATGACATAACATGTTTTTGAAGTTCAGGTTATTCCCCAGTATTTTTGAAGTATCCTGAGGTGGGGTGGGGGAGAGAGAACAGAGAAAACATGACTCCAGTTTCCTCCTTTAATTGGACTAAAATGTTTAAAAAATGTAAGTTTTATTGCCTTTCTATCGTCAAATCTAGCTTAGAGGTATCACCATGTCTGTACATCATGAAGTGGATTCGTTCTAACAAGTGCCTTGCTAATTCCTGACATTAAAAGAGTACAGTGCAAAATTGATTTACACAAGACCTTTGGAGGTTATAAGTTGGGAAGACTGAATTAAAAGAAATAATTCAAATTCAGTTGTAATAAATTATATTGGGAAGGGATCTAAAGAGGATTCGCTGTGACATCGCGAAGAACAGACATAGGGGATGATGCAATAGAATGTAATAAATTAGATTATCATTTATTGAGGAAGACAAGAGGGATATGCAAATGTTCACGACATTACATAAAAACCTGACATCAGGTCCCTTAAACAATCAAAAGAGGCACGGGCATGATGTGTGTCTGTCATATCAGTATTAATGTCATGTTTTTTCTTATAGCACACAGGAAATTGGAATAGAAAAAAAGTGGAGGGGCGGAAATCAATGGTTTTTGAAAAGGTTTCATGCTCAGTACACCATCCAATTACCCTCCTTCTGAACCCACACTGAGAAGATTTATATTTAATTATGGAAAGGCAATTTGCAAGCATGTGAAATCAACATTACTCAATTCCCTTACTCTGTTTTTAATTTTTGTTTAGCTTTATGGTTTGGAGGACAGCGCTGCAGTGGCAGTTGCTTCTGAAAAATGAACAACCCATCATCAATTATCTGGAAAAGAAATAATCTTTCAGCAACACCCTGGTATCATTTGCTTTCATGGGGGTCTTTTTTACTCCAGCAACAAGGAGTTCAAGAGAGAAGAGTAGATTTATGGTACCATAGGCTATAATACGGATGTTACAGAAGGAGAGAAGTTTGAAGGAAAAACAGTAGAGATCACAAAAGCATATTATCTTGCTAAACAAGTTCACCAGGATGGAGTAAAGCATTGTACCTACTGCCTTAAGATCATGAGTAAAGATTGAGTAAAGGAAGAGTAAAGCTTGAAAACATGACTCTTGAATTATCATGTAACAAATGCTATAATCAATTACAGATAGCCCTAGTCTACAACCATTCATTCAAAGTTATGATGGCACTGAAAAAAAGTGATTTACAACTGGTCTTCACACTTACCACTGTCACAACATCCCTGCAGTCACATCATCAGATTTTGGGTACTTGGCAACCAGCATGTATTTATAACGGTTGCAGAGTTATACATCACACAAATCCCATGGTGATTTATGTGGTGTTTCCTTTGGATGACTCCTCAAATTCTTCCTCTGGCTCAAGGAAGAAAGAACTCATTCCAGGAACATCAGGAACTGGGCTAATTAATGACTCTGAACAGTTGGCCAAAGGAGATTTACACGGGGCTTCGATTGGGGGACAGCTTGCAGGAGCAGACGGTTGGTGAAGAGGAAGAGGAGGAGCTGCCTTCTGAGGTAGATTGAGCACACAGGGCAGAAAAGAGACAAGAGCAATAGAGATCTGCCAGATTACTTGGAAGAAGGCCCTACCTGTCTTGCCTACACTGGAAAGCTATTTATCACAGCAGACAGAGGGAGGTGTTGCTAGGAACAATGTGTTTGGTTTCTGGCTCTGTGTATTTGTTCCTGGTGTTTCCTGGTGGGCTTTGGAAACTCTGAACTTCTCTTGTCAAGTGAGCTCTTGTGGGTGTACTTTAGCTTGGCCTGGCAGACCAGTGGTGGTATTCTACCAGTTCAGCCCAATTCGGTCGAACTGGTAGCTTTGAGGATCATCTGTGAGTGGACCAGTTCGCTCTGACAATCAGCTGCTGGGCCCTCCCACCCGCCCTAGCTCCCTAGTGATCTTTATTTCCTGGTTTTGAAGCTCAGCTGCTTTGCGCGGCACAGCGGATTGCTGCATATCAGCTGTTGAGGGCACAGGGAGAGTGCAGGATTGCAGGAGAAGGTCAGTAGCAAACCCTCTGCACGTGCATGAAGCGTGCATTTGGTGTGTGCACATGTGAAGCGCGCCCACCAAGCCACACCCACAGAACTGTGGTAAAAAAATGTGAAACCCACCACTGTGGCAGACTAAGTTTGTTTGGTGGACTTCTTTGTTGGAGCAACTTTCCATTGTTTTATGGATTGTTAGCCATTACCTTGTGGATTAACCTCAGCCTGCTTGTGGCTGGAATTACTTGGGACGGTTCTAAGGCTGGGTGAGGAGAATTTCTGAGGAACATTAATAAACTCTCTAAACCACACTTATGTGTGTGTGTGAGAGAGTGAGTGGGGCAGAACATATGATTGCCATTTGCAATTTTCCCTGCCAGATTCTAACAAGAAAAGTCAATAAGGGGAAGCTGAATTTGATTAGGGTGATTTGCTTACTGACCATGGCAAAAAAGAACGTAGAATCAACACAGACATGTGATGACTCACTTAAGGAAACAGCCCTTAGTGATGGGAATTCTGGTCCCAGATGTGGTTATAAAGTTGAGAATAACCTGTTTGTGCAAACATTTTTTGGTCTAGAGTTTTTTTGAGTTTGAAAGCTCTACATTTTCTGCGGGTAGAATCAGGGGTGGGATTCTATCAGTTCGTACCTATTCACTAGAACTGGTTGTTAACATTCTAAGCAATTCGGAGAACCAGTTGTTAGAAGAAATTACTGGCCTAATCCTGTAAGGAAGGCAGGAAGGAAACATTCTGGTGTTGCTTACAGAAACTGCCTCTCTGTTAACCCTTATTAAATTCTTTGCAGGACTAGACTTCCTGCCTCAGGAGCATCTCTGAAGTTTTTTTCCCCTCCTTTGCTGGTACTTTGCTTGTCTGGAGTGACCATTCAAAGTTACAATGGCACTGAAAAAAGTGACTTATAACCATTTTCACACTTACGATTGTTGCAGCATCCCCACAGTAATGAGAGGCCAGGCAAGGAGATGCGTGCCTCGATGTGAGTGATATTGAGTTGGCCACGCCCAGCCAATAATATGACCACCAAGCCACACCCACCAACTAAGCCACGCCCACATAACTGATTGCTAAAAAATTTGAATCCTACCCCTGGGTAGAATAGGTAGGGTGGGCCAGAAGGAAAAAAACATTACAAAAGTTTTAATTAAATTGAAACAATACATAAGTATGATGACTAATCTCCACTCGTGCATTTCACAACTCTCTCCTCCTGTTACAATAAGAATTACAGTTTGGTAACTACTCTTGGCTGTCTGTACGGTTAGAGCCAAAATGCATGCATAGGTCTCAAAAAGTGGCCTTCTGATGCATGGAAAAAGTCACAGCGAGCTTTTGGCCTGGAGCAGACTGGGCAGAAAGGAGCAGCAGTCATCCAGCAGCCAATAGAAGAGTACGGAGATGATCTTGAAGATGATATTCAATAAACGTTAAGTAAGTACCAGCTTGGTAACTAGTATCAGTGCCAGCATCTAGTAAATTTTCAGAAGTTTACTGAGGACCAGTATCATGTTCTCAAGACTTGGTAATTAATGTTTTGTATCTCACCAAAATCTAGCCACACTTAGCAGCTTGCAAACTATACTGTTTAATAACACTTAAAATATCTATGACACACTCTGAAACAAATAACATCCTAAAATCCCAATGAAGCATTTTTTTTTTCCAAAGTGGCACGGTGCTTAAATTAAAGTTCTTCAGAGGCCCATGTTTATAGCTTTACAAAATTGCTACAGAGGACTAGATGATTCTCCTGCACTGGCAACAGAGGTGATTGGAGTATGTCTCCTCTCCTTCCCATCCCTGGTAGGTGGGAATGATGGCAGTTGTAATGCAGTATATCCAGGAGACACCAAAGGCATAGACAGCAGTTTAGGGAGCGAAGCTTTCTCATGCCACTCCGACTAGGTGCTTATCTCTTCCAACAATTTTTCCTCTAGTGCTCATCCTCTCATCTTGCCTCCCTTTAGCTGGAGTTTGACTGGAACTGAATCAAGACATTTATCTGTACCACACCTGCATAACATTTCCTAGAAGCTTTTCATGCATGCTGTGTAATAAAGTTTTATGAAGATCTGCAAAGAACTCTCCTTAAAATTATATCTGAACAGCAAGAAACCATATAATCAAAACTTGTTTCAGAGGAAGAAGGAAGTTTTAGTTTAAAATATTCCAAAGTAGTGAGTAAAATAAAAGTAAAACCTACATAAACTACTAAGAGTGATGGTGCAACAAGCCCTTGATTTAAGTACAGGTAATCCTCAACTTATTACCATTCGTTCAATGACTGCTTGAAATTCTGACGGCACTGAAAAAAGTGACTTTCGACTGGATCTAACGGTCATTGCAGCATCCCATGGTCAAATGATCAAAATTGGAGTGCTTGACAACTGGCATGTATTTATGACAGTTGCAGTATCCCAGGGTCACATGATTGACATTTGTATATCTTTCCAAGGGTCTTCCAACAAACAAAGCCAGATTTGTTTAACGACCACATGATTCACCTAACAACTTCAGTGATTTGCTTTTAACCACCATGGAAAAAAGTTCACAAAATTAGCACTACTCACTTGACAAACACCTTGCTTAGTAACAGATATTCTGATCCCAGTTGTGGTCATAAGTCAAGGGCCATCTGTATACATTTGACTTTGGCTCATATTACTAGAAAATTGTCTGAGTGTATGGCACCATGAAAACTTGTCAATGTGGGGATGAACTGTGTTTTTCCAGAGAGGAAGAGGTTCGCTCATTGGTGTGCCATTAACCAAGAAGTCCCCATCTCAAATGATCATCAAATGCAGCAGGGAACACACCCTGGTTGCGATTAGTTGTCTCTTTTAAGGATACAACACAGGAAACAAATATTTGGATTCAGATAACAGATCTTAGATAAAGTGAACAATCTAGGATCAAGTATTTTCTTGTTCCTGCTGAATATAGTCATCGGGCTCAGGGTTTGTTCAATTACCTAGTTTTAGCCAAATAGATGCAGATGTACAAGATCTTACAAAGCTATTGTCAGCCACAGGGAATAATAAAAGGCACAAGAGAGAAGCATCAAAATTTATGCCAGTGAACTAATGTAGGTTAACTTCTTATGACCTCCTTCCCACAATTTCCTAGAATGTAAGAGAGAGGGAAAGAAAACACCATCAGGTTTTGGTGACTCCATTATTATAGCCAATATCAAAATTACTGAGTCTGTTTCCTTGACGTGGTCCACCTCAAAGAGCTGATACCAATAATGTCCATAGACTCTGAAGACCTGTCTAATATAAGATAGCTAGTGATAATCTTAATAACCTTATGGCTTAAAAATAAGAACCCTATTTATAGGAGAGAGAACAGATACTTAGTTTAAGAGAATTCCATGCCACAAAAAGATCCTATTGGCAACATATTAACTGTGAAACAAATTCAAGTACTAATTGTATATTTGTTTGTTTGTTTTTATGTTATGTAGTTACTTCAGAATACTCAACTCAGGCTAGAGTAGGGGATTAAATAAATACAAGTTCTTTATGCAGAGTTAGCACAATTTTATAGCTTTTTTTTCCTTTATAAATTCCAGACAAATTCAACGCCTTTGTTTCAGCTCAATACCAATGTCTACAACAAATGTTTACATTTCATTTAAGCAGCTTCTATAACCCTGCACCACACCCCAGCAACTACATAAAAATTCAATTTGCTGCAAAAACCGATTGCACACCTGTTCAATCGTGTGTACACTGCCTTTCTTAAAGACGTCATGGTGTATTAGGCAAAACATTTTATTTTAAATGTGTTTTAAAGAAGTGCATTCTCCAATAAATATGTTGATGGTTGTGTTTATATATAGTTTCTAGTTTTAATCCACATTTTTAAAATATCAGTCATTAAGAGAAAATGTATTGTTACAATTGTATTAAGAAGATTATTTTAGGGAAATGAAATATACATCTTTCTCACTGACATGCACAGCTGAACAAGATTAGGAAAATCTACAGCACCTAAAGATCTGATGGACAATTATATTCTAGTGAACTAATCAGCTTCAGTATGCATTTAATCTGAATCTTATCATAGAAAATTAATACAGGAACTCTCATTCAACAATTACATGCTGGAGACATTCCCTGAAACTGTTTCTTGTGACACAAGAACTACATTTTGGCTTAACAAAGTCCTGAAATTTTGAAAAGATCAGAAACATTACCCTTCCAAAAGTATTTCCCAGCATTATATATGATGCATACTTCTCTGGTAACACCAGTTGTTTACATCCTGATATTAAAGGGCATACTAACTGACAAGATGGCAAAAAAAAATGTTGGTAGAAAGGAATGAGAAACAATTTTCTCATGAATTAATTGGACTTCTGCTGTTCCACTTTTTATATTTTGTACTCAAGTACAGATACACACTTCTTATCAATTATGGAATGTATGCATTCATAACATGATGTACATATCCCATTAAAGTACTCGAAAGCAGGCCTGAATAACTTGGAGAATAAAAAGGACTGATAAATTAGAAATTATTGTGGGCTGCAAAGCTGTTTGATGGCTAGTGGAGCTGTGGCAGTGCCACAGTGGGGCTTGGAAGTCTAGGCTTAACCCCAACCCATGGGTCCTCTATTGAGCAGGCCTAATCTAAAGCAGTCCTTTTGTGTGGGGCTATAATTTGGAATCATAGGAGGGTGGGATTCTTGCCAGAGGGCAAAGAGATAGTGTAGTTTGGAATGTCTGGTGGACAGGAAGAGAGTAAGAATGGACCCTTCCTAGCAATTCACAGAGTATATCTATAGTTTTGCCGATAATCTCTTTAGTTTGGCAAGATTCTGTCTCTAGGTGAACAACAACAACAAAGAGACTGTTAAAAAGTAACTCCTTATACCGTTCTTGGTTTGTTAGGCCCGACAGCAATGATACTGCATAATAGGTTAAGACCTATAGGCAGCAGCAATTCAGAAAGATAGCTGCTAAGTACAGGGAGCATATTTCAGGATTTGGAGCAGGGGTGGGATTCAAATTTCTTAATAACCGGTTCTGTGGGCATGGCCTAATAGGTGGGCATGGCTTAGTGGTCATGTGACTAGATGGACGTGGCTTGCTGACTGGGCGTGGCTTGGTGGTCACATGACTGGCTAAGTGTGGCTAGTATGTAAATATTTTAAATATTTTTGTAAATATTTAATTTTTTATTTAAAAAAGAGCAACTTTTACCCAAAAGCAGGCAGGCAGATTGAGTTTTTGCCAAATCAGGCAAAGCAAACAGGCAGATTGAGTTGCTCACAGAATCACAGATTCACTTAGAGATCTATCTATCTGCAATCTGCTACCTGAGTCTGAAAAATACTGAAAAATAGAAGCTTCAATCCTAAGGAACGTTCAGTTCTGCTTTTAGATTAGTTAAAAATCAAGAAATCCAAAGATTTCCTGCTTTCTAGCGCTCCTAAATCTCCCAGCACAGCAGAACAGCTGATGGTGAGGGGGGGAGGAAAAATAGCAACTTAGCAGGCAAGTTTGATGGCACACATGCCAGGTAAGGAGTGGGTTGGGAGGGCAGGGGAGGGGCCAGCCAGTGGCACAATTTGCTGGTTCTCTGAACTGGGCAGAATCATAACAACCAGTTCTATAGAACTGGTTCGACCAGGTAGAATCCCACCCCTGATTTGGAGTGTGTGTAAGAGGTGGGGTTTTGGTTTTTTTTTGCTTTCCAAGGGCTGGACATATGATAGCTTGCACATAGCAAATAGTTGCCATAAGAGGCTTTTACAAAATGGCTTCCCCATGATCATAGCTACAAGGCACACAATTTCGCCCAGATGAACTGGGCGATATCCTAGTAAGACCTTACGGTATTGCTATAAATACATAAAGGTCAATGGACTGCAACATATTGTCCTAATTATTTTTTACCATGATACAAAAAAGAACGCAGTTAAGAATTAAGGAAGTATTTGGGGACACAGTAGTACCACATATATAATCTGATTTATCAACTCATTTCTGTCTCCATGGAAGTATTTTCCCTACAATATTATTCCGGATGTTGTGGAAGATTCTGAACTGTATAGAAATGACTGATATGATGCAGGTGTCAGATTCACATATGACTCCATAGTATAAGAGTGCATCACAAGGATGAGGACCCAAACTATTTCTGTGTGAGGTAAAGCAATGATGATCAAATAAAGCAATACCAACAAACTGGCATATGTTTAGAGAAGAACCAAAACTATGTTGAAGAAAAGTTTCTATGAGGAAAATTGAATGAAGTGCATATATTTAGCCTGCAGAAGAGACAACTAAGAGGCAATATTGAACTCTTCCAATACATTGCACATTTTACAAATGTTCCATCAAAGTTGGTTATGTTGCAGGAGCAAACAGAAATGGTACTTAAAAATATCTGTCCAACAAATTATACATTTATACTATGCAATGGAATATTTGCCTTAGTAATTCCAGGAGGCATTGTTCCTTCATCTGCAAGTATTATGAGTGCAATTGCTAATTGACAGGATAATGGATGTATTTTTGAACAAATGGATTTCCTTCATGCTACATCCTTTTGATCCTGATATCACAATAAGCAGTTGCCATCTTGCATATGTTGACCTTCTCCCCTTGTAGATATACCACTGAAGCTATCTCTAGATCAGGCTTGTCCAACCTGCGGCCCACGGGCCGCATGCGGCCCAGGTCGCCTCGTAATGCGGCCCAGTGCCCACCCCAACCTTCGTGCCAGAGCCAGCGAGGAGGAGGAGGAGAGGCAGGCGCGAGGTGGGGCGGCGAGCGCCAGGCCAAGCAGCAAGAGAAAAGGTGGGCGCCGTCAGAGCGCCACCTCCTGCTGTTGCCGCTGCTGGCACCGCCGCCGCCTCTGCCCCTGCCGCCGCTGCTGCTGCTGCCCTGCCGCAGCCGCTTCTCCCCGGTGGGGGCAGAAGCAGCGGTGGTGGCAGGGCAGAAGCTGGCGGCGGGGCAGAAGCGGCGGCGGCGGTGGGGGAAGAAGCAGCAGCGGTGGTGGGGAAGAAGCGGCGGTGGGGGCAGAAGCGGGGGCAGCGGGGGGGCAGAAGCGGTGGCGGGGCAGAAGCAGCAGCGGTGGTGGGAGAAGAAGCGGCGGCGGCAGAAGCGGCGGCGGCTGTGGGGAAGAAGCAGCAGCGGTGGCGGGGAAGAAGCGGCGGCGGGGCAGAAGTGGGGGCAGCGGCGGGGGCAGAAGCGGTGGGGGGGCAGAAGCAGCAGCGGTGGTGGGGAAGAAGCGGCGGCGGTGGCAGAAGCGGCGGCGGCGGCGGTGGGGGCAGAAGCAGCAGCGGTGGCGGGGCAGAAGCAGTGGCGGGGCAGAAGCGGCGGCGGTGGGGAAGAAGCGGTGGGGGCAGAAGCAGCAGTGGTGGCAGGGGATGAAGCGGCGGCAGGGGCAGCGGCGGCGGGGGCAGAAGCAGCAGCAGTGGCAGGGGAAGGCTTCTGCCCCCACCGCTGCTGCTGCTGCTTCTGCCTTACAGTCCTGCCTCATCCAGCTGGGCCATTTGGAGGAGGAGAGGTAGGCGTGAGGCGGGCGAGCTTTCTCCCCCCCCTCCTCCTCCCCCAAAATTTGGCCGGAAAATAAACTGTGATAAAAAAACCGTGATAAAAAAACCGTGATAAAAAATAAATAATTTTTAATAAATAATAAATAATAAAAACATCTCACTAACTTCATTTCCAAATAAATTTAATATGTTAACTATGTTTTCTATGGTTTTGGGGGATGATCAGGTATCGTTACTGCTATTTTATTTTATGTGCGGCCCAAACCAATTTTTCATCTTCTAATGTGGCCCAGGGAAGGTGAAAGGTTGGACACCCCTGCTCTAGATGATGACAAAGTTGATTCAGATAAATGCTTTTCAGAAAGAGTTGTTTCAGAAACATTACATGATCAAAGAGGGGTAATTCTCTGTATCCTACACCCACTACATCTAAGCCAATGTTCTGTTAGACCTGGAAAGTATTACCTCATGATATGCCATTCCCTGAAGTTACCCTGATCTGCTATTAAAATCCCACCAAGGAAATCTTTCATCCCACTTCAAGTTCATCTCAAGTGCAGGAAAATAGGCTAATTGTGTGAATCATTTATACAAATGGAGTACATCCAGAAAGCGGGTATTATTTCTCTATGGGAAAGACAAATACCTATGCTGCTTGCAATGAGGCATATGTCAACTTTATTCTTTGCATCTAGAAAGTCCAAAGTTCAGCTTGGGAGAGTCCATGTAAGATTAGGGAAGAGAATTCACTGAAACTATTGGAACACCAAAGGTTTTTTTCCACACACATCTTGTTAAGCCAGAATATTTGCTTTTAAGTTAGTGTGATGCTTGAACTTATCTTTTACCTATGCATTCCTAAAACCCTAACATCATATTTATCTTTATATAATGTAGACAATCTCAAGCTAAATGGTCTGATGTTCCTAATAAAAGAGGATACAGTACCTCATACAGACTTGCAAAATAGTTTCACTAACATCTGGTACTTAAACAAGCTAGTTTAAAAGTTCTCAAAGATTGGCAGTCTTAGACTATAAGATCTGAACAACAAAATATCCCTTATTAAAATGTCTGTATTTTTATGGATGTAGATGTATATCATGTCTTTTACTGAAGAGCCTTTGGTGGTATACAATTGGCTTTATTCCTCCCCCACAAGTGCAAAATAATGCCTTATGTTTTGTTTGCAAAACAATTCTGCATGTTACCCTACAAAAGATATGCATTTTTGACAGATCTTACCTTTGCCTCTTCATTAACATCCCAAGTGAATGATACAGCATTATAGGCAATTTCTTCAATATTTCCAATGGTGTTGAAGCTTTCCTTATAATCAGCTGTAACAAACAATAAAAAGATCACAGATGCTTATATAAAACGCAGACATTTGTCCTTACATTCCAATATACATATATATGTATATGTATACTGTATACATAGTTATTTATGATTTGTAATTTAGTATTGCAATTCTGGCTCAATTTGCCAACATCAACATTTTCAAAACAATACAAGTATTTTTCAAAGTTGGTACTATACTTGAAAGATTACAGTAACGAGGTTCCCACTTATTAGCGTAATTATGCCAGCCTGGTATTAATTTTGGTTGATTGCATTATATTAGCCAATATTTTATTGGGGGAGTTAATTATAGAACAAATAATTGTCCTGGGAAAGTGTGCAGAATTCAACCATTAGTAAAAGACAAAAAAAGAGAGGATTTTTTTTCTGAACTGGCACCAATCAACTGTAGATGTCAACTAGATTTATCTTTAAATAGTGTTTGCAATCTCACTGAAAAATGTAACAAGAGATGCCAGCTGTCCTTTCTCTTTGCACTTATGTTCTACAAATATTCACTATTGGTGAATGTTATGTCCTGAGGACTCAAGGAGTTCTCACTCAGGTCCACTCACTTGTGTGGGCGTTATTTCCCCCATTCCCATTGGTCAGTTCTTCCCAGCAGCCAGCTATAAAAGCAGGCTGCGGGGTCCAACTGGCTGCTGATTGCTGCGAGCCAGTTCCAGGCTTGGCAAGCACGGTCAGCCCTTTATTTGTAAATAAAGTACTGTTGCACTCATGCTCTGGTTCAGCCTCTCATTGCTCAAACTTAACACTGGCGACGAGGATGGGATGGCTACCAGAAGCACCTTGCAACCGCTGAGTCACTAGCCACCGATCTACAGCCCAGAGAGAGCGATCGGTTGGCAACAAGGGAAACGCTGATCCGCAGCCAGAGAGAGCGGTCAGCTAGCGAAACGAGCGATCAAAAAGAGCAAACGCAGATCCGCAGCCAGAGAAAGCGGTCTGAGTCAAATAGTTAGAAGCGCCTGTAGCCGCTTGTTAGCCTCGCCACGGGAAAGTGAAGCGCCTGCAGCCGCAGCCGCTCTGCATTTGGCGCAAATTCAAACGGGTGTCATTTGAATTTCGGGCCAGTAGGAAATCACAGCACAGCGCTGTAGAGAGTCACTAACGCCCACTTTTTTGGCGCGAATCAAGACACCTCCAACGGCTAGCAGCCAACGTGGTAACCCAGAGAGAGAGAAAGAGAGGGTAGCAAAAACCTCTCCAGAGCTGATATCACTTGTAACTCACGAGCGTCGTAGTCCCAGAGAGATTTCTCCCGCAGGTAGCCCAGCTGCTCCAGCACCATGAGTTCCAATCCAGTATTCCCGGCGTTTAAACCAGACGAAGAGAAGTGGGAATCGATAAGAACCGCTTTCAATCATTACATCGATGCGGTCGGCCTGTCGGATGCGGAGAGCATCGGAAAAATCCTATTTCCTAATCTACTGCGGAGCCACCGCTTACGATACCGCTGCAGCACTCGTGGGCGCCGAGAGAATTAAAAACGCCCGTGGTCCGAGTTGCTTGAGATCCTCACAAACCACTACGCTCCCAGACCTTCACAAATCGCCAGGAGGTTCACGTTCCAATGAGGAAGCAATCAAGTAAGGAGACCATCAACCAATATATGGCCGCCTCAGAACAGCAGCCCTGCACTGCGGGTTTGGAACATACCTAGAGGACATGCTCCTCGATCAATTGGTTTGTGGGGTCAAGGATCTCAACCTACAGAGGCGACTGCTAGCTAAGAAAGACCTCAACCTCGCGCAAGCGGTAGAGGAGGCCCTAGCAGCCAAGCTAGCTATGAACTCAGCCACCGAAATTCAGGGCCCAAGCGCCAAGCTAGCAGCGTTCCCAGTCCATTCCGAAGAGGTGGAAGCGGAGGAAGGCCACAACGATGAGAACGATGTCCATCGCCTCACCAATGACAGACGGTCGCAGGTAGGGGCTAAACAAGAATACACCGGTCCACCCAAGCACATCACCCTGTGCCTAGCCTGTGGGGATCACATCAAAGGGCCACCTGCAAGTTTAAAGGAGCCGCTTGCAACAACTGCCATAAGAGGGGGCACATTGCGAGAGTCTGCCAAGCCCCCAAAGCGCTGCACAAAGACCCCCGTCCTCGCACTCGGGACCACAGAGGCAAGTATTAAACTGTCGCACGCACCGCCTTGCCAGGCGACTTGCCACTCTGTTAGTAAAATTTCTCTCTCCGCTTCCCTAGAAGGTAAACCGTGCCACATGGAGGTTGACACAGGGTCCGCGCTCTCAATAATCTCGTGGAACACCCTCAAGAGACTCCACCCCAGCCTATCTACTACCCGGCTTCAGAGATGCCAGTTCGGTCTGAAGGACTACCAGGGAAGGCCATTCCCGTGATCGGCAGAAGTTCTTTGTCAGTTTTAGAGCTTTTAAAGGCCACCTACCTCTAGTGGTAGTTAACGGCAACCTACCCACCTTATTGGGGCTCGATTGGTTTCCACCTCGGCCTAGGGTTAACAGGAGTCCATGCTGTCTCAACCTCAGACACTGACTCCTTATTTGCTGACTACGCAGATGTGTTCAGCGAGGAGCTGGGGTGTTATAATGGAACCCCATCTCGCTCACCGTTGACCCCCAGGCAGCCCCAATCAGATTAAAACCACGAGAGTTCCATTTGCTATTCGGCCAAAACTAGACGCTGAATTGGATAAACTACTAAAACAAGGGGTCATTGAGCCAACAGATTTCGCCAAGTGGGAGACGCCATTGTCACACCCCTAAAAAAGATGGTAGCCTGAGAATTTGCTCGACTACAAGACAACAATCAATAAATATTTACAAGTTAGCGCCTATCCCGTGCCCGTCATTCAGCATTTATTGCATACATTCGAACCGGGCAGTATTTTTGCTAAATTGACATGTCTCAAGCATATCAACAGTTCCCTGTTGATGACCAAACAGCGGAACTTCAGACCATCGCCACTACAGGGGTGCCTTCCGATGCAAGCGTCTCCAATTTGGCGTAAGTGTTGCCCCGGCATTTTTCAATCCTCATGGAGCGGATTTTACAGGGCCTCCTGGTGTAGTACCCTACTTCGACGACATCTTGGTCTCGGCCAGGGACAGACCCCAACTCTTCCAGAGAGTGCGAGCAGTGTTAGAGAGGTTCAGACAGCATGGCCTCAAGTTAAAAAAAAAAAATGCGCCATTGCCACTAGACAGGTGGACTTTCTGGGTTATAAAATTGACGCCTCTGGCATTCACCCCTGGAGTCCAAGGTCAGGGCGATCCACGAAGCTCCCACACCAACCTCCAAAACGGAGCTACAAGCTTTCTTGGGACTCCTAAACTTTTATGCATCCTTCTTGCCCCATAAAGCCTCAGTAGCCGAACCCCTACACAGATTACTAGACAAAAAGTCACCGTGGCACTGGGGGCACAAAGAAGACCAGGCGTTTAACGCCACAAATCACTACTTACGCCAGAGGCAGTGCTCATCCAATTCGACCCCAACCTTCCTTTAGTACTGGCAGCAGACGCATCCCCTTTGGAATTGGGGCGGTCCTTAGTCACCGACTCGCCAATGGCGCCGAGGCCCCCATCGCTTTTTTCTCCAGGACGCCTCGCCACGGAGCGAAATTACAGCCAAATAGACAAGGAAGCCCTAGCAGCTGTTGCAGCCGTGAAAAAGTTTCACGAATTCCTTGGCCACTTTTCGAACTGGTCACCGACCATAAACCCCTCCTGGGCCTACTGGCCGCGACAAACAGACACCTCAAGTCCTCTCCCTCGGATGACACGGTGGACGCTTTTTCTAGCGGCCTACTCATACAAACTTATCCACCGCCCGGCAAAACTTCTATCCCACGCTGACGCACTCAGTCGCTGCCCCTTACCCGCTCCGGCTGAAGACCCAGCTCCTGTCAATGCCATTTTTGAAATCACCCAGTTGGACCTGCCCATCACCGCCCTTGACATCGCCGCCAAAACCAAGGCAGACCAAACGCCGCCCAGGTGCTCGACTGGGTGAGGAGGGTGGCCGGGAGGCAATGTTGATAACAAATTCGCACCCTTTAAGACTCGCATGCAGGAGCTGTCCAGTTTGCAGGGTTGTCTACTGTGGGGCACTCGAGTGATCATTCCGACCTCGCGCATGCACTCGAGTCCTGGAGGCGTTGCACGAGGGACACCCCGGCATTGTGAGAATGAAGGCGCTGGCACGCAGCTACGTATGGTGGCCGGGTCTAGACGAGGACATTGTCAATTGGGTAAGTTCCTGCAGCATTTGCCAGGAATCCCGTCCTGCTCCCCCATCGCCACCCCTACCAGATGGGAGAGCGCCAGCGCCCTTGGTCTAGAATCCATATCGATCTGGCCGGCCCCGTGCATGGAAAGATGTTCCTAGTGGTCGTGGGACGCTTATTCCAAGTGGATAGACGTGGCGCAGCTATCCACGACAACCACACTAGCAATCACCAACGTGTTAACGCGCCTGTTCGCTACCCATGGACTACCCGACTCCTTGGTCTCCGATAATGGCCCACAGTTCGCATCAGTAGAATTCAGCCGTTTTGCAGCCAACCTAGGCATTCGCCACATTTTAACAGCCCCATTCCACCCTGCGAGTAATGGGTTGGCTGAAAGGGCCGCCAGGACCACCAAAGAGGCCCTCGCTAGGTTTGGCAGAGATGACTGGCACCACAAACTCTCACGGTTCCTGATGAGCCAGCACTCAACCCCTGTGCAGTCACCAATAAGTCCCCAGCGGAACTTCTGATGGGCCGACGCCTGAGGACTGTATTGGATAGACTGCACCCACAATACTGCCCTGACTCTCCCCTCGCTTCCACTTCGGGGTTAGACATTTTATGTTACAGGAGCCGATATTCGCCAGGAATTTCGCTGGGGACCCACTTTGATTCCGGGCGAAGTCATCGCCGTCACTGGGCCGAGATCATATAGAGTCAGGCTGGAGGACGGTCGCGCCTGGAGGAGACACATAGACCAACTCAGAAGGCGCCTCAGCAACCTCGCAAACAAGGATCCAGAGTCTCCAGTCGAAGGGGAACCGTCCCATCCACCACCCAGCCACATCGCACCCAGTGACCAGTTCTGCGCCAGCGGTCGCTCCGGTCAGCCCAAACCCGGACAACAGCGCCCAGAGAGTTGATCAACCGGATCCAACCCACGAGAGTTTGACTCCAGAAACCAACCCGGTGGTTTCCGAGGGTGCCCAGTCCAGAGAGAGTGTTGGTGACACTATGCCAGCTCAACCGTCACAGACTGATGCCGAACAGTCAGACAATGTTCCCGAGTTGCGCCGCTCCGGCGCCAACACAAACCCCCATCTACCTCAAGGACTATGCGTGTTCGCATCTGGGAGGAAGGGGTGTTATGTCCTGAGGACTCAAGGAGTTCTCACCAGGTCCACTCACTTGTGTGGGCGTTATTTCCATTCCCATTGGTCAGTTTTTCCCAGCAGCCAGCTATAAAAGCAGGCTGCGGGGTCCAACTGGCTGCTGATTGCTGCGAGCCAGTTCCAGGCTTGGCAAGCACGGTCAGCCCTTTATTTGTAAATAAAGTACTGTTGCACTCATGCTCTGGTTCAGCCTCTCATTGCTCAAACTTAACAGTGAACAAGTAGAAAAATAAAATCTTGCATATTGTTCAGGAGTAGAAGAGAGAAAACATAGCATGAGTAAAAGAAGTAGAAGAGGCACCACCTGGAGTAGCAGACCCTGGCAAAAATAACACAGGCTCTCCTCACCAGTAAATTAGACTACTACAAAGCTCTATATGTAGCGTTGCCTTCCAAGTTTGCAATTTGCATTATACAGCAGCCTAAATACTAATGTGTGATAGCAATAGCAAGCAAAACACTTAGAATTATATACTGTACCACTTCACAGGGCTTTACAGACATCTCTAAACGGTTTACAGGGTTAGCATATTGCCCCCAACAATCTGGGTCTTCCTTTTACCCACCTCGGAAGGGTAGAAGGTTGAGTCAACCTTGAGCTGGTGAGAATCAAACTGCTGGGCAGTTGGCAGTCAGCAGAAGTAGCCTGTAGTTCTAACCACTATACCACCATAGCTGTGATAACAGCTGCAGCCATATAAGACCTTCACTGTAGGCACTGCTGTAGCCCTCAGTAGTTTCTATGACACCATTCAAAATATTAGTTTTAACTTATAAAGTACAACATGCCTTGGCTTCTAGTTAGCTCCAGGTGGAACTAGACTGTCCTGTGGGCTAGTCCAGATTAGGGAGATGCAACAACTAACTGCACAAAGACACCGTTTTCCTACAGTGGTCCCCACCTTGAAGAATAACTTCAAGGGATAGAGCAGTTGTGGTTTGCAAGGCTATAAAAAAAAGGACTTTGAGAGTCAATGTTATTATGCTTAGTCTGGGGTGGTGCTTGTAACTGTTCTTTTATTTTTATTTTTAGTTCTATTATTGCTATGCTTTTACTGTTTTTACAGTTTTATTGTTGCGTATTCTGAGGCTATTGTACATTTATGGCTTATTTATATCACCAACCCATCAGGAATCACTCCCAATGCAAAGGCTTGTAACAAATAAATAAATTGTTCATGGGTTGAAGACAGAAGAAAACCTCATCACACCTGGACAGCTTTGCAAAATGCAGTTTTGTGCCAATCTAGTTTGGCTGGAAGGGGAGAAAAACATGAACGCTCTGTGTGACTGATTCTGATCTCTTAATCATGGTCTAGAGCAGTGGTGGCTAACGTTTTTGGATTCCCGTGCCAATAATTGCATGCATGCTTGCCTGCTCGTGCTCGCGTGCTATCACCCAGAAGGCAATGCGCGCACGCCCCCATGCCTCCTGCTCATGCACATGCAACCCACACGACCGACGCTGTGCGCTTCTGCGCATGCACAAGTGTCTCCTGCACATTGCTGCACCCCCACGCATGTGCGCCAGATACCCAACAATCAGCTGGCGGGCTGGCGGGACGCGCACATGCGCAGTACACTTTTTCTGGGCAAGTGCTTGTGTGCCAACAGTAATCGCTCTGCATGCCACTTCCAGCTTGTGTGCCATAGGTTCACCACCTATGGTGAATATTTTTGGAATAAAAAAATTACAGAATTAAACTAATTTAACTTCATAAAAAAGACCTCATGCAAGCAAAGCGTACGTTTCTATAATGAACATGTGAAAAACTTCTGCCCACTCTCTTGTCCCTTCTTCATTTTCTATTAAAAAAAATGAAACACATACATTCTATTTAGGAGAAGATTAAAAGATTAATATTCCCCATAGTACTTACATGATAGAAATCTCTGACTGACTAAAAAGAAAGAATTTAGGGCAGACTCTTTTGAAAGGCTGGGATGCTGTCTGGACAAGTGAAACTATCTGCTTGGAATGTCGAACACACCGGAGGGCATGTGGAATTTTCAAATAGACCTGGTTTTCTTTGAGAGGAAGGTTCCCAGATGTCCATGTATCAGATTTTTAATCTACCTAGTAAAAAAGCAGGGGAGGGGCATCCTTCACAACACAGAATAGTATCATGAAGTTAAGCCACTACTGCAGGATAATTTAAAATATTAGATAAAAAAATATCAAGGATCAACATCATCAACATAAAACTCTGAATTCCAGTAGGAAGCATTCCATCTCTCCTTTCCTACATCTTCCTCTTCCTCCTATTGTTCTTCTTCTAGCCTTCTTTCTAATACTATCTGTTCCTCTGGGTCATTTTGCAACACACACCCAATTTATATGGCTGCCGTCTATCCAAAGAAATGTTGAGTAGAAAGCAAGCAAAAACAAGGCAAAATAAAACTTTCCATTAAAACCAAACACAAACAAAGCAACTCGAGGTCCAATACAATATTTATAATCATCCATCAGGGGCACTCATGCCAAACTCCTGTTGCTAGCATCCTAGCCCCAATGCCTGGAAAAAGACATAATTCTTCATAGCCTTCCAGAAAACCAATAGAGTCAGGACCATTCCAATTTGGGGGTAGGAGAAAGATTGTTTCACAGGGCAAGCACCAAAGTACATGTCCAAGGCCCACCAGGTTAACACTATTTCAACATGGGTATCTGGAGGAGGTCCACTATGCCTGGACATCCTGCAGATACCCATGGTGTATCTGTACCTGTAAGATGGGCAGAAATCACTAGAAGAGATATTAGAGGGCACTAGTCCCAAAGCATGTAGGGCAGTGATGGTATGTTATCGGTTCGGACCGGTTCCACTGAACCGGTAGTAAAAAAAAATCCGCTGAAAGGATGGGAAAAAAGCCTCTGACAATCAGCTGAGAGGAAAAAGAAGAGAAAAATGGAGGATTGGCCCTCCCTCCTGCCCCTGCACTTTTCTGTTCTTTATCCTCTCCCCTGATTGGCGCTGCAGGTCTCAGCTGGTGTGGGGAAAGCTGCACACCGACATTAGGCAAAGCACATCCACCAAGGCACACCCACCAAACCAGTGGTAAAACAATTTGAATCCCACCACTGATGTAGAGCTTTAAAAATGATAATCAGTACTTTGAATTTCATTCGGAAAACTTACTGGAAGACAGTGCAGCTGTCAAAAGACAGAGGGCCAGGGTGAATACACTACCACCATCCTGGGCCCACCAGATGTCACTGACAACATATAATTTTGCAAAACTACTTTTACATTCAGCATTATGAACATTAAAAAATTAATGTTACGAATATTACGAATATTAATATTAATCTATTAGATCCGAACCCTTCTTTAAGACCCTGACACAACATCCAATTTAAGAATAAACTAAACATATTCTTTGCATGTTGATGCAAATATGTGGTCTAAACATGTTCCTTATATGATTCCGTAAGAAGAATTGCTTTTTTAAAAAATGGTCCAGAAACAAGAGATGGTAAACTTCTCCATCTCTTGGCATGAAACCTGCATGGCACAAGTGCTTTTATGGAAGCTCTCTTAGAAGATGGGGCACTTTGCTCAGAAATCTGCAAACTAAAATAATGAAGGTTTCCTGTTAGAAAAACTTATTTTTTAAGGCTGTTTACCTCAGATATTGTGCCTTAATTGCTCAATATTCATAATAAACTGATGCAGGTCACTTTTCAGGTTTGACCAGTAGTTAAAATATATAATTGGTAACTGAACTGATTTTTATCTGATAATGCTATTAAAAACTTTGATTCCTAATGTTTAGATGCATTTTTCTTTTTACTTGCTTACCATCTTTTCAAAGACCGCGAAAGAAGTTTTGAAAGCTACTTGGGAAATGGATAAACGATTGGCAATTCAATCCCCATCTGTTTCCTCCTAAAATCCCAGAAAGGTAGCTAAAGAGATTTTATCTTCATATTATGAATATGCTCCAAACATAGAGCTTAAGTGTTTGAATATCTTCTCCTTATAGTATTTTGCTAAGGTTCTTACCCCATAATTCTTATATAAACAACAAGCAATTACTGAAAGACGAGGCCAAAGTAGAGAAGATTCGGGGAAAGGGAGAGATATGGTAACAATCTTCAAATAGCTATCAAGCAGAACCCCAGACAATGGAAGATAATGGACACTGCAAATGGAGCCAAGCCAGGTGTCCTGGAATGAGTAACACTTCCTTTAAAAACCTTGGTCCAGCTGGCCCCGCTGGTAGCACCTCATAAGGGCTCCTTTCCAGGGTTACTGGAGAAGATGTTCAACAGTTTTGAAGACGGAAGAGGGCTTGATGCCCCAACGGCAGATAAAACAGTAGAACCATCTTCTAGGAGAAGATAAACTCTGAATTCAAACCTCCACTACCTTGTGGCTATATCTATCATTGGAAAAGGCTTCAGGAGCCAACCTCAAGGCAAAATCTGGAGCCAGAGGCCCGGAAGCAGTTTGTGACTGTGTACAATCACGTTCTGGTAACTCCTGCGACGCAGCTGGAACTAATTAATATAATATAGCTCTGCCATTCCATTAGACTATTTCAGTGATGTGGAGAGTGGGGAATTTGATGCCTGGGTAACAGTTTATCCTCCATATTAAATTACCCAGCATTGAAACAACACGGGAAGTGGCAGTTACTGGTTTCATAGCATGATACCATAGTCCCTTGAGACTGAAGGGTACCAATTCAAATTCAAGAACCCCTGACACAGAACTACAATCAGTTGGTATAAAATGGGAGACAAGTTTAGGAGGAAAAAAATAAGAGCTGTTGAAGAAAAGAACAAGGTGCCCTTGAAATGGTGGCTTCTCCCTTCTTGGAAGTATTTAAGCAATGGCTTTGTCAGAGATACTGTACAGGTAGTCCTTGACTTACAACAGTTCGTTTAATGAACATTCAAAGTTACAACATCACTGAAAAAAGTGACATGACTATTTTTTCACTTACAACAGTTAAGCGTCCCCATGGTCATGTGATCAAAATTCAGATGCTTGGCAACTAACTCATATTTATGACTGTTACAGTGTTCCGAGGTCATAAGATCACCTTTTGCAATCTTCTAACCAGCAAGTCAATGAGGAAGCCAGATTCACTTAACAACCGTGTTATTAATTTAACAAGTGCAGTGATTCATTTAACAACTACGATAAGAAAGGTTATAAAATGGGGTAAAAGTCACTTAACAAATGTCTCACTTAGGAACCGGAATTTTGGGCTCAATTTTTGTCATAAGTCGAGGACTACTCGAAATCACATTCTATATATAGATTATATATTAAGCATGGGGTTGCACTGGATGAAGTCCCAAATTCCTATGATTCTAAACTAGGTAAAAACACAAAAGTTGGGCTTTAACTCTTAAGCTGAGCAATGGAGAACTCTAAAGCCTACTTGAAATCACATTCTATATACAGGGACTACAAGGTCTACTTGAAATCATATTCTATATATAGATTATACATTAAGCATGGGATTGCACTGGATGAAGACCCAAATTCCTATGATTCTAAATGAGGTAAAAAAAAAAAAGTTGGATTTTAACCTTTAAGCTGAGCAATGGAGAACTCTAAAGAGGGATCTTATTTCATACAAAATACTGGAATACTACACAATTGAGTAAATGGAATACAGAAGACCAACTAAGTAATCTTCTGTATGCTCCAATTAAGATCGGCATTAATGAAAGTTAAAATCTGACAAAAGGTTGGAAGAATCAGGAAAAGCTGATTACCTCTGAAAGAGAATGAAAAACACTATTCAAGTAGCTAATATTAACATATAATCTCTTATAAACTTCTTTAATAAGAAGTATGATTTGCATGAGCTGCCGGGAAACCTGAACGATGAGAAATTTTGTTTTTAAAGACAAAAAGAATACAACCCTGCTCCCTTATGAAATATCTCAATCCGGCAAAAGAAATGGAAAAAGGACTGGTGGCACAATGGATACTAATGTTACCAGCCCGGGTTTTAGTACCAAGAAGACAGATGGTAGACCAAAGATTTTCACAAGATCAAACCCTTTCATGCCATTACATTGCCAATTCCACTGCTTTAATACATGTATGTAACATTGCAATGCAATTCCATCATTTGCTGCCACCACTACCTCCTGAGTTGGATAGGTCAAAATTCAACAAAAGTTTGAACATTATTTAAATTTAATTTACTTAATTTAATTACTTTAAAAGGCTTTATAAAATTCTGCTTTTCAGTAAGTGGTCTGCAAGCACTAAACTGCATAACCACATGAGATAAAATGATTTACGGATGAACCGTAATTTAATACCAACTACTGACAATCTTTTGTCAATTATTTTGAAAGAGGGAGGAAGTAAATTAAGAGTAAATAGGGAGAGCAGGAGAAGTGAGATTAGGAAGGATGGCCATGTAAAGATATTCTTTCTTAGTTTAGACATCTCCTAACGTCTTGGACAAGGACTACGAGAATTACCAATGAGATAAAACCCAGTCAGTAGTGGGATTCAAATTTTTTTACTACCAGTTCTGTGGGCATGACTTGATGGGCATGGCAGAGGAAGGATATTGTAAAATCTCCAGTCAGAGGTGGTATTTGCTGGTTCTCTGAACTACTCTAAATTTCCGCTACCAGTTCTCCAGAACTGGTCAGAACCTGCTGAATACCACCTCTGAACCCAGTTCATCGGGAAGAAATCAGGAGCATTAAAAACTGATGTCAAATGCAACATCATGGCCAGTTGAAAAAATATATAGGAATATGTGTGACTGGTTACCATGGTAATGAAAGAGAATAAGCTATCTCAGTGGGCAGTTTGGTGACAGAAAACTGATGAGAAATTTTGGGAAACTGGAATCTGCAGCTTTGAATTAACTTTGAACACAAGACTAGCTTATTCTGCTATTTTCACCACAAGTTTTTTTATATTATAGTTCATCTAAAATATTTAACACATAAAATAAATTTTGTTTAAGCTTTGAAGATGTAGTCTTTGATTAGACTGAATACTTATTCTCCCAAAAATATTATACTGTGGTTTTCAAGAGGTGAAAAGGAAGTTCCATATTGTAAATTTGCACCAAGCATGAAAAATATTTTAGTTCAGCCTTGTTGCATACCAAAACAGACTTGGTTTGCCAATTGGATATTCCAACTTCAGAATAAAATTCACTTCTGCATAACCATGAATTGGTTTTCCAGTTGCTAGTTTCTAAGGTTGTAAAAAGCATCAGTGAAGACAGGACACAGGACTACTTCATCACTCACCAATGTCCAAGACCCTCTGTTTAGCTGTGTGCTGCCGTGAATGCCAATATTTCCAGTGCTTCAACTGCTCATCCCGGTTTTTGTCTTCACTGAACACAACCATGATCACACTCTAGAAAGACCACACAACAATCATCAATTGGTTATGGTCACTAAACCAAAATGCAAAGCAATATAAATGCATGCCCGCCCCTCCCCACACACATATATATTTCACATGGTGAAACAAAATATGGCATTAATGCATAAAAATACACAAAACAATATATTAAATGTCTATCAAAATATAAACATCAGCGCAGTGAATTATTTAAAAAACTCACAGCATGAGTGATGAGTAAAATTATGTATAAAACTGAATTATGTGTGAGCAGTTACTGGGTGGCTAAGTTTATGGCTGGATATCTAGATCATTTAACCCCTGGACAGTAGTACCCTCGAGATGATACATTTTATGCAGAGATCCAGGGAGCCTTCTGAAGAGGCATTCATCATAATATGATGTAAAGTTTGTGGGACGTTCCCACCATCACAATCAGGATTATCAACCAGGTCCCATTTATATTTCCAATACTGGCACCTGCCATGGTTGATCTGAATCCAGTTGAGTGTTGACAGGCTGATACTCTCAGTTTAAAACTCCATCAACCAGTCATGCCTCCAATGCTTTTTGTTAATGTACCTTGTTTATCATGAGGCAACCAAGCTCCCATGTCAAGAGAAACAGAGAAAGAAACTCATAAAGCCTAACAACAATCAAGCAATCCTTGACTTACAGAAATGGATTGAAAAAGTCAATTAAGTTTGCTGAGTCCTATCACCTCCTTACCTCAGATGTCCACATTAAAGCATCCCTCAGGGTCTGCTTTTTAAGACCTGTTTGTACATGTCCAGTGAAGCAGAGCCCACCGCCTTCCTTGGGGATAGATTCTTTGATCATCTGAATTGATTAGACTGGACAAAAAATTCCTTGCTGAATTACCCACTATCCACAGTGGTGGATTTCCCACAGTGCCCTAGAGTCATGTCATATGAAGCACATAGTAACACTGAACTGGTGGTTAAATCGAATTTCCTAGTATTTCTCTAAACAACTAAAAAAAGGGGGGGAGGGGCTGAAAAAAGTCCCAGCCTTGCCAACAGACCAAAAATACCAGCTCCACATGGCACCCAGCCAATTCAAATTAGAAACAAGTCTGGCTATTCCCAGATAACAAACCACAATAATTCCGTCTTGTAAAACTTAGTAAATGAATGGCAGAATTATGATTGTGGTCTGTGGCTTACCATCACCCATGTTTCATATTTAGAGCTCCAAAAATCCTGGAGAATCCTGGACCATCATCTTCCATTGAAACTTGCCAAAATTTTAGCATTATCACTACATATTTTTCTCCAAGTCTCCATACCTTCTGGAATTACTGAATTAACTGATAACAGGGAGGTGTGTTTTTCTCTATGGTACCTTATACTTAGAAAAAATTGTTTGGTATCAAATATGATGTCTTCTCAATACGCAAAGAAAGATACATTTTTATTTGCTTGTGTTCATAGGGTAAGCTGTTTTTTAACTAATGCTTTCAGATGGTCTGAAAGCAATATTGGCACAAGTAACTTATATCCATACACAAAAATGGCTATAAATAAACTGAGAAAGGATCTCAAAACAGCCCTATTGAACTCTGAAGAGATGCTGTTGTCTTAATACTTTAAGACATGAGAATTTCAACTTCCAGAATTTCTCAGCCAGCCATGCTGCTTGGGGAATTCTGGAAGTTGAAGTCCACATGCCTTAGTTGCCAATTTTGGGAACCACAATAGTGAGTGGTCTCATTTGAGATGATGACGAATCCGCATACAGGCAAGAGATAGTACAACTTGCCTCGTGGTGTAACTGGAACAATCTGGAACAGAACACACTCAAAACCGTAGAAATGGTGGTAGACGTTAGAAGAAACCCTCCCATACTATCACCTCTTACAATACTAGACACAGTATCAATAGTAGAGACCTTCAAATTTCTAGGTTCTATCATATCACAAGACCTAAAATGGACACCTAACATTAAAAACATCATCAAAAAAGCACAACAAAAAATGTTCTTTCGGCGCCACCTCAGAAAGCTCAAACTGCCCAAGGAGCTGCTGATACAGTTCTACAGAGGAATTATTGAGTCTGTCATAAGCACTTCTATAACTGTCTGGTTTAGTTCTGCAACCCAACAGGACAGACACAGACTTCAGAAGATAATTAGGACTGCAGAAAAAACAATTACTACCAACCTGCCTTCAATCGAGGGCCTGTATACTGCAAGAGTCAAAAAGAGGGCTGTGAAAATATTTACAGACCTCTCACATCCCGGATATAAACTGTTTCAACTCCTTCCCTCAAAACGACGCTTATAGAGTACTGCTCAGCAGAACAACTAGACACAAGGACAGTTTTTTCCTGTATGCCATCACTCTGCTAAACAACTAATTCTTACAACACTGTCCAACTATTTACAAAGTCTGCACTACTATTACTATTAATCTTCTCATCACTCTTTATCATCCCTCTCCTCCCATCTGTAACTGTATGACTATAACTTTGTCGCTTGTATCCTTACGATCTATATTGACTGTTTCCTAGTATGATTTGTATCCTATGACTATTATTAAATGTTGTACCTGATGATTCTTGACTCTTGACAAATGTATCTTTTCTTTTATGTACACTGAGAGCATTTTCACCAAGACGAATTCCTTGTTTGTCCAATCACACTTGGCCAATAAAGAATTCTATTCTATTTAAGTTATAGGTTTGAAGAAGCACTTTCTACTAGCTCTAATAGCTTTTGCGCAATCCTTCTTGTTATCACTTTTTTATATAGAGAGAAATGTCTTAAATTTCAAAACAAGACCTCAACATTTCAAAGAAACAGAAAATACCTACAATAATTTAGCATTCCAGGACAGGTATAGTGGTCCATGAATTCAGTTTCAGGTTTCTGATTCACAATTTTTGGGAGAAGAATGAGCTTAAGCTTCTATTAAGAGATTGGTTGTTATAACTCTATTCACATTTCAGAAGAATGAAAACAAGGACACACATTAAAAGTCTTTAGCCAACCAAAATTAGAAATGAGTATACATGCAAGACTAGCCATACCCGGACTTTGCTGATAGGATATCTGAAGCATTTGTTGTCCCCAGCTTCACTCAGTGTTACTGCATAAAACTGCCCTTTGTTTAAGTAAGTCATTGGTCCTTCTCCTTGTTTTTGGCGAAGGGATTTGGTAGCTTCCAAAGTATATCGAAATGTGTTACTGTGAAGAAAATAAGAATAAACTTAGAAAATACATCATTGAGGAAAAGTTAAATAAAGGCATTAAAATTTTAAACTCATGTCTTAGATTGATGCATTAATTCATATAATAACAATAGCACATAGACTTATATACCACTTCATAGTGCTTTTTACAGCCCTCTCTAAGTGGTTTACAGAGTCAACATATTGCCTCCAACAATCTGGCTCCTCATTTTACCGACCTTGGAAGGTTGAAAGGTGAGCCGGTGAAAATTGACCTGAATCAAATTAAGCCGGTGAGAATTGAACTGCCGAACTGCAGGCAGCTGGCAGACAGCAGAAGTAGTCTGCAACGCTGCATTCTAACCACTGCGCCACCATGGCTCATATAAATATGAAAGATTGCAACCTCTTTTGTTCTAAGAAGATAGTTCAGTTATTGTTATAGAACTACATTACACCAAACTAAAGTTATTTATCTTAATAATGACGCCCCAATAACAACATTAAGTTATGCCATATAAAAGGCCACACTAGAAAATACAATCCAAGTCAATGGCAACTATTTGGGACTTAGATATAGTCAGCATCTAAAATATACATACACTCAATCCCGACACAATACTGAAATTCATATAAATTCCTTGTTTACAATATGCTCAGCTCACATAAAAGCCAAAGTTGCTTTTGTAAAAGAAAGAGCTTTCTCATGTCAAACTACACAGCAAATCAATTTATAGTACAGACAGACTGTTTTATATGAAACTGAACAGAGGAACAAATGACTTTCTCATGTCAAACTACATAGCAAATCAATTTATAGTACAGACAGACTGTTTTATATGAAACTGAACAGAGGAACAAACCCAGATTGGCAGTGCAACATAATATGACATGGGATTCCCTATATAATACAGCAGCAAACAAGATAGTGAACTAACTCTATTAAGCTTGTCTCATCCCTCACCTACATACTGGTGAACTGGTTAAGATTTTTAAAAAGCTAGCAAGATAGATAGAATCACAATCTTCCATTTACAACTTTTGCAAAACTCAGTAGATGGAAAAGATAAAAATTTCACAACTGAAAAAAAAATACAAAGAAATCATACATTTCAGTAGAGGATCTTGGACTATTTGTTCCAGGAATACAATATTTCAAGCACAGCTCTGAGTGTATTGGATCAAGGTTAGTTGAAAAATATAGGAACTATGTAAAAATTCACATTTGCACAATAATCCCGCAATGATATTGCTGAGAGAATTTGCAGAACAAAATACATCACATCTCTTATTCAGCTAAAATTTGCATTGAAATGACACTTAATTTCCAATTCTTACAATGGCAATCCTTTCCTGTGCTTGTTCATATCAAGTACAAGACCCATCTTTGTAAGCAGATCATGTAGTCTCATAGTATCACCAGGTATGAGTACCACCAGAGCCAATGTTTAGGAAATACAGGTAGTCCTTGACTTACAATAGTTCATTTAGTGACTGTTCAAAGTTACAACAACACTGGAAAAGTGATCTGGCTGTTTTTCATACTTTCAATTGTTGAAGCATCCCCACATGATCAAAATTTGGATGCTTAATTCAGATCTATGATGATTGCAGTGACTTAGGTCATTAGATGACCGTTTGAGACCTTCTGACAAGCAAAGTCAATGGGAAGCCAGATTTCCTTAACAACCGTGCTACTTAATTAAGAACTGCAATGATTCATTTAACAACTGTAGCACAAAAGGTTATAAAATGGGGCAAAATTCATTTAACAAGTTGTTTTACTTAGCAACATAAATGTTGGACTCAATTATGGTCATAAGTCAAGGATGTATGAGGATGTTATTTTTAATTGTTAAATTTAACAGTAGCTGCCCAGAACTAAGCAAACTTTTGAACCTACGGTACATCCAGGGTCCCGACTCAGCACTATAGAGTCTCCTCACCTTATCAACTGGTAAAAATATCATGTGAAATATATGCTTGCAATCCAGGGATCCTTCCTAATTGAATGTTAGGTTTTAATACTTAGTCTCAAGTTCAAGATAGATTTAAATAAATATGGATTTACTTTTTTTTAGAAGAGTTATAATATATTCTGCCATTTCACTCAGCTTTCTTCTGTGTTTAAATGTAGTTCTCATAGTGACTGGAGGGAGAGTGGACTACATCCTTTTGTAATTCAAAGTATTTGGCTTTGAATTAAAACATTAGTTTTACAAAAGATTTACTCTGGGTGAAGACTAGATCTTGAATCACCTTTTGCAATGTTCCTCCTCCAATGAGGAGGACTGGTTTCATTTTATCCTATGCATCTGTCTGCCCCTCTCAAGCTCAAGTGAGGAAGAAAAAACAAAATTCTGTCTTAGAGGCCCCCTGCTCTTCAACTCTTTTGCTGTCTGGTGAATCTTAGGTTTCAGTGAAAAACAAAGCGAACCCAAGCCTAAATCTTTCCTTCATTACATCAGTGGTGTTGTAAATGCCACACCCCACTATCTGCACTATGTGCTATATCATTATTATGATTATGCAACCAGCAGAATTCTAGCTTCCTGTTTTTAAAGATTTTTTTTTTAAATTTCTGTGTTTCACGGACACATGTTTTCAAGTCACTATGTCATTGACAGTGATCACAAGAGTGTTTCTGAACAGACAGAAGTTTTAAAAAACAGTAGGTAAACACAACATGAACAAAATTTAGCGTACACTCTTTCACAAGTATTTTGTGATGTTGGAAGCTGTGATTGTAAAACTGTCAGTAGTTGAAAAAGTGCTATTCCAGGGCTAAAACGAGCAGGGTTCATTCTTATTCTCACCAGTTCCTAGGTAAAAAATACACCTTTGATTCTCTTAGGAAATTATTTGATCAAGTGCTTTACTTTTGAAACCTAATTATACAAAATAGCCTATATTATATTGAAAATATTCCTCTCTTTCACTTATTTAAGAAAGGTTCTGAAAATAAAAGAAAGGAGAAAGGATATCTTTTGCTTTTTAAAAAAGAAAATATGCTGAAGGTAATAGAGAAAATATTTTTGTAATGCATTCCTCCACACCGCTGTATTTATAAAGGAAAAAGTGAAGGGAAATGTGCTTTGATCCAAATCTCAATATAATGCACATTAGAGGGGGGAAATCCAATCTTCACATATATGCAGATGACCTCGGTTGATCTAGAAGCTAATTCAATAAAAATGTCAATACAATGCGACACAACTATGAAGGTGAATTCCATACTATGAATCATTAGGAAAGGGATCAAAACCAAAACCAATATTTTAATGTCTTTCTAAATATACTTTATGGATACATTTAAGAAATTGGACAAGCCTCAAATCATGCTTCTCAAAAAACTAATATAATACTGGAAATGGCTATACATAAAATGAAGTTTAGAATTGCAGTTTTTTCATTTTGAAAAAAAAAATGATCAAGATGGTAGAAATTTTGAAAATTATGCATGTGAAGAATGTGAATAGTGAATGCCCTTCCTTCTCCCATAATTTGATTTAACCTAGATTTATCCAATGAAGATGAATGATAGAAGACTCTGGAGAGTTTAAAGCAGTCTTTTTTAATCTTTTTACTCTGTTGGAAACTTGAATTAATTTCAGGTCTCATGAGAACCCCTGCATAAAAATGCTTAAAAATATGAAAATTCACAGAACAATTCACTTCTGGTCCACACAATCCATGTTTTCAACAACCTCAAAGGGACCGTGACTCCAGCTGTGCAGGAATCCAAATTAGGGCACTTACAACTGAATGCTTTTTAGTCTATATCAGTGAAAATACAGTTTCTAAATCACAGGGAATCATTGTTCCATTTTACCATGTTCAGGTATTTTATTCAATTCTGATCATCACATTTGAAGAAAGATTCAGATCCTCTTGAACAGGTTTGGAGAAGGACAATGCGAATAATTAAAGGATTGAAAACTAAGTGATAGGGAAAGAAACCAAAGATGACATGAATGGTTAGCTGAGACAAATGTCTGAAGCAGAGGTGGTATTCAGCAGGTTCTGGAGAACCAGTAGCAGAAATTTTGAGTAGTTTGGAATACCACCACTGACTGGCCCCGCCCCCATGTATTCTCTGACTCCCTATTCTCTACCACCCCAGGCTGTGCTGAAGATGCCATGAAATCTGGAACTGGTGGCTGGAGTTCGTTAAGATCCGATAGAACAAAACAAGCTCAGATTAAATCTTATCATGTTGCTATTTGTCAATAAATACCTGGGTAATACAGAGATATCTGTCCTGGTAGTTATTCTTTACAGGATTGGGCTTCCTTTTCAAGAAGGGTTGGATTCTTGGTTCCTGATTAAGTAGCCAGTGGAAGATGTGGCTAAGGAGCCTTCATCCAGTTTTGAATGATGTACCAGTTATGACCCTACTTGGATCAGATGCTCCAAGATAGTTAACCTTCATCCTGATCACTGGACTGCACTTTGTGTGAATCTGCCTTTGTAGGCGATACAAAATGCAGCTAGACTGCTAGTAGCATTGCAGGATCTCACCAATTTTAAGGCATTACCTACCAATAGCTATTTTGAATCAATGCAAAGACCTGGTTATCAGAACCCTATTCCACTAGTGCCCTTCTAGCACAAAGATCTAGTGAAGCCTTGCTCAGGCTGAATGGCCCAGAAAGCATCGGCTCCAAGATGCCAGCCATTTTCATTTTAGCCTTAATAACTACAAAATTTCCTGTGAAGCCCTTTCTGCTTGTAAGTGAATCCAACCATTGGGTAGATAGAACTGATTTTTACCATATCCTTTCCATTTGGAACGATAGTGTTGGGTGCAAGGTAACATCTACATTACATTCACGTATAACAGTAAGATGAGGAAATCACTCTCACAGCCATAGATATCTCCCTTTGGCCATCCAAAATGATGTGGAGAAGAAATTTTCCAATTCTTACTGTCACTTTGCTATCTGGCATAAATTACATGGATAAAATGCACCTCTTCTGGATCTCATTACAAGGTATATTTCTTCTTCTGAATTTCATTTAGATAGGAGAAGAAAACGGAGATGGAGTATGCTGAATGCAAGTTTAAAAAGTCTTCTTAATAATAAATGGCCAAGCAAAAATCATGCAACTTTATAGCCTGAAGCCAATTAAAAGTTTTTTATAAATCTAGTGTACCTTCAGTATTTTCTCATTGTCAATACTTACTTGGCTGTTTGTTCATAAATATATTCCTCGGGACCCACTGAACTACTGCGAAATTTCTGAAAGATGAAGAAATAATATTTATATATATCAAGAGTAGTTGAGCAGAAAGTCATGACTAACTTAAGTTCTACTGATTTCCACTTGATTAGCTCCAATCCAATAGATCTAAAGACAAAAACTTTTCTAAAACGCTTATATGTGATACAAAATATCAAGATAACTTCAAAAGAGGCAAGTGTAGATTTATAAATACCTGTATTCAAGATTGTTTGAATCTCAAAAGTACTTTGAATAATTTTTTTAAAAACTCTCAAATGGACTATTGCAATGTACTCTACATGGGACTGTCCTTGAAGAGCCTTCAGAAGTTATGTCGGCAATGGAATAGGGCAGCACATCCCATTATGTGCACTCCTTGATTAGCGCATGTTACATCTTTGCTCCTCGAGCTGCATTGGGATTCAATTTACACTGCTGGCTGTATTATGCGCTTCATAGCGTGACACCAAATTGTTTGAAGAACCACCTCCATTGACATTAACATTGAACATGAGCACTGATATTAGCATCGGTTGCAGAGATAATCCTGCAAACCTATAACAGCATTGAAAGACTTTCTAGCTAGTCATCTTCTGCCTGTGGAGAGGAACACTTGGAATGCACCTTCCAAAGATGGAATTTATCCCACTTGGCCACTCAGGAATATCCATTATCCAAAGCCATTGTTTTAGAATTTATTTCTCAGTTATGCCTAAATCACTGACTTATTGGGGTGATAAAGTGAATGAACTGCCCTGATTTCCATTGAGAAAAATAAAAAAACTGCTCCCACATTGCCCAAAATAATAGACGTACCTCTGTTCCTCCATCTTTAAAGTTATCACTGTAAGTACTGTCTGGAGTGCTGCGTTGATCATCTTTCATATAGGAATGGGGTGTGATGGTGGGCACTTCGTAATGTGGATGTTCAAATATGACCCCCCGATGTTCTTCATTTTCTCCCCTGGCATAATGCACTGACGGTGTCATGTAAACTGGAGTATATTCCTCTGCTTTTACCACCATCACTCCAGTCACAGAAATGGAGGATGGGCTTCCTGATACATTTGAACTGAACTGCTCCCTTTTGGAAGTATCCAGCTGCTCTTGGTTCACGGAGAGATTCACTGGCACCGTTTTCAAGACCTGGACTCTGTTTTCACCATTGCTGCTCAAGTTACTTTGTGTTTCACTGGTGGAAAGACAGTTTCTGAGGGGAAAAATACAGCAAGTCAAATCAAAATTTGAGAGGAGGCAAATAGATTAAATGCAAGCAAATAAATAATCAGATCGCTTATTTAATTAAATGTTATTAGCATGGTGTTGATATCTGTGTTTGACTAAAACAGGGAACCCTACATTTGAATTTGCCTTGAGTCATGAAATTCACTCGTAACCTTGGGCTAAGTGGAAGGAGAGAATTATGAATGTCAAATTTGACTTCCTTCAAAGAAGGTGAACTAAAAAAAAAAAATACTCCAGGCTGCTGCCCTGATGTTTATAATGCTTTGGATTAATATTGCAAACAATCCTGGAACTTATTTATGAAGGGCGGTATAGAAATAGCAATAAGTCATCTGAAGTATCATGACTGTGACAGTTCCGTGGGTAGCTTGCCCACTGTCTACCAGTCCACCGTGGAATGCTGCTGTTGCTTTAGCTGTGGAAGAAACAGCCAGGAGTGTTCCTTCTGGAACATGGACCTCGTGTGACAGAAGAGCACTTCTCAGAACAAGATACCATGGCTAGGGTGCTCTTGCTGATTGAATGGGCCACCCTTGTGGGGAGGGAAGTGGCAAATGCAGTTAAAACTTCTTAGTAATATAAAACAGCATTTAACATTTAAGAAAATGTTTAATAGAATAAAAGAGTTGGAAGTGACCTTGGAGGTCTTCTGATACAACACCCTGTCAAGCAGGATATCCTATGCCATTTCAGATAAAAGGTTATTCAATCTCTTTTTTAAAAAAAAAAACCTCCAGTATTTGCAATGCTTAATCTATGATCTTCTGTAATTCCAACACTTTCAGTTTGATTTTTAAAAAACTTGGCTAATTTTATTTTTATCTTTAGATAAAAACTCCCTTCACACATACTGCATATACAGAAAGAGAGATTTATAGATATTTAGAGATACCTTTTGTCCTGGTCTTCTTGATTGTCACTCACTTTGTTAACAGGCAGTAATCTTCTATCTCTTGGAACCTGAAATGTCAGGATATACAACTGCTGAATATTGTATAAAGGATATAAAGGGCTCCTTAATGATAGTGGTGGAACTTAGTTAGAATTGATGACCAGATCTAAAATTTTAGATCAGTTTTACAGTACTTGGCCTTTGGTAGTCTGTGGATCACATGAAAGCACGTCAAGGGCAGATTACAACTAGTTCTAAAATATATCCTTTGGTTAATTTATTTGTTTCCAGGACTAATTTATTTATTTCCAGGACTTATTTATATATTTCAAGGACTTATCATAGTATATCTCATATAATGACTCCAGGTGGCTCACTTCGTAAAACACATAAGTTTAAAAAAAAAAACCTTGCCCTTTAAATGTCAAATCAATTATCCTCGCATCAACCACTTGGATTGAGTCTGGAAATGCAACTAGAGCCAGTTTTAATGAAATGCAACAGATCTACCTGATAAAATAGAATAGAATAGAATAGAATAGAATAGAATAGAATAGAATAGAATAGAATAGAATAGAATAGAATAGAATAGAATAGAATTCTTTATTGGCCAAGTGTGATTGGACACACAAGGAATTTGTCTTGGTGCAAATGCCCTCAGCGTACATAAAAGAAAAGATACATTTGTCAAGAGTCAAGAATCATAAGGTACAAAAACCCATTTTCAGCATCTTATTCCCTACCTTATAATAGTCATATAATAATCCCAGAGCAGCAGCACTGTCCTCATCTCCATTGATGCTCATCATAGCTTTAGTTGCTGCCGTTAAGGGGTTTTCCAGGTAAGACTTCCAAGCTTCATCTTCACTTGTGTAAGCTCTTCTGGTATTAAAGGAAGCATCGCTTGGCACTATAGTCACAAGCCGGTTTTTACTGCGGTTTAAAAATACAAAAAAAGCATGCTATCATATCTGAAATACCTTTTTTTTTTTTTTTACTGGTAGCTCATTTTAATCCTATATAGGAAGGGAGACAAAAAACTAATAATTTAAAAAACTTACAATGCAACAATTAAAAACAATGATTGGTAAGCTCTGTTATCTCACTGAAAACAGATGCAAACAATGAATGAAACTGATCTCTGTGTTCCATAACTGGAAACACTAACAAGTTTTTTTACGGAACCGATATTGAAGTCTTTCCAACATGAACATTTCATTATAGTTTTGTATAGAAATTGCTCTTCATAATTTAATACATAATTTAATTCATAATTTTCAACAAGAACCATTTTGTATAATAATGACTAGGGCAGTATTGCCAATGTGGCATTCTCCAGATATCATGGCCTACAACATTTGTCATGATGATGATGGTATCATCAAACAAACATGATGGTGAAGATGAGATGGGCAAAAACTAGGCTACAGCATTGGATTAGAATCAGAAAGGTTGGGACCTGGTTTCTATTTTGCTAAAACTTTCACAGGGTTACCTTGGACCAGAATAGCAGATTGGGGATTACAATCTCTTTGGTCTTCTGGTCCAAAACAAAATTTTGTTACTTGGCTTTTAGGCAAATCAAAGCTTCTTAGAATTATTTCATACAATGATATCAAGTGCAAAATGATGGCAACAACATGTTTATTACTTGAACGAAGGATGAAGTATAAGAAAGCATGTGCTTTTCTTTCATGTAATCATTTTTGGTCACTTGTAATAGGAAAGAAACTCTTAGATTAAGAAATCACTGGAAAGAATCTGACTATAGAAATAGTCCATAATATGTTCAAAAACTATAAAGGGCAGCCTGCAAAAAGAGCTGGACTCATACTTTAAATTGTTTGTAGAAGATCCCAATAAATAATAATAATAATTCAACTTATGTACTACATGGCCAGTTTTAACCCAAATATTAAGATTTTAAAAATAGAATATTCCTTTAAACTATTTATTTTGCTTGCTTTGCTCCCAGTTTCTTTGCAAGGTTCAATATTTGTTACATACAACTATCATACTATGATGAGTGAAAGAGTCATCCAGTTGTCCCAGCCAAAAATTGATTTTAATAATAAAAATACAAAATTCCCATAACTCTAGAAATCAAGTAAAATGTGATTTACTAATTGTAATTATTAACTAAGGTTGATCATGCATTCAATTGCAACATTGGACTTTTCTTTAAAAAAAAAAAAGTAAGTATTGAAATTGTGCAAAATTAACCAGAGTTTTTTCAAAAGTGACCATGGCGAGTTGTGTTTGAGATTGCCTTTGGAAAAATGTTGTCCCATGGGTCCATTTCAAAGGCAGCATCTTCCTCCAATTTACTCCCTGCCCAGTGCTATAAGCTTGTTAAAGATACATAGCGATTATACAGTCAAATTCTGTACTTGTCAACAGTGGTGTCCCCCAAGGCAGTGTTCTAGGACCAACTCTCTTCATACTCTACATAAATGACCTCTGTGATCATATTAAGAGCAACTGCATTCTCTTCCCTGATGATGTAAAGCTATTCAACACCACAGACAATACTGCTACCCTTCAAAAAGAACTTGACTATGTATCAGAATGGTCAAACAAATGGCAACTTCAAATCTCAACAAATAAATGCTCTGTCCTACATATTGGCAAAAAAAATCAGAAAATAAAAGACAGGCTGAATAGTCAAGACCTTGTTGATGATCCAAACTCTGTCAAGGATCTTGAAGTACTCATCTCTAATGATTTAAGTGCTAGAGCCCACTGTAACTACAGTACATAGCCAAAAAGGCATTAAGAGTTGTTAACCTAATCTTACGTAGTTTTTTTCTCTGGTAATATTACACTAACTAGAGCAGAGGTCTCATTCTCGCAGCCCGTAGGCCAATTACGGCCCGCAGGACGATATCCTGTGGCCCCCACCGTGATATGAACGTATAACATTTGAGGATATTTTTTTAACAACGTTTTTTGTGGAATCCCTTATGCGGCCCAGCCTCACCCAGACTCTGCCTCCAGCGGCCCACAGGTAAATTGAGTTTGAGACCCCTGAACTAGAGCATACAAAACATTTGCTAGACCAATACTCGAATACAGCTCATCAGTCTGGAACCTACATTACCTATCTGATATTAACACAGTTGAGAAAGTCCAGAAATATTTCACAAGAAGAGTTCTCCACTCCTCTACTCGTTGCAGAATACCTTATGCCACCAGACTTGAAATTCTAGACCTAGAAAACTAGAACGCCGCCGCCTTCGGTCCGATCTAAGTATAGTATATAAATCATACATTGCAATGTCCTACCTGTCAATGAATACTTCAGCTTCAACCATAACAACACAAGAGTAAACAATAGATACAAACTCAAGGTTAATCCAAACTTGATTGCAGGAAATACGACTTCAGCAACAGAGTGGTCAATGTCTGGAATACTCTACCTGACTCTGTGGTTTTTTTCCCCAAACCCCAAAAACTGTAACCTTAGACTGTCTACTATTGCCCTCACCCCTTTCCTAAGAGGTCAGTAGGGGGCATGCATAAGCGTACCAATGTGCCTACCATCCCTGTCCTATTGGTTTTTTTTTCTTACATCTATCCATTTCATGTATTCATAACTATATTTATACTTATACCTGTTATCTTATAATCGCCTGACAAAATAAATAAATGAATAAATGAATGAATGAATGAATGAATAAATAAATAAATAAATAAATAAATCTGCTGGAGAGCCCATTTTTATTCCCCACAATGCCCCCAAGATGCCCGTGCTCCTAAAAATTAGCATAGCAACTCCTCCCTCAGTGCTTAGTCTTTTTTTTAAGGGAAGTGGGATCTATGAGATGTCAGAAGTCGAGTCCTAATCGTTGCCTGAACATGTTGAATTACTGACACAAGGCATGGAAAAATGTTGAGAAATACCAGGCTATGTCAAGAACTCAGAACATGTAGGTAAGCAGTGAATCAATTACACAGTAACTTTACCATTATCAAATACTAGAACTTAAAACATTTTAACAAGTAGTTGATATATACTCAGTCCTTTTAATTAGGTATATACTGAGATTAGCTGTCCACACTGAATTAGCATGCAGTTTTAAAATATTTTTAAAGTTTCTTGATACAACTCACTGCTTGACAAATTATCAGAAGATAAAGATAACTAACCTAAGCACATCCTTAGGAATATAAGAAATTGCCCTGACACCAGAATAACGTATTGTTTATGAAACCTAATATTGGTACCTTTGGTAAGCAATGTATTTTGCCCACTATTGGATTATTTTAACCGAAGATGCAGAATATTGAACATGTATGCTCAAAATCAGGAACGTTCAATCTTTTTGAGGTCTTTGATCACTGAATAAAGTGCCATTAATTTTCTTGCAAAAATACTAGAAGTGACACAAAAATTAAATTAAATTTACATTCAATTAAGATAGTTAAAACAATTATTTCCCATCCATTTAATACAGTAAGTTTCTCCAATGTCCTAATCATTATTATTTGGTGTTAAGTTTTGAAGGAACTCTAGGTATTTACCTAAATTTCAAGGACAAATTCTACATACATATTTTCCATGCAAAGCTTTTTATATCTCCAACATAAAAATTATAAACTTAACAAATATCAAACAAATTACATCAGTATTGGTGATTCAACAGATTTCTATTCCATGTTTAAATATCTTCCTACCAGGGACAAGTTGGTTAAAAAAAGGAAATTAAATCAAATATCACTTTTTGTATTAGAACACCACAAATAACTGCTTTCACAGAAAAGTAATCCAAGTATATGAGGAATGTACTCTATGTAGTCCCCAAATATCTATAATCAAAGACCTGCTTTCTCACCAGTTGAGTCAGCAAACATTAAAACCCTAACATAGATTTTAAAAAGTAAATTCCCCAGGAAAACCAGGAAAAAAAGAGCCTCAAAGAAATTTTGATGTCACCCATATTTTTGCCAAAGCTCCATTAATTCGTTACCCAAAGGGACTTTTTCAAAAGGCAACATGGACTTTCTTTGTTTTTCCTTGAAGACGTTTATCTTCTCATCTAAGCAGCTTCTTCGGTTCTGAAGAAGCTTCTTGGGTGAGAAGCAAAACATCTTCAAGGAAAAACAAAGTCCAGTTGCTTTCTGAAAAAACACCTTTGGGATAATCATGACCTGGATGACTGAGAATCTCCATAGACATTAATTTAGATTTTGGGTTGTCGGGATACGGGTGTTAGTGTATTTTCTATCGCAAGAAATACACCATTACATAGCAGCTTTCCTGTAGAAAGAGCTTCTTGCATTTGTTTGGATATTTCCCCCTTTTATTATTGCACAATACCAAATATTAAAGTGCCACTCTGGATTATTTGAAAGGAAAATTCATTGCTTCTTATCTGAACACTTGGCTGAAATAATTTTACAGGTGCCGTTTACAAAGAATGAATGGCAGAAGGAATATGAAGGAGGAAGATAAGGCCTGGAAGCAGTAGATAAAAATGTGGGGGAGAACCTAATGATTATATTTTAAATGGAACTCTTGAACTGTATGTTTCCATTTCTCTGCCAGCTGAAGAAAATGTTATTTATCTTCTCTTTCGCCTTCCAGCAGAGTTCGCTTGCTCTATAGTGTGTTGGTGGGGGTGCGGGAATCTTTATCTAGTTATCTTGATGTGGCTAACCTCAACCTAACCCTGACCTTCCCCTAAGGCAAGTCTTCACCGGCTTTGATGAAGCCAGCTAATTGAGAATGACCCAGAAGGTAGATGCAATCTATGCATTAAGCAACCTTGAAGCAGTCAAAGTCAGATGCAGCACAAAAGACAGGATTAATTTCTTGGGGGCCAAATTTGTGAGACATTTGCAAAGGGACCAAGAGCAGAAGGAATCCAAGAATGGTACAGAAAAGGATTGGTGATCCAAGATCACAACACACACACACACACACACACACGCACACAAACCTCTCCTTGGCTTTGATTGAGTTCATTACTTATTGTTTAAAAATTTACTGAACTTCATTTGGGTGTCAGGAAATAGAGTCTAAAGCAGGGGTCCTCAAACTAGGCAACATTAAGACCTGTGGACTTCAACTCCCAGAATTCTCCAGCCAGCTCGCTGGAGAATTCTGGGAGTTAAAGTCCACAAGTCTTAAAGTTGCCAAGTTTGGAGACCGGTGAGACTGGTGCCAATTCCAGCTATTCCCTTCCACTTCACTGCAACCCACTCTCTTTCATAGAGAACTAGTAATCAATCAAGCAAACCTATTTAGGGATTCGTTCATACTCAGAATTCTAGAGAATTCCAATACATCTGGGAGGTGCTGGGCTAAGAAAGGCTATATTTGATGTTTCAAGAAAGAATGAGTCAATAGGAGGATTTTAGCTTTGAAGAAAAAGTAAATGAGATCATGCATGTATGCACCTACTCAGTTTCAGTCTCATAAGTTTAGAATAGCAAATCACCCACTTCAGAACACTGGGCTGTGTGTTTGTTTTTCACCTGACAAATAAACAAATACTGTCCTGAGAAAAGAAATTGAGCTCATTTCAAAGAAAGGCCACCCTTCAGATTTCTCAACAGGGAAATTTCTATTTAAGCCAAATATTATGTAGAGTTTTATTTTGGAATAATTCCATGGTTTTCCAAAGGCAGACTTGCAAAACAGGAGTCTCTCTCTCTCTCTCTCTCTCTCTCTCTCTCTCTCTCACACACACACACACACACACACACAGAGAGAGAGAGAGAGAAAGCAGTGAACTGTCTCCATAAAAACAATATCAACACTACGAAGTCAAGGAAGTAGAAGATAAGCCAACAAAATAGCTGATGCTCAAGAATACCTCTGCACCTCACTAACCACCCTAGGAGTTAGGTTCAACTGTAGCTAAACATAATCTCTAAATAAATATAAATACTGCCTTTCCACCATCTCCCTGAGATCATCTGCTGTCTTTTAAGGCAAAGGATGTTACCCCAATAGTAAGTGGGATTCAGTTCCTAGTCAAATCAGCTTTTGTATGCGAAGGGGGAAGGGTATCTTTTTTGGAAAAAAAAATTCACTTGCATTTGGCAGTCCATCTTAAATTAGCTTTGCCTGGAGAAGATCTCCTCCATCCTCAGATGGACACAAGGTATACAAATGAATGGGTTACATATAATTGTAATGATATATGGAACCTTGGGAAATAGGAACAACTGCAGCCAGGGCAATGTTTAGACAATGGGAAATTTAAACAGCAGAAGGATTTACTGCTAAGCTACAAACTTAAAATAAAGTAGAGCTAGTTCTCCTGGGTGTGCTTCCTGTCTGGACTATTGCACAAGGCTAGGATCAGTTTAGGCTATGGCAATCCCTCAACAACAATGGCTGTAAGAAAAACAATGCGGCACAGTGGTTAAGTTTATGAGTTGAGAAGAAGGTTTGCTAGATGATCTTGGGCCAGTCATTCTCAATCTATCCAATCTCATAGACTTGTGGGAAAAATAGGAGAAAGGACACCATCTATGCCTCTGAAGCAGAGGTCTCCAAACTGGGCAACTTTAACACTTTTGTGGATTCAACTCCCAGAATTCTGGGAATTGAAGTCCACAAGTCTTAAAGTTGCTAAGTTTTGAGACCTTTGCTCTGAAGGAAAAAAGGGACATATGTTTAATAAATACCTTAAAATATTCACATTAAAAATAATTTGTTTAATAATTTATATTGGGACACACCATCGTATTCTTATATTTCAGTGCAAAATGTTTTATGCTGTGGATTGTCTTCAAGGGGAACATATACATGATTAAATAAATATAAACATGATTGATAGAAAACAGCATAAAACTTTCTAAAAAGCTTTTTCTTCTTTATTGAAATATGTTTTATAGCAGGAATGAATAATTATTTGTGATACAAGGAGTACAGGCATGCTGGGTGATGGTGGAACACCACTGAAGTTGACGGTGCTGAATTTTCCAAGTGCTTTTTTTTTAAGCTTAGGGTAAGATACAATACAAAAGAGATGTGTGAAGCCTAGCAGAGACTTAATGCACCCATCTTCATTGTTAAAACAAAATAAGTAATCAGTAAAAATATGCTTTTGATGTTAGTTTTCAGTAATGTAATTTGGAAGAAGGAGGCTTCAGGTGGTACAAAATTAAGTGTGAAAACTTCATGCAGCATGCAGGTTGCTTAGTCCTGATTCCTAGTATTATTTTATCTCTATCAGAATGTGTGAATCATTGTGATGTACCAGGCATCTGCATTCTAAGACATTGTTTCCCTTTTACACTGGGTTGTGAATCATTTAGCTGATGACTATAAGACCTTTTTTGGTGTCCTGTTTTATAAAAGACATGCAGCGACTGGATGGGACACTAATTTAAGGAGACAGGCATATCACACAACGAATGGAACCAGGCACTTATGTTTTTTTAAAATTGTTTTTAGGACCAGTTTCTGATTACTTTTTAATTATGCATGTTAAACTTATTTTTACATTATGATATTTAGGTTTTCTTGCCTTAAAGCTATGGAAAGCCAAAACTTTTCATGCTAAGTCTGAAAAATTACCAGAAGCCAGTTGACAATTTCCCAAACTTTCTTATCTGCAGGGTAATCCTCAATATTTTTTTACCACCATTGTCATGATCTGCATTAAGGAAATCAAGCAATCCACCAAATTATGCACCGACTCTCTGTTTCCAAGGATGGCCAAATTCTGTTCTGGTCCAAAGGCTCCATTAGTCTTTGAGTTGGAGGTTCCTTTCAAAAGATAAGCATAGTTATAGACTTTCAGGAGTTCTATGATGTAAAATGGAGTTGCAAGCATTTGCAAGAATCCATCTTGTTCCTTAATCTCTTCTATGTCCCCATTAAAAAAAAAACCATTCAGACAGTTTTACCCCAACTATTTGATCTGTGGGATCACAAAGACAATGGTGTCAGGTTCCATGCAATCAGTGCATTGTACTTCGTGCACCCCAGCTCAATTCTTATCGCATTCTAACTTAGCAAGTAAGAGGGATCTCATTTCCCCCTCCTCTTTTCTGGTGAGCATGATCAGGATGATCTCCCCATCTTGCCATTATTCTTTAAAAATCCACTGGGTCCCCAAGAAAGTCAAGCTGGGAAATCAAGATGACCAAACAACTGGAGACTTTTTTCCTTTTCTTTTAGTGATAGGAACTACAGTTATTTCAATTTTAAAAAAGGAATAACTTGGCAGAAAGATTCCTGGGCACCAAGGAGAATACTAAAAGTGCTGCAGAAAACACGATGGCGATTAGATTGAGGAAATCATGAAACAGAGGAAGAAAAGATTAAATTAGGAGCCAAATCAGGCAGCAACATTTTTGATGCTTGTAATAAGTCAGACATCCTCAGGAATTTAATAGCACCACAAAATATGGAAGTTTTATTGACTTGAATGGCATCTAAGAAGGGTGGAGATTCTTTTAATTAATTATGTTTTTATTTGGCAAATCACATAAGATAGGAAATTTTAACTTCTTCATCATTTTAAGTCCTTGTAACTACTTTGAGATATAGCCAGTATAGTATTTCTATTTACTTGTAGTACAGATAACTCCCTCCCTCCCTCCCTCCCCTCTTCTTCTTTCCCTTTTGAAGGAGGGATCCTGAGATCAAAGCATCTCATTTTCATGCCAGCTCCAGTAGTGGGATCCTACCTTAGTCGCTACCACTTCGGTGGTGCGTGTGTGTGAGTGCATGTGCATCCCTAACACACGCATCCCTAACAAGCCATTCAGCTGAAAGAATGAAGAAACGAAAAGCTAGGAGTGACCCTCCCTCCTTCCCATGCGCTTTTTGGTCTTTTATCCTCTCAGCTGATGGTCGGAGGCTTTAACTGGTAGTGATTTTTTACTATCGGTTTGCCCAAACCTGGCCGAGCTGATAGCATACCACCACTGGTCAGCTCATGTCTGTAACTGGGTAGGAAAAGACTAGCATAAAAATCTGAATGCAAAAATAGGTTCTCTCCTCATCCTGAACAGAATTTTGCAAAATAGATTGAGTTTGACATTTCCAATAGTTGTACTCCCTTTAAAAATAAAAATAAAAAAGGGCAAAAATATCTTTCAGTAATTCATATTTGCTGATTCAGTGGACTTATAAAATTTATTATTGAACTGCACTTCAAACACCAAAAGGAAATAAATCTCTGCCTTAAGCCACTTATTAACCCACTTTCTATAGGCAATAGAAGAGAGAGATGAAAAAGGGAAAGAAGAAACATTTATTTATAAATTTTCAATCCCAGTTTTTAATCCATTCTAACAAACCCATAGCGAGATAACTATTTATATCAAGTCCTTGCATTTAGGCTTAACACGCAAGCCTCAGCAGAAGCTGAAATCATTTCTGAATAATCATGTATAGAATTACAGTGCTAGTTTCATGTACCACATGTGCAACTGGACAAAGACTCCCATAATTCCTTGCAAAGATAATTATTGATAGTCTCTTCCTGATGCTTTTTTCCCAAAGTAAAAGGACACGAAGAGTCAACACATGGGAAATGTGCAAACATTTTTAAAATCATCTTGGTTTAATTATGTCATCTTAACTTGGCACAATGATGCTTGTTTATTATGAATGGAAAACTGGATTAACCAGCTTGCTAAAGTGCACTGATGGTTAATATTTTTTATTTTTATTTTATTTTATTTGGTTTGTCAAGATAATAGGTATAACTAAAAACATCGTTATGAATACATAGATACATATAAGAAAAATAAAAGAAACAATAAGACAGGGACGGTAGGCACGTTGGTGCGCTTATGCACGACCCCTACAGATCTCTTAGGAAAGGGGTGAGGTCAATAGTAGACAGTGTTAAGGTTAAAGTTTTTGGGGTTTGGGGGAAAAAAAACCACAGAGTCAGGTAGAGTATTCCAGACATTGACCACTCCGTTGCTGAATTTGTATTTCTTGCAATCAAGTTTGGTGTGATTAACCTTGAGTTTGTATCTATTGTGTGCTCTTGTGTTGTTATGGTTGAAGCTGAAGTATTCATTGTCAGGTAGGACATTGCAATGTATGATTTTATATGCTATACTTAGATCAGAAATGGATTGTGTTTTGGTGGCTCCCCGTTATATGTATTCCCACTAAATATTTTCTGACTTATTTCTTTGTGATATACGTATTTATTAACACAAATCTAGAGCACTGTACTGCACACGCCTCTTAGTTTTCCAAGCATAAAGTTTAGTGTACATGGAGAAATCATCCAAGATGTAACAAAGAGTTCCTAGCCTGTCAGGATCCGGAGAAGAAAACTTGGTTTTCTCCCTGAGGCTATTTTGATTATATCTGCTTGATTGGAGACCTTCTCTCAGAAACTTGTCTCGCCTGAATTCCTTTTACAAATTTTGAGATCTAAACCTGGCTCCAACAAATGAGCTAATATCCTGTTTAAATGAAAGAGATTCTACTTTTAGGGCATTTCCAGACCTAAAAAAGTCTTAAGGTGCCATTCCTATTTACTAACTATATAAATGCCTAGAGTTGTGTGGGTTGCTAGGAGTGCAGAGAGCTTTCCTTTGTTGTGTATTTTATGATACTTGTGTGCCACTTTTTAATCAGAATAATGATGAGAAATCCAATATATTATAGTGAATATAGTTTCAAGATAATAGATTTTAAAAAGAAACATACTCTTCCTTGGAATCAAACATCAGTAAACTAGACAGTTTATTATTCTGGCCCCCTAAATATAGCAATAAGGGAGGTAAATTACTGGAATTATTTTTACTTCATCATCCATTCTATATACCAGTTTGCAAAAAAATAAATAAACTGTATTTCTCTCTCTCTCTCTCTCTCTCTCTCTCTCTCTCTCCATCATTTACTGATGCCTAATTGTGGTTTCAAAGGCAGCAGCAAGCGTTTCCATTTAAAACTGGAAATCCTGTCCCTGTCCCTTTGGGTGTTGGGGTCCCTATCTATTTCATACCATTGCTGACTCACTAAAAGATTAAATGCAGCCACAGACTCTCAAAAGGTTACCTATCTTTACAGTGGACAAAGATAAGGAATTCCTTTAAGAATTGTCATGCAGGTGCAATAGTGACAAATTTAATAGTCAAGGAACTGTAAATGGGATGAAGCTGTCAAGAACTGACGGAAGTTCTCCCAGGAGAAAAAAAAACCCTGGCATTTTAAGTATAATTCTAAGAGTACACATGGTAGGTGAAGGCTCTTCAGTCTGACTATGTGATGAAGGACTCCTGAAATGACTTTTAATGCACATCATAATTCAGATATTTATATGTATATATCTAACTTCATCAGGATGTAGTGATGGAAAATAGAAAAAGAGAAATCTCAGAATTGCCCTCATTCAGTCAACATGGCTGCATTTACACTGGTCTTGCCTACATAAATTGGTTAACTATCATAATTACATCTTGATTTAGCCTTTAAAAAAGCTATTCTGAGGGATTTCCTGGCTTTATATGAACTTGTCCAGAAGTAGAAGTAGCCTTCTAAAGATGTCCCTGCTTTTTGATGTCCGTCTGTTAAGCCCAAAGCAGATCTTCTCTTAACATTTTTCTCAAACTGAGAACATTCTTGAGGCTCACACTCAGGTTCCATACTTTCTGTTTTTGGGAAAGGCATAATTTTTGTTTTTCTTTAGAGATCCCTTTTCAGTTTGTGCTACTTTAAATTGCTGTATTATCAGGGGTTGCCAACTTTCTTCTATGTATGGTCCAGAGTCCATGGTATCACTAGTATAATTTCCAAATGAATTGCTATTCTGGCCATACCAAAGTATCTGGTAAAGCTGACACCAAGATGGTCATCCAATGAGGTGCTAAATGCTCTCTCTCTCTCTCTTTCTCCCTCCCTCCCTTTCTCTCTCTCTCTCATAGGCTGGGTAAATATATTTATTTCGATGACCACAGGCAAGATTATTTTAAGGGGCAGGCCTATAGGAGATAGGTGGCTAATCCCTGCTCTGTATAATAGTTTAAGGAGGCATTGTGGTGCAGTGGTTAGAATGCAGTATTGCAGGCTGACTGCTCAGTGCCAAGAGTTCAATCCTGACTGACTCCATCCATCCTTCCGAGGTCAGTAAAATGAGGACCCAGATTGTTGGTGGCAATATGCTGACTCTATAAACCGCTTACTAAGTGCTGTGCATTATGGAGCAGTATATCAGTCTAAGTGCTAGTGCTATTATTCCATTTTTATTATATTATATTAATATTTTATTGCTGTAAATAGCTCCTTGAGTGATCTAACAACAACAACAAATATACAAATATAATAGAATAATTATACTATGGTATAGTTCATTTGCTCATTGTTTCTCCTTTTCTCTCTCTCTCTTTCAACTTTCCATCCAAAATGGAAAGTACATAAACCTTTGAATGTAATTAAATGACACAAATATTGAAATGAGTCTAAGGGAAACAAAAAGGCCTATTTTCCATGGTGAGTCTTAAGTCCATCTCCAAAAGACAGAGACTGGGAATCAAACACCAGTTCCTAGAGATTGAACTGCACAGTTAGAGAGCCTTCTCACAAATGCCCAATCAATGGGATTCTGAATGCAAAGGCATTTTTAAAGGGACCTTGCCTGCAGGTCCTGAACAAGTTTATAATCAGAGAATTACGCCTTAAGCTATTTCACACTTAAATCAGCACGTTAAATTGTGTCTGCAAAACAACTGAAAACTTATGCAGATTGCCCAATTCAGGCATAATATTACCCTAGTATTTTCACCACTTTATTTTGTTGCTGAATTTTTCACCAATTGAAATTGCTAGATATGTTTCAAGAATGCTCAAAGTAGAACAAGTTGTAATATTTTTATCCACGGCTCATTGAATATGCTAGAAGCTCTATGGATAAACAAAATTATTATGGCTTGTTTAGCCAATGATAAGCTCAGTCTTGACTGGTTTTACCTTGCGTTTCTGTGCATTGATTGGAAACCTGAATGGGGACAGAATCACATCAAGATTAAGCCAAGACATTGCACACCAACAAGCCATCCTTATTTTGACATCTTCCAAAGAAAGTAGTAGTTAGTAAGAAAATAACAAACCCTAGTTTCAAACTGTGGCTTACAGTCGTACCCTCCACTCCCTTCATATATTACATTAACTCAAGATCATGTTACTTATTGGCTCACTGTAGTATGTGAATTTAGTAATATGTACTCAACTGCCTCTTCCATATTCACAGAGGGGATTGCATAAAGTGGGTTTTATGTTCTCCTCATCTCTAATAGCCTGTTATGTTTAACTTTCCTGAAGGGTAATACTTCTACTGACAAGGAAAAAAATTAGTTTTCATGAAATAAAATTACATTATCTTCAGAAAAAAAAAGTTTTTTTAAATACACATAGTCTTCTTGAAATGCAGACAATTGCCTGCTTTCCAAGGGTTTACAGCTAAATGAACTATTGTTGTATAATTAGAGGGTTGAATTAGGACAGGAAAGATCCAAATTCTAAATCCCAGATCATTGGCTGACTTTGAGTCAGATATAATCTCAAAAGAGTTGTTGCAAGAATAAAACCCAAATGGAGATAACTCTGCATACAACTTTAAGCAAATAAAGAAAAGGTGATATAACAAATAAAATATACAGCTAGAAACATTTGAAAGACCCTTTCAAATGGAAACTAGACATCAAATTAGAAAAATTACTGCTGCATCCAACGTGAGATTAAAGTATTTGTCTTAACAAATGTCTCTATGATCTATTGTAGATTCAAATGTAGAAATGTCTACACCCTTTTTAAGTTTCCAAGTTCTCCCATCTCCCACAAATTTAGTGCAACTGTTTGTGAGAATAAAAGATGAAGTTTCATTAGAAGTCTTTCAATCTAGTTTTCTCTAGATAAAAAGTAACAAAAAGTGTTGCCATTGGTGCAAAAGTAATTTAAAATTAGTAGCAGCCATATAATAATTTTGAAGGATAAAGTGCAAAAGAAAAAGTGTATTATGAATTTATTGGTTAGTTTGTAAGGAACCTTATTTGCCCTATTTTCACAAGCAAATATTTAAGTACTAGATGACTTTAATGCAACTATGTAAATAAAAATTAAAACAATAACACTTTAAAAACTTTGTATAAAATCTCACATGCAATAAATGAGAATGCCTTACCAATCACATATGTCTTGCAGAGTAATCCTCCTAAGCCCACTGATTGGGACACAAGTCCAACAAATTCAGGATATCATGTAAAACGTTCATAGGAATGTAGCCTGAACGTTACACAAATTAATTTCGGCATTAAAGCAAAATCTGGTTGACTACTTTAGCCACAGAAATACAATGCATTAAAAAACAAAAAGAAAAGAAAAACAATTTTTTCACTTCTACTCAAATGATTAGAACAGCCTATGCTTTTCAAGACATTTTGACTAACCCAGGCATATACGTAACATCTGAGATACTGATCAAAATCTGTTTTTTAAACAATTGTCCTTCACGCCAGACTTTAATGGGCACACCTACGTACTTTAATAATAAATAATGTGCTACATGGAACAAAACCACTTTCCAAAAGTTCCAGGAGATCATATAAAAGATTAAACCTTTTCATCTTGCTTTATCAAATCAAAACCATCATTGTCCTTTGCACACAATCTTGAATCAACTGAGAGTTATTATGCATTAAAAAAAGTTCCAAAACACTCAATGGAACGGCCACCTTATTTTGAATGATCTAGCCCTCATGTATTGACTATGAACAGGTAAATTTCTTCCCAAAGGACCAAAAGTGTGTGGGGGGAAAGACCAATACATCACTGCTATATTAGTCATTGTCTAATTATGGAACTTTATGTATTCCACTCTCAACTTTGAAGAGACTCAGTTTACCAACCAGCTTTCTCACATTAAGAATTTGTCAAGTCCTTTTTCCTGCTAAACTGAATCCTATTGATTTCTGCTTCCCTCCCTCTTTTTTTTTTGGTCTTTCCCTTTTCCACACCTGTAAGTCAATAAATAGCCCAGGACAGAAATTCCACAACAGGAGTTTTGTCCCAGTGCTAGAGATGAACTTTTTGCGCATGGTAACAATGTGTTGCACAGGCTCAGAAGGAAGTTCAAGATATTATTCCTGATCTTCAGACCCAACCCACTGCAAGATTCTGGCCTTCTCCCTTTAGCATTGGAAGGATCTGCAGCTACCAGGAAGCCCAGAAGGAGCCAGTAACAACTGCCATAAGGAAGACACAGTCACAGGGAGGCGCTGGGAGGGGGAGATGAAGTCTGCACAAGATTGTCTAACTTCCACCTTGCACACATTTGAAAATGGGGAAAGGAATACAAGGGAGGCCACTATAGAAGAGTGTTATGTCTGCACACACAACAATCCCAGAATCATAATGTCCTTTAGCGTTGGCACGTTAGAACTTCAAACAAAAATGCTAATATTATTGGGTTTATTATGAACAGTAGGCTTTATTGCTTATTTCAAGATATCTCAATGTACAACCTACAGTTTTTCCAAGAATTTTGAGTTTTTTCATAAAGTGCATTTTGATTTTAAATTGAAGGATTTAAAGGTTTAAGGAAGTGAAATTCATAAATTTTCATCATGGAGTGGAATATTTTATGCCACATGTACATACAACGTAGTGGAAAAATGAAATAATATTTTTACTTAAGATCACTTCCTCTTACTGAAGGGGGGAGGAACCCCCATATTCCTGCCCCCTCTATGCTCCCTTTTATAATAGGCTTATTTTCTGATTCTAGAATCAGGGTGTTTTTAATCCGTCCCCCTGCCCCCCTTCCCGCCATCTTAAAAAACACCCCCACCATTTGAAATAAAGAATTTCTGAGATCCATCTTTTACATCTTTCTGTCCCAAAATACACATGCCAAGAAAACGGGAAGAAGATGGCCGTTTCTGATCCAATATAAAAGCTCTTTTGTTGCATTCACATACAAAAGCCAAGAATCGCGTTTCATATCTAGGCCCTGAAGGACACTGAGGCATTGGTCCTTCAATTCTATAGCGCAGAAGTAAAGCTCTCCCCAAACTTTGGGAAAGTTACACAAAAGAATCCAAAGCCATTTTTTTTAAAAGGGAGAGAGTGAAAAAGAGATTGGGGAAGTTAGTGGAATTCAATAGCTCTCCTGTGGGTTCTATTTAACCCCTGTATTCCTTGTATAAAGGAGGAAATGTAACGCAGTGCGTCCGCCACCGAGATCGTGTTTTGTTTTGTTTTGTTTTTTTTCTTTAAGGGAAAGAAAACACAACCAACCAGTTGATCCGTCCAGGAGCAGCAAAAGTAGCAAGCTGGCTGTGATCACTTACTTGTCCGTCTCTTGTGACATGTTTGATCCAATGAACTCTCTCCCCTTTTCCAGATGCCTCAGTCTCTCTGGTGAAACTGGACTTTCAAGTCTGTGCAGGTAAAGGTGTGTGTGTGTGTGTATGTGTGTGTGTGTGTGTGTGCGCTCGCGTGTGAGAGCAAGCGAGCTCCCGGGACGGCAGAACCAGAGCTACTGGTAATTCTGCTTTTCTTTGCCCCCTCTACTTCTCCCTCAGCCAGCCGCAGAGGTAGGAGTGGGACAGGTAAGGCCCCCTTCTCCCCGCCCCTCGCATGTGGGAAGAAGACTGGCTGGCCTTTTTTTTCCTTTTGCACTCCCTCCCCCCGCCCCCCCTCTCCGCGGTTTAGGGCACCGAGCAGCCAAGCAACAAAAGCTGAAGGCGCCTACAGGTAACTTTCCCAAGAGAAGCTGGATTCTTTCACTCAAGGATAGCAGGCAAAGAGGGACGAGCCGCGAGCTGATTGGGTAGAGCGGGCCTTCAGGTGAGCAGCCATTGGAAGAGGCGCGCTCAGGTAAGGCCCTGTGGCTTAGAACTCGGCGCGATCGCACCTCTGGGAAAGCAGAGCCGGGGTGGTTGAAGCAGCGTGGGGTGAAGGGCGGGGAAGTGGGGGCAGGCAAGAGACACAGAGAAGCTGAATGGGGACCCTGGGGTAGCAGGGCAGGTGAAGCCCGCCCGGCAGAGGAAGCAGAGGAACTCCCTGGCCGAGGGCGCCTGAGGAGATTGCCGCTGTTCCCGCAAATGGGGGCGGGGGGTGTTTTCAGGAAGAGAAGGGAGACAGAAGAAGGGAGTCGCAGGGTTGCCTGGACTTGAGCTGGGAAAGGACTGGCGGGGAGCGACCCTGGCAAACTCGCCTTTGGCTTTGCAGCTGCTTTTCCGAGTCCCGAACTCACCGCGCCGCCCGCCTCAAAACCTCGCGCGCAAAAGTCAGTCTGGAGTCCCGAAGGAGAGCGCCAGGCACTTGCCCGCCCTCTGTGTGGACCTCGACAAGAGGTTGGGGGACAGAAACGTCCACCTTAAGCCGCCTTTTTTCCCCCCACAATACTTTTTTTAAAAAAATTATGTTACATAATTTCTTGTCTTTCTAAGTGCCGTGGGTTTTAAACTGCCGCGTCAGGATTTGCAGGCCTGCCTAGGATTTAAGTTATGGCGATTTGTTCATTGCATACTTCAGTTTGTTCGGATTTGCTTAGGGTTTTTTTTAGCTAGACATGGAGGCTAGATAGAAAAAAAGAGGTCAGTCGCATCCCACCTCTACCCACTTTGCTTCAACTGAAAACTTTCAAACTACTTCCTTGGGTAAGAAGAATAAATATGAACTGTGTGTTTTCTCACCCCCCTGGCTGTAATGTTTGCAGTATTTCTAGCCTTTTGCTAGAAATATACTGCCTGACCTCATTCCTGCAAGGTGTGTGATAAATTAGAATCAATATGCACTATTTTGCTTTTTAAAAAACAGTGTTCCAGAAGTGCTTAGGAGCTTTTTAAAAAGTACGTTCAGGAGTGGAAATGAAGAATAATAAACAATATCCAGTCCCTAATCCCTGGATGAATCCTTCATGTTAAGTCCTTTGCATTTGCTTTATCCTCTGGTATTTCCACAGAGAACAATCAGTTGTTTGTAAGTATATCTGGGCCTACCAGTGAAATGCAAGATTTCCCCCATTTTCCAGGAAAGACTTATCTAGTGTTTGCTACAGGCCCTGTCAATCAATGACGTGGAAATAAGCAATTCAGTCTGCTATTTTATCTATGCTTATTTGGAAGTCAATCCCTCTTAACACTCTGGAAGTGATATCCATGTAAGGAACTTTCCCACTCAGCTGTGGAGAGGAAGAAGACTAAACAGATAAAGATTTTAGGAGAATGATCTATTTTGATGTAACAGAAATGACCATCTGATAGTTACCATTCAGTGGACTAGTAAATATCTCTTGTGGTCCTATTAGCTTTTATGGGGGTAGTAAGAAAGTAACAATGAAATTTACAGCTGCACAATGGGATGATAATCACCAGTTTCATGGCTTTCCAAAAAAATTAGCGGGAAAAGATGACTTTTTGAGGAAAAATCTGTCAACAACTATTGTAAAGATAAGTAAGTAAGATACTTGGACCAAAAATAGGGAATGAGAGCCTTTTGGATGTTTTCAATGGGCAATGTAATCTTAAAATTAGATGGCTTTTGTATATCAAATTAAAACTTAATTTACAGAACTTTTTTGCAATCAGGTTCTGCTGCTTTCATTTTTTTCCAAATAGCATAAGTTCAAAATAATAGTCCTGAATTGGGGGTTAACACCCTAATTCTAAAACACTATGGAAATACAAGGTGCATATTAGCTTAAAAACTCCGAATCTTGGATCATATTGTACACCAAAAAAGTTATGCCCAATGTAATATTTATTATTGAACCTGCCCATTGTGAATTAAAACAAACAGACTGAATATTCAGAGAAATCAAGTTCCAATCCTTTGCCCAAAAAACAGAATAAAAGAATGTGATGCTTGAATGTGTAATCCTAATTACAATTTGAATGGAATAAACAGGGAAAAATAGAGTGGGAGTTGCTAATAAAGAGCTGGTCGCGTGCTTTATTACATTTGATACTCAATGTTTCTATACTTTCACTTTGGCCGCTTCCTTTCTCAAGCAGCTATAATTCTACTGTGGGGGAAAAACAAGGTAAAAGGCAACTGTTTCTATATCAATTTACTATGGGTGTGTAATTTTTCCATTTAATAATAGTATTGTTTGGGTTTGCTGTTTAGGGTCAGAAAAACAAGTATTCAGACAACATTTGATGAAGGCTACAATATATAATTAAAAGTACATAAAATTATGTGTTCTAGAAACACGTAAAACAAATTTATGGGATGAAGATGCTTATGGGTTGTATTTGTATCAAAACAATGCTACTAATAAGTACAATAGAAAGAAAGCAGATGTCTGAATAGCAATTCTTTTAACACAGAGGTGGCTTACATATGTTTGTGCTTTTCTATTGGTAAGTCATTGAAAGCTCCTGCACCAGATTCCAATAAAGTGCACCATGCGGAAAGCCAGCTACTAATTTTGCAACAAGTAGCACTTATACTTAATCCTTTATGTATCTTAAAACTTAGCAATCATCTTGTTATATAATTTGTTTTGAAGAGGGTTGTGACTTAGGTCAGGAAGGTTTATTTATTTTTTCAGCTAGCAAAAGGATAAAAACTTGATTGTAATGGGTTAAGTTTCCTTTCTTCATTCTTTTTCTATATAGACTACCATGATTTAGAATGCATGGCTAAAGCAACATTTGACTTAGTGCATCAGGAATTTCAATCCAAAATGTTTGGAGAGTACCAAAATAATCTCTTGATAGGACAGCGGAACTCTTTTCTCTCCATCTTTATGATTTATCACATCACCTTAGAGAACTACTTTATGTATTACTGACTTTCTGCCCCAGACTAACAATATTTATGCAGAACTGAGTTCATGAAGGAAATGATCTGGGATAATGTTACTCAGTTGTTTCTTGTTACCTCCATATGGACAACCAAATACAGTTAATATTATGGAAGTGATTTATTATAGTTCCCAATTCATTACAATTCTTCATTCAGTAAAAAAAAAACACTTCATTACGATAATGACTGATTTTTCGTCATGATATTAGGAATGGTTTCATGGTTTCCAAAATCCTTGAAATTAAATGTTATATCAGCCTTCTCTCCAGATGAGCTGCATTATCAGAGTTTGATGAAAGTAGGAATGGAGTTCTGATCGACCATTTAAAGTATGCCTCATGAATGTTCTTTCATATCCTCTGGCACACAGTCTTACCTGTTCAAACATGAGTTATCCTGGATTACTTCTCAAAGCAAGAGCAGTTAACACTGCAGTGTGTTAGCTTTTAAACAATGCTATTGTGGTAAATTGTTAACTTTGCCTATTGTAGGCAACTGTTGACAGAAACTGGAGACCAAAAAATATCAGTCATTGATATGGTCAGTTATTAGCACTGTGCTTCCCAAAGGCAATACTACTTAATTTGACACATAGAGGCTGTCTGGAATTAGACTTAATTATCTTCTCAATACCATAATTATCTGTGCAGATAGTTCAGAATTCCTTAAGTGCAGATTATTGGTCAAGAAAATAGTTAAAATATTTAAGTGAGTACAGATTATTCCATTCTAATATAGCCATAGTTTCAACAAACTTAATTGAACCAAACTAGTTACACTTCGTTCATATTCTTGAGGCTCATTGCAGCAGTTAACACTTTAAAAATTTTTTTTTCAAAGCTCTTGTGAATCCTTGTGCTTTCAATTATGAGAATAGTACCCAGTCATTGTTTATTACAGCCATAAGATCAGGTGCAGTACAAAAATAGTATTTTTTTCCATGAATAAAACACCACACAAAAATACCTTCTCTTCAGTTTCGTTGTGCTTGTACAATGACAATAAAGTTGTTCTTCTTCTTGATGTAATAAAAATGTTGCTCTTTTCTGTAAAGAGAATAGATTGATGGATGAGGTATGCTAGTAAAAATATAGGCTAATAGTCTACCTCTCTTTGCTCACTAATAAATCTTTCATTGAAATTGAATTTATATATATAATTGCTTTATATTTCTGAAATTTTAAGTTATATAATAAATGTTGGTGATGAATCTTCTGTTGAAATTAGCAAAAAAAAGTTAGTTGTAATTTGGTCGGCCAATTAATGCTACAAAAATAATAAAAAACAATTGCAATATAAACAAATGAGAGAGCAATATATGATCTGCAAACATTTTCAGATACAAGCACCTTCACCAGTGATATATTTTCTGATTATCTGAAGGGGGGTAGGGGGCATGCACTTCTGTCTTTTTTTCAAGCAACCCAGGTTTTATTGTAGATTAGACATAATCACTTGCCTAAAGCTACTGAGTAAATCTTTATGGCTCACTGAGTGTTTAAGATCATGTTTCTCTTCCAAAGTGAATGCTTCAGTTACTATAAAACTTATCTTACCATATAAGTCTGTTAGAAAAGGATATCATAGTAGTATTAGAAATAGCTAGAAGTACATAAAATATCTGCAGAAAAAGTAAATAACACTGTCAAAGACAGTATAGATGTGGTGCTTGCTGATCTTCTCCAATTTTAGAGATGTAGCCTGTATATAGAATATGGAATCAGCATGAAAAAATAAAAAAAAATGTTGAGTATGAGTGAACATTCAATACTCCAGCCTCTTGCTTTCCAGAATTAATCCTTCTAAAGTGATTAATGTAAGAATAAAAGTGAAGAAGAAACTATGCATGCTCTATAACAAAGACAGAACATAAGGATAATAAATTAATATTGTGCCTCTAAATTAAGAGCTCACTTACCCGCTCAGTGCTGGTATTAGCTTTATACGCTGAGAGTTGTCATCACATAGCTTGTTACTTATGTAGAGTATTTTTGTTTATACCAGCTCTATTACTAATCAGTTTTGCTGGATGATCTGAATTTCTGTTATCATATGAGATGAAAAGGGTCATATCTGTATGCATTTTCTGTAAGCCGTATAATTCTTTAAATCTCTACCACACCTTCCTTCTTTAGGTATTTTCAGCTGCCTTCTATCATATCCTCTGATGTCTGAGCTGTAAGCTGTACTTTTTTGACTCTACTACGTACGTTTTTTTAGATAGGGTAACCGGAACTGAATATAGCTGAATATAGTTGGCTCAAATATAGCTAAAAAGATATACTGACTTTTCAAAGTAAGTTATGAAATTTTGCTCTAATTAGCTTATATAATAATCATGTTGAATATTCAGATTACCGGTACTTTGCGTGTCATACCTTGGCTACTGAGAAGGACTTGTTGATTTGCATGGGGGCCATAATCAGCACAGACTTATCAGAATGCTACTTGGCACCATCTCTAATCCCATCTCCTGTATGACATTCTTTATTTTCCCTGATTAACATTATTTTTTTTCTGAGCAAATACCATGTTTCTAAACAAAGTTTTAGGCTGCAGTTGCTTATTATTTCATTTTCTGAGAAAGCTAATGGGATACAAAACATTTCTGGGAATAAAACAATGGAGGCCAGAACTCAGATCTGCAGCCTGCTCCTTTTTAAAGTTTATTTTTTTAATGTGAAAAAGGTTGGAGTAGATGCCACTGAAAATGACATCTAAAAATATACCCGCATCATAGGCTGCCTCATTGAGCATCCCAGAATTAGCGAGTCAATTTGTAACAGAGGTAAATGAGCTTTTTAGTTACAGTACTATGTTAAATCTCACAAACAGTTCTTGTATCCTGTAATGCGTCTCATTATAAAGGAACTTACCTATCCCTTGAGACATTGATTCTCAGCAGGTAACAGCACCTGGCTGACCTTGTCTGAGGTTCCTACTTGGAACCTCAGGTTCCTACTTGGACGGGACACTAACCAGGGAGTAACAAATTTGTGGGCCAGTCAAGAAACACCTTGAAGTGGACCATGGCAAGCTACTTCCATTGTTTTACAAAGAAAACCGTATGACTGTGTCCATGAAGTTACTCTGGAGTTAAGCTCAATTTGAAAAAAGACTACTTTTAATGATGTTTTGAGAAAATGTAATTGAGATTATTCTGAATAGTGTTCAGTAATGTGCAGTGCATTTGTGGACTGCATGCTTCAAGTTGCTGCATGATTTTTTTTCCCCTGAGATGACTTTGTAAATAAACAGTGACCGTGTTGAAGAACTTACTTCCTTATTCCTGTTCAGAAAGTAAATAGAATACGCAGAGTTATTTACACTTGCCACAATTTTCTCTGCACCTTCACTTCTTTTTTTTTTTCTTTTAACTACTGGGTTTTCTTACATGGTTCATAAAAAACCACTTGATTTAATAAAGAAATTAAACTAGTTTGATGTGGTTGCAGCTTGCAGTCATTCTAAAGATCCATTTTGTTAGGTTCGTTAAACAATAACTTGCATATTTAAGAGAGATTAATGGGAGCAATATATTTGTCTTACCCAAACTTCATTGGCAGCTAAGTGGGTGAACCATGAAGTTTTTCTGTTCGCTCCAGTCATGTAAATATACCCACAAAATTAGTGACCTGCAAAAATTATATTGAGATACTACCATGTTTTCCTGAAAGGAAGTTTTATATTAAGTTTTGTTCCAAAATATGCATTAGGGTTTATTTTCTGGTTAGGTCTTATTTTGGGGGAAATACAGTACCAAATGTGTCCGTCTGACTGACTGATCTTAACTAAGGTTTATTTTGGAGGTAGAACATTTATTACAAGCATCCTGAAAAATCAAGCTTGGGCTTATTTTCCAGTTGGGTCTTATTTTCGAGACAAGACAGTAGTTGGCAGCAATGGAGACCAATAAGCTCTGTTCCATTTGTAGCAGCCATGCCATTTCTTTGTTGGGTGTGGTGAATGGTATTTCTCCTTTGTGGTAGCCACTTTATTTCCATGTTGGGCATAAATGGAAAGATGATATTATCTGTCTCTCTTCCATCAGCCAGTTTCTTCCCCTACCTTCAATTTAGTATCTATTATTCACTGCCAGGGAAGTTTGAATGATGACCATCTTTTTCTGCTGATGATTGAACTACAAAAACTTATTTGTAATGCCCAGGAAAATCATTTGGGGTAGTTCTAAATGTAAATACAATAGGTAGTGGGACTTCTACCTTTATAGCTTTGAAACTGGAATGGGGTCAGAAATAAGAACATATTCTATGCTCAAAAAATGTTCCTAATTCAATCACAAGCACTGGGATTGTGAAGGAAGACAGCTCTGAGTGCTGCTTCAGTGACTGGTTGCATTATTTTGTGATGGTACCCTAGTCAGCCACAAGTCCACTGTGTGCCCTTGCAGATTTGTTGCCTTCTTGTCAAATGGAAAATTGATGATGGCTTAATAAGAGTAGAACCAATGGTATGAACTCAAAATACCACCTATCTTGTCACTTAGCTTATATTTCAAAGTAGAAAAACTGCACATTTTATTATTATTTTTTTTTATATAAATTTTTATTATTTTTTAACATAAAAAACACAACAACAAAACATAAAAGTATCAGCTCCCCATATTTTTGTACACACCGTAAGTCGGTTGGTCCATCGGTTTTATGCATTCACCTCATAGTCACAATTACAGTTACTTTATATAATACTCTTATCAATACAAATTTATAAATCCTAGTATCTCTATTAAAGAAAAAAAAAAAAATTGACTAAACTTTTATTCGGTCATGCCTTTATGAGATAACTATATTTTAAATATTTTATTCTAAAACAAATCTTATAATCATACCAATTCTATCCCAAATATGAAAAAGAAAGAAACAAAGAAAACTATTATATAAATATAGTATCAAAAACCAATAAAAGGAAAGGGAAAATAAAGTCATTATTATTCCTTATTATCTAACTTTTATATTTTAATATTTCATCATTCAACCATTGATAGAAAAGATCCCAAACTAAATAAAATTGTTTATCTTCTTGCTCTCTAATTTCAAAAGTCAATCTACTCATCTCAGCACATTCCAAAATTTTCTTTACAACTTCTTCTTGCAATGGAATTTTCTCATTTTTCCAATTTTTTGCAAATACAATCCTAGCAGCAGTCAATACATTTACAATCAAATATTTCAACTCTTTACTATAAGTATCTGGTAGTATTCCCAATAGAAAAAACTCCGGTTTCAAGTCTATATGCTTCTTTGTCATTTTTTCCAGCCACATGTGGATTTTAGTCCAATATTTTCTAGCATCCTCACAAGTCCACCACATGTGATAGTATGAACCAGGTTTCTGATGACATTTCCAGCATTTTTCGGATTTGTTCTTAAACATTCTTGCTATCCTTGTCGGGGAAAATGCCACCTGTAAAACATCTTATACAAGTTTTCTTTATAGGCTGTAGACATTGTCATTTTATAATTTTGCGACCATAATTTCTGCCATTTCTCTAAATCAATCCCATATCCAAAATTCCTCCCCCACGCAATCATAGTTTCTTTAACTTGTTCTTCCTCAAGCTTAATTTGCAATAAATAACCATACAATTTTTAATCACCTTTTCATCAGTACCCATCAAAATCTTATCCAAGTCAGTTTGCTTATCATAAAATCCCTCTGCTTTGGAATCCTCATAGTACTTTGAATATATTTGCAAATATGAAAACCAATTCATCCGTATACCTTGTTCTTCCAATTTTTGCATCGATTTAAGTTCACCCTTTTCATCTAATAATTCCCATAGTTAACTGTTTGTTCCTTTTTATAGATTATAGGATAAGAAAACGCTTCTATCGTCGATAACCAAACTGGAATTTTCAAATAACACTGTTTTTTTATCTTCTCCCAATTCAACCACAGAGACTCCCGTATATAATGCCTTCTAAAATACCCCTGTGTTTTAGTTCCCTTGTACCATAAAAAAGCATGCCAGCCCAACAACAAATCATGACCTTCTAATGTCAACAATCTGCACATTTTAATAGTGGCAGTGAAGCACCTGTTCTTATAGATGTAGTTAAATATTGTATGTCTGCTCTTTTCCCCCTTTTTTTGCAGCATTCAGGGAAAGATCTTATCTTCATTTATTTAATTCCCTCTCATGTTGCTGTGCATGAATGAGTAAAGTTTGTAGAGGATGCTGATTTTAATAGTCTGACTATGTCTCTATGATCATAAGAAACCACTGCAAATTTTATGGGTAATATTCACCCACCTTTGCATCTATATTTCTGCAAGCTAGATGACCAAAACAATACGCTTAGTGATGCAGCCAAATTCTTCTGATATGAGGAATGATATACCTCTTTAAAACTTGGCTTTAACATTATTTTGTCTGGCCAGAGAAAGGGTATACTAACAGATACACATTCAATCCTGTTTCTGGAATTAAAGCTTTTAGAGATGAAAATTATTTTAGTCTATTATGTAGTAACTTAACCATAGCAAGTGTTGATCACATTTTGTCTAGATAGACATCAAGACTATCATCATTGGTTTTGATATTTTCTGTTATTTTTAACCTTTTTTCTCTTGGAAGCGAAGGGAAAGTGCATGGATTTCCACCTCATATTTGTTTTTTAAAACAATTTTATTAAAATTTTTAAAAAATAAAGATAAAAATCGATTCAAAATAGTATAAGGAAGAAAACAGAAAAAGAAAGAAACCAAAAGCTAAAAGTGCAAGCAACTATAGTACAGTTATAAATTTACCTCCTTCTCTAAAGTTACATCATGATACTCTTCTATGTTTAATCTATTCTGCCTAATCATTAAAACCATAAACCATAAGTTCATCTTTTTCTATTTTACACAAAAAGTCCACAATGGATTTCCAATCAGAATAGATATAGGTATTGTCATTTTTCTGAACAAAGAAGTCAATTTGGCCATCTCACCAAGTTCTATCATTTTCACCAACCCTTCTTCCTTTTAGGTATTGCTGAATCTTTCCACCTTATATTCAGAATAATTATTTGGAATAAGTTAAGCCTTCCAAAAACTGCTCACAGATCAAAAGCTTTCTTGATGTTGACAGCTGTTTGTTTCCTCTTTTGGTTTTATTATGAATTCAAAGAGATGGAGGCACAGATAGATAGATATGTATGTATGTATGTATGTATGTATGTATGTATGTATGTATGTATGTATGTATGTATGTAAAAAAGGGTGTACTTTTATTCCAGTTTTGAAATCATAAAAAATTCCTAAATAGGCCACATGAACTACTGCTGTATGTAGATTCTAATTTGCCTTTTCTTAGAAAAATCGTTTCTGATGGGAAAAATCTAAAAAAAATTCCACATAAATAAGATTAAAGGAAGATTCTCAGATCCAGTGAAATTCAGTGTGAAAACTGAAGATAGCACTGAAAATGCTTAATTGTAATTTTCTTTGTAATTTTCAAAATTGTAATTTTGAAATTGCTTTTTGTCTACAGTTTGCAGCAGCCTGATACTGATTCAGTTCAAAAGTCAAAGTACCTCTGGCCCCCTGGTTAATTTTGTTTCAGCCATGTGGAAAGATAAGCTGGTTGGATGGTTTTAAAATGGGAAATGAAGCTTGGTGGGGACAGATGATGTAGATTAGACCACAGAATAGGAATATAGGAACCTTGCTAATCAGGATAAGTTGGCTGCATAATGCTGATTGTGTGCATTCAAATGAACTGTCTGTATTCCTCGATTCTTAGCAAATGTTATCATTAACAGGCAAATGTTGCAGTATTTTCTATTGCACCCTAAGAGCACTCTATGTCTACACATAGTTATCTATAGAGGAAGAAGTTTGCATATTTGTTTCTAGTATAGACTATAGCTGGATCAAGCTCTTCTTGGAATTTCTTTGTATGAACCATCTCACTGTTTACATAACATTAATGCTGGGCACCACCCAATGACGCTGGATTTTTCTTTCTTTATTTTCCTGTTACCCTTTGTGGAAGAATGCACACATTATGAAAGTATTTTCCTCAAAAGAAAATTGATCTAACATCAGGATAAAACTCTAGTATTCTACAAATTATGAAAATCAAAGTAGATTGATTTTACTTCTAAGATGTTTACCTCTAACATCTTTTGAATAAGATGCAGCAGAGTAAGATACTCAGTTAGAAAAAGAAGCTGAGAACCATCCAGTTCTTTTCAAGACTAAATTGATACTTTCTCTCTTGATCCATTTTAGTTGGCTTTGTTTGTATCAATAAAACTTAATCCTAGAAGTCAGCCTGAGAAACGGACTTCTGTACAGTGCAGTTAAGTTTGGCTAGGATTACCCTACCCAAAAATGTTCCTGGATGCCCTCCTTTTTATGTCCTCCATGGGTAGGTTACCACAGCAATTCCTCAAATTCCCACCAAGCATTTGGAATCCATCTGGCAGAGGAAGGGTAATCCAGACTTCCTTAACTGTTTTTATAGGAAATTACATTTTATTAACATAGTTTAAGATTCTCACATTTTCAACATAGTTGAAAACAAGTATTTCAACTTCTTCCTGTGATTATGATTGTTTTATCTTGTGTCAACAAACTTCCACAGGATTGATTTGAATATATAGCCAAATTGATTGTCCAAATTGATTCATCCACACTGGTCAGAAAACTGAGTAAGAAAATTTCTACCGTTCAGTTCTTTTGATGTTGAGTTGCTAATTGGAAAAGTCACCAAATGATATTTTGATTATGTGTGGGAATATTCCTCTCTAGGATTAGTCACTAATTAGGCGCTAACAATTGACTGGACCTCTCCCAGGCTTCAACTAAATAAAGGTTAGCACACCCATGTGATTGAACATTAAATATTAATTAAATATTATAGTTGTTTACAACAATTAAACACATACATTTGGCAGCAGAAAATTATTGTGTAAATATTCAAAGTACCCAACACACAAAACAATAAATTAGACATGGTGCTAAAAGCTTACAGCCACTTCACAGTTTTGAAACCATGGGGAGCTCAAAGCAGTAATAGAAATACTTATTGCTGGCACATGGTTTTTTCTTCTCCTGCACACCTAAATGCAGGCATGCACACCCACACATATTTTATACTTTAGGAATAAACAGGCTCTAAATAGAAAATACAATCCATTAAAATCACTAGCATATATTTGGATGACTTGTCAGTACTAGAGCAGAGGCATGCAAAGTAAGTTTGAAGGACCATTTAAAGTACTAATGGTGTTGCAAAAAATAAAAATAAAAATCTGCAAACTTGTCCCTCCTGCTCGTTGTCACATTTCACACCTGCATGGAACATAAACAAGTTTCAATGCATGAACTTGTAGGGGCTGATAAAATTTATCATTGGCATTAGCCACTGAGACCCAGCATAGATGGATAATCTTCACATGTTCCTTTTAAGATGAACCTGGTTCTGGGATTTCATTGACATAATCAGAAATCAAAAGTTTGATAAAAGAAACTCTGTTCCTATAACATTACCTAAACTTTCATATTCTCCGGTAAACTGATATCAAAATAATCTTACATAAACGTTAGTAATTTAGCTGACTTTGTGATTAGTTGAAGGCTATATAATCTGATTATCTGTACTACCCATAGATTGGTTGGATAAATATAATTCTGGTACACAACTAAAATAAACTTCTTCTTGTTGGTACCAGCATAAGCAATCATGGATGACAGAAAAATAGATGTAGTCATGTCTATCATTAGAAGCCCAGACAATTACTTGATTGTAATTTCATCCCTGGTGGCTATTGCTGTGTTAGCAAAGGTATTCAAAAAGTGTTCTTAATTTAGAATTAAATCTCTAAAATACAAAAGTTATAGCAGATACCGCAGCAGATACAATTATACTAGCATTCGTTGTCCTGTATCTGATTATTAATTTTGCACTGGGTAAAAAAGCACCTACCAAAGGGCAAAGTTCTCCTTTTATCATCAGAGTGTAAGTTATTGTATTGTGTGCCTATATGTGGTTTTAAATGATATTTATAGTTTATCAAACAGACATTTGAAGAAGATGTGGATCTTGCATTAATTACAGATATGATTGATCATATTTCATATATGTACTTGCAAATGCAGTATCTGATTGGATTTGGTTCTGTTTGGTGCAATATTTAGTTTGAGTAATAATAATTTGAGTAATAACACGTGAGTGAGCATTCCTATTACCAGGTTAGCCATCTATCCTTGAGCTGAAAAAAAGTAAATTCCTTCACACTCTAATAAGACACAAATGAGATGTCAAAAGGAGTAACCATCTATTACTCTTGGCATTCAGTTCCTAAGAAATCAAACATGAACTTTATTTATCTGAACCAAATAATTAAACCTGAACCATTATTTATTTGCTACCCAATAATGCACTTCTCTGGATTATTAGGGGAGCTACTACCTTTGAACGTCTGCCCCTTTCTGATGTGTCTAAACACCTGGATTTATCTACAAAACTCGTTATGTTTCCCTAATTACAAAGTGGCACAACTGGAGTATATGCAGTTTTCTGAGATTTATTTTTATGGTGTAAAAGGAAGAGAAAATTAGTTGCCCAATACCATAGTTATTGCATAAGCCTGTTTGGAGGTGCATTTTCTTGGAACAAGTGCTGACTGTGTCTTGCTGTTTTGTGCTCAACAAGCCTGAACTGGAAGGAGGAAAAGAACAAGAAGTGCCTGTTCCACCTTTCCCAAATACTGCTTTGGGAACTGGTTCCCCCATGGGAAACTTGACAGATTTCAGTGCAACGCCAGGGAGTCAAGCAGAAGGTGACTTATTGATATTTCCAGCTGCTACACCAGTGTTTCTCAACCTTGCCAATATTAAGCTGTGTGAACTTCAACATCCAGAGCATTCCCAGTGCTGGCTGGGGAATTCTACAAGTTGAAGTCCATATAGTTTAAAGTTGCCAACATTGAGAAACACTGGTGTTAGTGGCTGGAAATACCAACATCACCTTCATCTACACCAGGGCTGTCAAACTCACGCCCCATGGACCAGATGCGTCACACGCTGGCCATGCCCATGCCCGGTTTAGCGAAGGGGGGGGGAAGTCATGATATGTCACATGACAGCACCATGACAATGCGAGTTTGACACCCCTGATCTACACAGATGAAGCATTTAAGGTATGCATTTAAGCAATGCCTTTCAGGCATGCTGTTGGGAGCATCTTTAAATATGACTGTTGGCTGGATTGGCTTGAGTTTGGTGACCATTTGAAAGTGCCTTCATATAGTCCAACCATCCTTGCTTAAAATTATTTGTAACCCTGTGCTGGGGTCAAAGGTCAAGAAGTTTAGGATTTCGTGGGAACATGCGCTTGTTTGGACTTGGTTCAAAAGCTTAGGTTACTTGCTTGACAGGTAGCAATTAGAGAGTAATAGCTTGCCAAGCTGGAATGTCGTAGCTGAGGCCCATTGCTGAGGATCTGGTTTACCTGTTCAACAGGTGTGGGCTGTAGGGCCAAGATAAGTATGTGCTCACACAGCATTCCAAAGAATCAATTTTCCCTTTAAAAGACATTGTCATGACTGCAGGGCATAAAAGAGCTGGGTTGAGCCCCTCTGGAAGGTAGTTGGTTATTTGCACAGCAAAGAAACAAAATAAATAGTGGCAGAAGAGATAAGGAAAAAGAGATGGAGGGAAGAACAATGCTCTTGTTTCTCTCCCCTTTCTGTTTTCCTACTGGTTTGGTAAGAAGTACCACTGGTTTGAGTGGTAAATGAATGGAACGAATAGTCGTGTCTCGGAGCATTTTAATGTACAATACAAGCCTTCCCCAGATGAATGGTCTCCAAATGTATTTGGCTATCGTAGAGGGGGGACAGTGGAAGTTGTATATTTGGAAGACACAAGTTAGTGCCAGTTGCAGTGTGCTCCAGATTTCTTTGACATGCTTCTATCTACCTTCTCTCATGGATCTGTGATTATCATTCCAAATGCAGTTTTGTCTGGATGCTGTATACTTTTGACATGTACAGGTATTTATAAACCTCAAGTAAATGTTTCTAATGCAACATTGTAAAGAAAATATTTGCTTGAAATGTCCATTCTGTAAGCAGTTTATGAAAATTATAATCGTCCATTCGAGCCAATAGATCCTTTCTCATTTTATTTTTACAATATTCCTGTAAAGTATGTTGTTATATTATCCACCTAGTCCGGTGTTTTTCAAGCTTGGCAACTTTAAGATATGTAAACTTCAACTCCCAAATTCCCCAGCCAGTCCACATAACTTTAAAATTGTCAAATTTGAAAAACACTGATCTAGTCCATGGTGAGAGCAATGTTGGCATGGAGATTTAACCCAAGAGTCCAATCTAGCCTTTTAGCCCAGTGGTGGGATTCATTTTTTTTAAAACTACCAGTTCTGTGGGTGTGGCTTGGTGGGCGTGTCAGGGGAAGGACACTGTAAAATCTCCAGTCAGAGGTGGTATTTGCCAGTTCTCCGAAGTACTCAAAATTTCTGCTACCAGTTCTCCAGAACTGGTCAGAACCTGCTGAATACCGCCTCTGGTTTAGCCACTCTCTATAACGATATTTGAAAGATCTTTTCAGTATTTAATATATTACATATTTCTTTGCTATGATTTTCTCAAATTTAAAAGAAACATAGTATCTGAAATTTGAATTCAGATGTTACAGCATTAGTTAGGATCAGATTTTTAACTGATTATTGAATCGATATAGTGTAATAGATACTGCAGACTGTTTAACCATGACAGCGAGATCCAAGTTCAACTTCAACTATGGAAGTGACTTGGGGTCAGAAAATTATTTAGTGCCCAGGATTATTGTTGTGGGAAAAAATAGAGGAGGACATCTTTGTATGCTACCTTAAAATCTTGGAAAAGGATGGGATATAAATTTAGCAAAATTAAAATAAATACATTTTAATCATGCACAAAGATAGATATGAGATGTACCTTGAAATAGTAGCTAAAATAGAGGAAAAAGCACCACTGTAGGGTCACACATCATGCTGTTAAAATGTAGTTTACTTGGTTTTGTGTGTTGTGCAAAACTAGCCATTGTGGTTTAGAAAGAGAATTCATAGCTTAGCCTGAATGGCTCAAACAGCCAATTATAGCTTAGTCAACATATTGTGGTCAATAAAACCAAAGCTTTGTGTAACACAGTGACAGATCAACAGATATAAACAAGATGAACAAATGAATCTTGGTCTTCTTTTATAGAGATGTCCTCAACTTGCTTTCTAGAGAAGTTTTTTTCCCCCTGGAACTGATTAGTTAATAATTGAGTTGGTTCAAGCAATCCGGTCAGCATGGAAGACCATATTGTTTCTTATGCATTCTTAAAGTACATTTCTAAAAGTTCAGATGCTCAGCACCTTCTCATTTTGCACAAGGATGCCTTTATCTTACCTTGTTTGTTTACGTATGATTCTTATAGATCACTGCAGTCCAAATAAATATCCTAACAGTCTACTTCCAGTTAAAATTAAATGCATATCCATACAATTTGCACAGCATGTCAAAACACCTTGAGACAATAAGAGAATAAGAACCAAAATCATGTTCCTTGGAAAATTTTGTAGTGATGAAACATAGCTTTAAAGAGCACCCAATTTTTAAAAAGCCTAAGGAGATTCTATTCCCACCTCCAGGTTTTCTTAATAATAATTACTCCTGCAAGCCATTGACAAATGGGATGTTTCATTGAATGAACAGCATGCATGACCACTTGAAAGGAAGCTCCGAGGAATTCAGTACAGTGAAACTTCCAATTATATGCGTGTAAAATTGCAGCCTAACTCCAGGCCTGGATTCAACTATTTTGAAATGAAGATACATCATGTAGTTTTTAAAGTATGTTTTAGAAGTGAAATGAACCACTGATGCATTTAATATGGCCTCTCCAGATCCACTTGAAACTTGGCTTCACCTTTTAATTGCATTGAAAAAAGCTATCAGAGCAAACTATCAAATTATTTGCTTTGCATTGCTAGAGTGCCTGGAAAAGAGAGAAAGCATTAATATATCTTCTGCTAAAATGCTTTCTGATAGTGCATTATATACAAACCTTAATCAGTGTCATCCATTTGAAGAAACTTGTTTATGCTTTTTGATACTTTTCTCCAGAAAATCTTATTGGTTTCCTGCATTGTTGCATTGACCTATCCATATCATTCTATAATTCCAATATTTTTTTTGTTTCTCCAACTCTTGCATCCTGTTATCCATAAGGGGGACCACTCCTCTCTTAATGTTGAATTTAGCACACTTTGCAAATTGCTGTAGAAGTTCTCAATTTCTTCATTCGCTGCTTCTAAACAAACTCGGATATTGTTGAAGCTTGAGATGGAAAACCAGCATCATTTATGGCTTAAAAATGACACAAAACCAAGAGTTTTGTAATCTTCTACTTTTTATGGAATATTTTAAATTCTTTAAAAATGTCCCATCAATGTGAAATCAGTAAAAACATACAGATAGTTTTCATGTAGGGACCACAATTGGCATCAAATCAGTAATTAAGCAAACTAGCCACTTTCACTAATTGAAACCATAACTTTGCCTACGATCTTATTTTCCTTTGCTTTACAGACTTGTTAAGGTCATAAATGTGAGGATTGATCATAAAGTTACATCACTGTTGTTACCTGTGGCTTAAATGTCACAGCTAAGGAAAGCAGCGTAGGATACATTATTGTATTTTTGCTCTCAGCAATGATATTGGAGAAATTTGCTTCAAGTTCAACAGATTTGCTTAGACAGATTGAGTATCAGGCCAAGTTAATTAGGCCTGATTTGCAGGATATCTCAGTTACAGCATGATTAGGTAGAGTATCTTAATCACAATTTTAATCCATGTTTGCATGGCATTTAGGGGACATCCAAACCCAGGCAGAAAGGAATTATCTTTCCTATTTAACTTCTAGACGTGGAGGTAAAAGCAGGATGAAGGTTGTGATTCTTTCATTGTTCATCCCCCATAAAATGTCTCCTTCCCATTAAACAAGATTCCTGGTGATGAAATAAGAATAAGGGATGGAGGAAAATGCAACCTTCTCCCATTCGTTCAGTTTCCTGATCCACTAGATATTGGCATGCACCCATCAGTATGTCCAGAGTCATATTTGGCTTATGTTGGAGAACTGTATGAGACAAATTCCTCAGACATAGAGGTCTTTAATCTGTCTTGCTTCATCTACCCTGCCACTGTGTAAGAAGGAGGAATATGTACCTTACCATAAGGCCATTTCAGCTACTCCAAATGCTGTTTATGCATTATTTACCCCCCCCCAAAAAAAAAAAAAACTTTCTATAGCCTGAGCAATATAAAGCAGGCAAGCCTCAATCTGATGAAATATCTCTGTTACACAGAAAATGATGTGCTTGATTTTCCTTTTTGTTTTCCAGAAATCAAACCATTTGCACGATGCTGCTGTAATTGAAATTATTTCAAGTGGGTTTTAATTCCAGCACTTCAGGAAATAAAAAGGCCTCCCTGCCGTCTCTCCCAGAAAGCAAAGACATGAGTCAAACTACCCTTGGAGGATGAAACTCAGCTGATGTGAGGGGAGAGAAGAACTTTAAGCACAGGGTCGAATTTGGTCAAAGTTGCAAAAATGCTATGTTTGGAACAATGTTTTCTCAACCTTAGTAAATTTAAAATATATGAACTTTAAGACCCATGGCTGGCTGGGGAATTCTGGGAGTTGAAATCCACACATCTTAAACTTGCTATAGTTACAGAGAATTGCATTACAGACTAACAGAGTTGGAAGGGACCTTGTAGATCATCTAGTCTAGTCCAACCCCCATCCAAGCAGGAGACCCTACACCATTTCTGACAGATGGGAGTCCAATCTCTTCTTGAAAGTCTCAAGTGATGGTGCGCCCACAACTTCCGAGGGCAAGTTGTTCCATTGGTTGATTGTTCTCACTGTCAGAAAGTTTCTCCTTATTTCCAGGTTAAATCTCTCCTTGATCAGTTTCCATCCATTATTCCTTGTTTGGCCTTCAGGTGCCTTGGAAAATAGCTTGACCCCTTCCTCTCTGTAGCAGCCCCTCAAATATTGGAATACTACTATCATGTCTCCCCAGATCCTTCTCTTCGCTAGACTAGCCATGCCCAGTTTCCAATTGAGAAACACTGCTTTAGAATCACGAGTTAGGAAAATCAATGGAAATAGAGTTTGGAACCTAATATTACCCTGCTCACAGCAGGTAGAAATTAAATGTGTTCAGTTAAAGAACCTGCTTCAAAGTTTTCACACTCTAAAATTTGTCACAATTGTGCGTTATCCTGAATTCAAACCTTGCACCTTTGAGATGCCTGCCTTTTAATTGTGCCTACCAGGCCTCCTTATTTTTTTCTTGTAATGGCTTGGTTTAATACAGACCAGATGTCAGGTGTGAAGGATCAGGTCCACATATGAAGGTCTAATTAAACTGAGTTATTGCTAATAATGCCTGTGCACAGGAATCTTCTCACCAACAAGCTAGATAAGGTCAACAGGATTCAAGGGAAGTTGAACTTAGTTTGCTTATGACTACATAAAGATTCTAGGCTGATCCCTCTTTTAACTCTGCCCCCGGGTTCTGCCATTCTTCCTTCTTATACTGGGATAGTGCATTTATTTAAGAACATTTGAAAAAGTTTTGAATAAGCTAATATAGTAAAATAAATATGAGATAAAATGGCAGTTTTCCTGCATACTTACCCAGGCATAAAATTAGGCGGTGAATATGCAAGCTTACAACCACGGGTTCATTTCTGTGAGCCGGGATAGTCAATGAAATATATGAGATTCATTTAGCCTAATTTAACATGATGCATCAATGCCCAAGTACAGCTTTGCCCATCTGGAAGAGGCCTGAAAATAAAGCCAAAACCAAACAAAATCCAAAATGTGGGTTTATTTCAGACAGATGGCATTTTCACACATCATGATGTTAACCAAATGGATAGCTTGTTGACTACAGATTCACATGGCAGGAGCCTGTGGTTGATTCACCACCAACACTAGGTAAGTGCAGTGGTTCACTAGGACTGGACTGAGATATACAAGCCCCTCCAAATATCGTTGCAGTTGCTACACTCTTTTTAAAATCTTCCCACAAAATAGATGCACTGCTGTAAGCAAAAATCCAAACAGCTGTATCCATCATCTTAATTCCTCAGAGAATAGGAAATCTGTGAGAATAAAATAGAAGGAGAGAAAGAGTGCCGCTGCTTCCCCACTAGTAAGAAGAGATTGGAGACTTAAAGGGAAAAGAAGTCCAGCATTTTATGAATAGGAGAATCAAGCAGGTCAGTGCTAAGAAAGGCAAGTGGTGATTTTCTTTCCAAGAAAGCAGCTTCCTCAGTACTCACTCCAGAGGTGGCATTCAGCAGGTTCTGACCAGTTCTGGAGAACCAGTAGCAGAAATTTTGAGTAGTTTGGAGAACCGGCAAATACCACCTATGGCTGGAGATTTTACAGTATCCTTTCCCAGCTACGCCCACCAAGCCACACCCACAGAACCGGTAGTAAAAAAAAAAATGAATCCCACCACTGACTCCACCATAGCTGCACCACGGGACAAGGTTAACCTGTGAATGTGATGATCTTGCTTCTGTTGGCAAGCTGTCTGGTCTTTTAATTCCCCATGCTTCTTAAGGTAGTATCATCAGTAAAAAAAATTAGTGGTGGCTGGCTCACAGTTGCTTATTAGTGTTAATTTGGATAAGGACCTATACATGTACGGTGTGTTGGCTCCTGGTGATTGAATGAGTCCCTGCAATGTTCTTGGCAAGATTTCAGGAGTGATTTGCCATTGTCTCCTTCCTAGGGTTAGGAGAGAGTGACTGGCCCAAGACATCCACCTGGCTTTGGGCCTAAGGCAAGATTAGAAATCATGGTTTTTGGATTTTTTGCCTGGTGTCTTAACCACTGCACCAAATTGACTCTGATATTCATAAATCTACCTGCTTATTAAGATTTACTTTTCCGGCTTGGCTGCAGTTCCCTTTGCTAATGGAAAAGTAGTTTTGGTAGGGCAACCCCAGGATGCGTACTACTTTCTCTGTAGCACATGAAATTATTTCCCAGTCCAAGAAAGAAATAGAAATTCTTTTACTGATCTGTGTTTGTGTTACATATGTTACTTGTTGCCCTTTAAATATCTTACATGTTGAATATGTATTGCTAAGTTTGTAAGCCAATGTGAAGCAATGTATAAATATTTCAAATAAAAATGTTCAAAACCTGCCATTTGTTAATAGTTCTTTTTAACTGTTGTTTCATTTGTCGATTATTTTAATATGGATTAAGTTACCATTACTAAATTTTAAAATTAGATATGTATATAAATATGAAGTAAATATTTTAAATTTTAAAATATATATACACACATGCTACCCATTCTCATGTTTGGCTGAAAAATTACCACTGATTACTCATGATTCTTACTTGCTATAAGCATTTAATGTATGGCTGTTTAGACACTGGTTATAAAAATTAGAAATTCACCCATTACTTCTTTAAGAAAATCTGTTAAGTTATATTAACTGGTGCTTTTAAAGATGTTGATTGAAAGACATTTTGCCATGGAGAAGGAATCTCTCAGCATGCTCTAACATGTAATCCAGAATGAGTAAAATATACTCTAAGACAGGAACATTCACGCACAAAAAGCAGTGCTAACACAGTTGAACAAAACTATAAAGAATGAGTCTTGTTGATGAAGCCCATGTTCATTTCCATTTCAAAAGATTTCTTGTTCATCGGCTGTTTGTATTTTGTTAAATAACACATCTATTTATCTCTTTCTTGGACTGTCTTATACTTAGCATGTTTGAGAAGATTAAACTCTTTGAGATGATATATGATAGATCTATATAGACAGACAGACAGATAGTTAGATGATATAGATTGACCAGACCAGACTGGCAGACAAAAATTCTCTGCTATAGGACAAGTTCAGTTCAAATAGCAATTGCACTTACTTATACACCGCTTCACAGTGCTTTACAACCTCTCTAAGTGGTTTACAGAGTCAGTATATTGTCCCCAACAATCTGAGTTCTCATTTTACCCACCTCAGAAGGATGGAAGGCTGAGTCAACCTTGAGCCAGTGAGATTCGAACTGCTAAACTACTGGCAGTTGGCAGTCAGCAGAATTAGCCTGCAATACTGCATTCTAACCACTGCGCCACCATGGTTCTTTTGAAATAGTTTCAAAAGGACATTAGAGAAATTTATGAAGGGTATTACTGCTTGTTGGTAATCCTTGACTTATGACTGATTGGTTAACAACCATTTGAAGTTATAATGGAGCCTGAAAAAGGAACTTAGAACATGGATTTGAAGTTCTAATGTCCACCCCCTATTGTCACATGATTTCATTTTGGCTACTTGACAACCAGCCTGCATTTATAAAATACAAGCAAATAGTGAGATGCTCACCAAAATCTTTCTAAGAAGGGCTCATAAAGGAGGGTATTATCTTACTTATCTCTTATTTATACTCTTATTTGAAAGGCTGCTATTGAGATGGGGATTTTATGGACGTCCTAGTGTTGTTAGCTTTCAGCTCTTAACTAACATAGTCAAGAATCACAGGAATTGCAGTCTACTAACATCTCAAATGTATAAATCTTAAAACTCTATATTATTACTCTCCACAACATTTCATTCACCGACTGGCCATAGAGACTACAAATTTGTGATATCTTCTTCATAATATCTAAATTAATGGCCTGCCCTATATTGGGACATGGAAAGCTAATGATATGCTGTGTAAGAAATACTACCCATTACTCCTATGTTTGTGACTTTGTCCATTTTACAGGGTGAAGTTTCTCAGGTGAAGTGATGGAGTAAAAGAAGAAAAACTCCCAACCTCATAATTGCTGATTTTACAAATCGGAATCCCAAACTCTTTAGGTTTGCTATCTAAATAATCTCACTGGTTTATTTTAAAACGTTCTACTCTATTTTTCAGCCAGAAAGTCTCCCAGTTTACAGGTTAGCAACAAAATAAGAGAATCTGTAATTTTAGGATCACAGTCTAAAAGGCATGAAATAAAAGAAATGCAGGACAGGAAGGAGGGAAAAAACTCAGTTCGCACACCCAATGTTTACAATTCTTCTAAAGAAGATAACATGGAACTCCTGAGCACTGCATCCTCTGACTATCTGGTCTCACCCAACCTAGTATATCTTAGACATTTAAATTAAAAAATGAAAACAATCAGGTTTAAGTTTCTAGGTCCTACACAGATCCAGAAACATGCTTAGAAAATAAAAATGCTGCATGTCTTCAACTCTATGCTTGCTTTGAAAATGTGGCCAGATGCCTATTAAAACAACTAGTAAATAGCATATATAGATGTTATCAATATTACAAACCTACCTGCCTGCCTAGAATGTTGAACCAAAAATAATACAAGACATTGACTTGCAAAATACTTGTGAATCCTACTTTAGCTGTTGTGATAAAACAGAATACCAAGTAAGTCTGTTAAGACCCAGAGATGAAATTGGATTTCCAAAGAGGTAAACATTAAGAAGCCAATTCCTAGTTGCCTCCTACCATTTCCTAACAACCATGGAAGCAAAATACAGAGATACAACATCGTAGCTTGCAGAAGTGTAGGCAATCTTGTTTTCAGTGGGATTGCTCTCTCAATGGAGATCTCTAGCACTGCCCTTTGATATCATGCTACCTAAGTCCTCTATGTCCACCAAGAACTCCTTTGAAATGTACAAATTACATGTTCTAGAATTATAATTTTCCAAATACAGTTTTAGCAGACCTTGCCAATTTCTGTTCATTGTACAAGATCAACATTCTCTTTTTAAGAATGAACCTTTTAGTAAACTATACAGAGAAGACGATCAACATAACCTAACATAGTCAAATCTTAAGGCGTGCATTTATTATTTTTAAACAAAAGGCTAGTACCTCAGAATAACCTAGAAATAAAAATAGAGAATAAAGGCTTCTTGAAACCATGCATCTTGTTCTAAAGGAATGCAAGGTATGAGGGTAATGGCTAGAACATGTACCTTGCTATGGGGGAGGTAGAGAAGAAGAGCCAACCTCCTGATGGCAGATTTTAACTTAACAGAATTCTTTGAAATGGCAGGAATAGATGAAAGAACAGTACAGTTGTGATTTAAAAATGAGTTTTAGGTAGCTTTTCAACAAAACCTCTAAAATGTAGAGGCCTCAGACATCATCATGCATATAAAGAAGTGGTGTTCACCCAATTACATACATGTTATATCAAGTATCTTTCCAAAATGGATTCGTTTCACTCTTTGTAAGAAATGTGGGTATCACCATTTATACAAAAGAATATGCCCCCCAAAATTTAAACATATCAAACAGCACAAAATCAAACTTTTTATTTCACACCTTATTAAAACTTCTGATTTTCCCTGAATGGCCTGGGGAACCAACTGTATAATCTCTTAGATTAGGGATGTGTAGGTTTTTTTTTTTCAAAGTAGTGGCCTCGTAATGTCAAACCTGTAAAGAATACTTCAAAAAATGAGCAGAACCAATCAAAAGAGATGGATCAAAACAAAAGTCAAATTAAATTTCCATGTAAACAATAAAAATTAAATTCAGTAATTAAGGTTGCTTCTTACAAATTTGATGATTTCTGACTTTTCTGCCTGTCTCATTAAAGTTACAATTTGGTGACAACTTTAGAAGAAACTCTGACAACCACATTTAAACTTCAAGCTGTTACGCCTCTGTTTCTCAACCTGGGCTACTTTAAGAGACGTGGACTTCAACTCATTCCCCAGTGGGGAATTCTGGGAGTTGAATCCATCTCTCTTAAAATAGCTACGGTTTAGAATTACTGCTATAGACTTGCGTTCTATATCTCTACTCAGGTGAGTTCAACAAAAATAACTATTGCAAGAAGCAGGATGAGCTTCTATCAAGCTGACATTTTTTTTTATTTGTCTGGACTCAGCATCATAAACAGGGCCACTCTGAATCATTGCTGGCCTACTAAATAAATTTAGGATGACCCTTGGATGCATATAGATATTTTTTATGCATATGCACATTTATTTAGCTTTAACATTTATACCAAAATAGTAGACTGTACTAGTTCATGAAATAGACTATGCAGCCCCCTGAGCTAATAAGAAGCAAAACTCAAACAGAAGGCAGTCAATGGCAAGCAAATGTGGATTATGATAGTATAGTTAATTCATTTTATAATGTATACAAATTAACTTCAAGAAATGCTCTTGAAATACATTTTTGTTCATTTCTTACTCCTCAATTTAATTTTAATATATCAAAGTGTTGTCCTTTTAATTCCACCTAGCATCTTGACCTTTTTATTGAAACCTTTTCCCCTCTCCTAGCCCCTATAATGAAATCCACGTCATTGTTCAAATATGAGTTAGTCTTCCTTTGATTTTGCAAATGAAGATCCTGCTGATTTTAATCTCATCTTAACTGTAATGTAAATAAAAGTTAAAAGTGAGGATGCCCAGCCTAAGATTAGGGGGCAGTGATGGTTATCTTCTCCTTGCCTCTATTCTTATGCATCAAGAGGCAGAATAAAAGAACAGACTATTAAGTCTTTGCCTTGAAGCAGATACCTTGTTATGTAAGACAAAGATTAAAACAATTCTAATCTTTTCATAAATCTGAATACGAAGTGCCAGGACATGGTATGTAAAAATGTAAATCCATAAAACAAATCCATAAAAAGCATAAAAGGAGGAAAATTCAGGCAAAATCTATTCATCATTCATTGCTTTTTTTTTTTCCTCAAGGAAGGAATTGCTTTCTTCCCAATTTATGAGTCTGGTTTCCTTTTGTTTGAAAGTATTTTTATAGTAAGGCATTTTCTTTCTTCAACTAAACACATTTTTAAAACCTAATTAGTGGAGCTAAGAAAAATGCAGGTAATAAGTTACCTTCTAGATCAGGGCTGTCAAACTCCCGGCCCATTGGCTGGATGCGTCATGTGCTGGCCATGCCCATGCCCAGTGTAGCGAAGGGGGAAAAAAGTCCTGATACATCACGTGACTCCGTCATGACAATGTGAGTTTCTCCTGATCTAGATGATTTTGATCTTCAGATTCTGGTGCATAGATGATCATCCTTATCATCATCACAACTGGGGCTGTATTCTGAAATGTCTGGAGGGCTCTCCCTGGTATTAGGGTTCTATGATGCAGCTTTCCCATTTTAGTTACTTAAATATCTACTCACATAGTCAACATGATGACATCTGGAGGACAATTGCATGGAAAAGGCTGTCTTCTTCTTTCAGTGCTTTTTCTGGGGTCTTTGAGACGTAGTGGCCCAGTGGTTAGAATGCAGTACTACAGGTTAACTCACTGCTCACTGCCAGGAGTTTGACTCAGCCTTCTATCCTTCTGAGGTCAGTAAAATGAGGACCCAGATTGTTGGGGGCAATATGTTGACTCTGTAAACCACTTAGAGAGACCTGTAAAGCACTATGAAGTGGTAAGTCTAAGTGCTATTGTCCCAAAAAATTACATACAGGAGAAGATAGGTGTAAGCATTCATTCTTTCAGAAAAGATAACCTTTATTGTATTTTTTTTTTACTCTGAGCACACTGGCCAACATTAAAAATGAAATTCTGTCGACTCTCTCAAAAGGAAGTATATATCTACCCATACACTTATATACCACACATATACACATGCAATATACATACACACACATGTATGTAAACATACACATGAGTGCAATAGGCACACACATATATACATAGATAAATATACAGTAGATATAGATATATAGCAGTAGTGGCTAACCTTTTTCGGTTCCTATGCCGAAAATTGCACGCACGCTCATGTACCAGCACCCAGAAGGCAATGTGTCCCCCCCCTCCACGCCCCCTGCACATGCATGCATGACCCCCTGCGTGCACTGTACATCTCTGTGCATGTGCACAAGACCCCCGTGCGCTGAGCATCTCCCACACATTCCGCCCCACACACAAGCGCGCCAGCTACCCGACCATCAGCTGTCAAGCGGCGACATTTGTGCACATGTGCAGTGGGACTCTTCCGGGCAACCTCTCATGTGCCAGCAGAAGTGGCTCTGCATGTCACTTCTGGCACGTGTGCCATAGGTTCGCCATTACGGATATATAGATATATACATATATACCCGTAGATATAGATATAGATATAAGATGTATTGAATACATAGCAGAAAGAATAAACTTGAGAATTCACAAGGTTGGTGTTATATGGCATGAGTTCCCAACTGGTCCACAGCATGCCAGCAACTGGTCTGCACCAACAAGCGAAGCCCCATCTGCAGGATGCAGGCAGCATGCAAAACCACAGCCCTCAGGTCCATGGAAAAATCTTTCTCCACGGAGCTGGTCCTTAAATGCCCAAAAGATTGGGGACCTCTGCTGTACAGTATGGAACAAAACTGTGACTGAATCTGGATATTCTGCTTCAGATATCACGAAGCCTCCTCCCAGACGGTAACAAGGAAAACAGGTCACGAAGAAGATGGGTAGCAATCCTGCATACCTTGCTCAAGCACCGCTTATGTGCTATGTCCTGGATGGAAGGGAATGAACTGCCAATAATCTTTTCTGCCGTCCTCAACACTCTCTGCACCGCCTTCCTGTCTGAAGCAGTAATGCTTCCAAACCAGACAGTAATGCAATATGACAGAATGCTCTCGATTGTCCCTCTATAGAAAGTAGTAAGGACAGGGAGAGGAAGATATACTTTTCTCATGCAACACAGAAAATATAGGCTTTTTGTTACACCGGTTCACCAAACTCTCTACTTCCTTGTGGTAAGCACCCTCATTGTCATCTTGAATAAGGCCCACGACTGTTGTATCATCCGCATACTTCGCAATATGGTTGGTGGCAAACCTAGCACAACAGCCATGGGTCAACAGAGTGAACAACAGCAGACTTAGAACGCAGCCTTGAGGAGAACCTGTGCTCAAGGAAATGGTGTCAGAAATATTAGTCCCAACTCGCACATACTGAGAGAGAGAGCGACGCCCAAGAACACTCAGCTGTTTTTTTCATACCTAAGACGGGGCTAGAACTCACCGTTTCTTGGTTCCTATGCCAAACTGGCTGTCAAATATCACAAAAGATACAATTAAATTCTTCCCCTATTTTAATGCGTGTCACAGAGCTGACTCGATTTATTGGCTTCCCATTCAAATTCCAGCCATGATAGTTTATCCTTGAGAAAATAATGCCACATCAGATGAATACTACCTCAAGGATTGAAGGACAGGTGAATAATACGGTTTGGTAAAGAATTCTTCCGAGCCTTGCTAAAATACCAAGGCCTGTTGAATTTTTAGTAGTACATACCTAATGATTGCATAATGCCTCAAATAATTGTTTAACTTCCAGAGGCATTTTTGTGTCTCATTCTACTTTGCCAATTTCCCTCGCCTTTCATTATGCATACCTGAACAGTGCATGTTATATCATGATACCTCTCAAGTGTTTTTTTTTTCCCCATTTCTGCTTGTTCTTTTCCAGATGCACTTAAAATCACCTTCTTAAAATAAGCAAGATATCACAGAAGGGGAAACTTGGGAGGAAGACGAGAACTTCTGTGTTGCTCATCTTACTGCTATCCATAGGAGTTGGTCAGAAAGTTGAAATATTTCTTCAGAGCATTTTTGGCATAGTTTACATTGCTGATGAAAATTGTATAAGTTTTGGTAATCATCAACATGATTTCAAATTTTATAACTGTGTGCAAAGTTGATAGTTCAAACAATGGAAATACTGAAAGAGAATTTCGTATGAGTCAAGGACAAGTGATTGCCCAATCCATAAACAAATAGATCTCTAAGCTTATTACTAAGCTAATAGAAAGGTAAAACTTATTATATTCAGGTTCATACACGTCATGCAAAATAGCCACAAGCACACACAGACCTTATGTGTTATCTTAGTTCCAACAAAATACAATTAACTGAGAATCATAACTCTAAACATAACCAATTTATTTCACTTAGCAGGATATACAGGAATCACCAAATAAGCTAACTTACAGTCCTCCATATATTTGCTAAGATCATGTCCTGTTGAAACTTCATATCTGCCTCTGCAAACATATGAATGATGTGGAAAGGTATTTCTTACTTATTTCTGGTCACTTAGTTATTATCTAACTTATTTATGATATATTAGAACCTAAGAGCACAATTACAAATTGAAAGACTCATGCAACCTGTGCACAATTGATTTAGTTCTACTATACTGTATAATCTATATATCTATACTGCTATGGTTTTAGGTTTCCCATGAAGTTCCTTCTTAGGTTTCATTGTGACAGGAGAGATTTGGAGAAGGAGAATAATGCAATGTCCTAATGGGATGATTTTAACTTAGTACACCTCTGTATGGTTTGCCAATTGCACAGTGGCAGATAGGAAAGTACTCCAAAGGGTTAACACAATGAGGAAAAGGTTAGCCATCACTGGTCTATTGTAAACACAGCCAGCTTAGATATATCCAACTTAGGTATGTAAGTTAGATATGAAAATATCATACTATGAGAATCTAATGTACTATAATTTATATCATTTTAATTAAAATGCTTAACATTTATTCTTGTAAATATTTAAAATTCTAAAACAACCATTACCATTCTAGTAGTTATACACTGTGTCAATAGCATTATTCCAATATTACAAATGCAGAGCTTTGGCATGATAGATTAATAAATGTAAAGAAAAAGAGTTTCTTGAATCTGATTTCTGATGTCTATAAAGTTTTCTTGGATATGGTATTGAAGTGGTTGGCTACTACTTTCTTCATCTTCCTCTCTGGCCTATAATGCAATTCAGAGAACCAGTTGTTAGAAGAAATTACTGGCCTAATCCTGTAAGGAAGGCAGGAAGGAAACATTCTGGTGTTGCTTACAGAAACTGCCTCTCCGTTAACCCTTATTACATTCTTGGCAGGACTAGACTTCCTGTCTCAGGAATGTCTCTGGAATTTTTTCTCCTTCTTTGCTGGTACTTTGCTTGTGTGGAGTAACCATTCAAAGTTACAATGGCACTGAAAAAAGTGACTTATAACCATTTTTCACACTTACGACTGTTGCAGCATCCCCGCAGTCATGAGAGGCCAGGTGAGGAGAAGCGTGCCTCAATGTGAGTGATATTGAGTTGGCCATGCCCAGCCAATAATATGACCACCAAGCCACGTCCACCCAGTCACATGACCCCCAAGCCATACCCACCACCTAAGCCACGCTCACAGAACTGGTTGTTAAAAAATTTGAATCGCACCCCTTCCTATAATCTGAGATTTCCTGTTTTCTGTCTGGCAACTAAAGCAAGTGTGAGACTAAGAACTACTAAGTCAATGAATATTGGTACCAGCTGAGTAGTAGGCTGTTGCCTACAATTGAATTAATTGTGACCCAATTTCAGTTATCACCTTGTGACAATTTAGATGTAATTACACATATCCTAATCTGGTCAGTGGAAGCAAAGCCAACAAGACCAAAAATATCTGTTTCGCTTAACTGGAAGTTTCTGTTCACCTTGTTGGATTGGTTTGAGTTTGTAGGATAGTGTGGATCAAGAAATAATTGTTTGAGTTTCACTTTGTTGGACGAATTAACACTACAAGAATATCTTTCTTTCAGCTTCCTAAGATCAACTGACTTTCAATTGCATGAAGATTGAACGTTCTCTAAACAATTATCCTGGGACAGAGTAATCATGAGAAGTTTCTATGGCTGTATTCTTAGCGATGTGCAAATTGGATTTTTGACACAACAAGATGTAATTGTTTAACCTGTTGATAGCTAAAGGATTAAATTTTCTATAACTCTTTGAATTTGTTTCTTTTAAATCCACCATGGTTAGAAAGAATGAGATTATCCTGACAATTACTCTGGTCCAGTAAGAATGAAATGAGAATATTTTAGACATCAAATGTCTAAACATCAAATGAAATTTTCCATTACTCAATCTTTTTAGATATTATACACATATTCTTCTTGACTTAATGTGTTTTCCTTCAGGATAATACAGTTACTATTGTCTATAGCAGCTATGCATACAGATATGATACAATTATGACTTTTCTAGACTCTTCTATTGACTTCATGATATTTATCCAGAGAATAAAGCTCTTACTAGTTTTGCATATTAGGTTCCCAATCAACCTACAGAAGATACCAGTAGTGGTGAGTGGAAACTTGTACATCAGAACTCAGTATTAAGAGGCTATGGCAAAACTCCATAGAACATCCTCAAAAGAAGGAAGGAATCCCTACTCTTTGGAAAAGGTAAAGCAGAAAAAAAAAACAGACAAAACCAACATGAACATGTTCAGATGGGGAAAACGGGCAGAGAAGAATTATGTTAGAAAGTATTTTGCCTAGGTGGCCACAAAATTGACAATGTACCTTTATTTTTTAAATTAAAAACTCAATTCTCTTGGTTTCTTTATTGGGAATATGAAGAAAATCCGATAACATGAATTATTTGTTTGTATGTGCGTAATGTCTTTACCACAAAGTTAAAATCTAGTTTATATCTACCATTTATAATCTACTATTTACAGGTGAAACTCGAAAAAATTAGAATATTGTGCAAAAATTCATTTATTTCAGTAATGCAACTTAAAAGGTGAAACTAATATATGAGATAGACTCATTACATTCAAAGCAAGATAGTTCAAGCCGTGATTTGTCATAATTGAGATGATTATGGCTTACAGCTCATGAAAACCCCAAATCCACAATCTCGGAAAATTAGAATATTACATGCAATCAATAAAACAAGGATTGTACATAGAACAATATCGGACCTCTGAAAAGTATAAGCATGCATATGTACTCAGTACTTGGTTTGGGCCCCTTTTGCAGCAATTACTGCCTCAATGCAGTGCGGCATGGAAGCTACCAGCCTGTGGCGCTGCTGAGGTGTTATGGAAGACCAGGATGCTTCAGTAGCAGCCTTCAGCTCTTCTGCATTGTTCAGTCTCATGTCTCTCATCTTTCTCTTGGCAATGCCCCTTAGATTCTCTATGGGGTTCAGGTCAGGCGAGTTTGCTGGCCAATCAAGCACAGTAATCCCACGGTCATTGAACCAGGTTTTGGTGCTTTTGATAGTGTGAGCAGGTGACAAGTCCTGCTGGAAAATGAACTCAGCATCCCCATAAAGCTCATCTGTGGAAGGAAGCATGAAGTGCTCCAAAATCTCCTGGTAGACGGCTGCATTGACCCTGGACTTAATGAAGCACAGTGGACCAACACCAGCAGATGACATGACTCCCCAAATCAACACAGACTGTGGAAACTTCACACTGGACTTCAAGCATCTTGCAGTGTATGCCTCTCCATTCTTCCTCCAGATTCTGGGTCCTTGATTTCCAAATGAGATGCAAAAGTTGCTCTCATCAGAAAAGAGAACTTTAGACCACTGAGCAACAGACCAGTTTTGTTTTTCTTCAGCCTAGGTAAGACGCTTCTGACGTTATTTGTTGTTCAGGAGCGGCTTGACAAGAGGAATATGACATTTGAAGCCCATGTCCAGGATCCGTCTCTGTGTGGTGGTTCTTGATGGACTGACTCCAGCCTCAGTCCACTCCTTGTGAAAGTCCTCAACACTTTTGAATTTTCCTGACAATCCTCTCCAGGCTGCGGTCATCCCTGCTGCTTGTGCACCTTTTTCTTCCACACTTTTCCCTTCCACATAACTTTCTATTAATGTGCTTTGATACAGCACTTTGGGAACATCCAACTTCTTTTGCAATTACCTTTTGAGGCTTTCCCTCCTTATGGAGGGTGTCAGTGATGGTTTTCTGCACAACTGTCAGTTCAGCAGTCTTTCCCATGATTGTGATTCCTACTGAACCAGACTGAGAGACCATTTAAAGGCTCAGGAACCCTTTGCAGGTGTTATGGCTTAATTAGCTGATTAGAGTGGGACACTTTGAGCCTAGAATATTGAATCTTTTCACAATATTCTAATTTTCTGAGATTGTGGATTTGGGGTTTTCATGAGCTGTAAGCCATAATCATCTCAATTATGACACATCACGGCTTGAACTATCTTGCTTTGCATATAATGAGTCTATCTCATATATTTGAGCCTAGAATACTGAATCTTTTCACAATATTCTAATTTTCTGAGATTGTGGATTTGGGGTTTTCATGAGCTGTAAGCCATAATCATCTCAATTATGACACATCACGGCTTGAACTATCTTGCTTTGCATGTAATGAGTCTATATCATATATTTGTTTCACCTTTTAAGTTGCATTACTGAAATCAATGAACTTTTGCACGATATTCTAATTTTTCAAGTTTCACCTGTATACTTAACCATTCCATTATTCCATTATCAGTGGCTTGCATAAATCATATTGAAAGATTGTGAAGATATTATCAAGTTATGTGAGGATTAAATGGGAGATTACATTCTAGCTCATTAAATGTGTGTCTTTTGATCTTTGAATTTCTGATGTGAGCCAATATTTCATAGAATTAGTGGTGAAACAGATTGTTTTGATTTGAATGAGTGAGTTAGTGAACTTGCTTTTCATAAACCTGAGGCCATGTCTTTCAAAGAGAAGATAATGCAAACACAACTGATCTGGTGTGCCAACATAGTGAAAAAATTGTGCTCTCCAACTTGTCCCTGAGACAGAGCAGAGTCACCTAACAAGCCTGGCAACTTTCCGTGTGAACTAACTGCACACCATCCTAGACAACTTCCAGAACCTTGTAACTATATAGAAGTTTTATCTTTAAAATGGATTTGGACTGAACAACCCTTCAAAAGAACATTCTTTTACAAAAAGTTGTTAAGTAGGATGCATGGCTAGACTCCTTTCCAGAAAGGTTGAGTCGTCAAAGTTAAATTAACTTCTACTATAAAAGACCCAGAAGAAAGTCCCAAAGGTGCTTTTTCAGGAGGCAATTGGACTTTCTTATTTTTTCTTTGAAGACATTTCGCTTCTCATCCAAGAAGCTTCTTCAGCTTTGACTTGTTGGATGAGAAGCGAAACATCTTCAAAGAAAAAAAACAAAATCCAGTTGCCTCCTGAAAAAGTACCTTTGGGCAACCATGACCTGGATGACTGAGAATCTCTACAGACCCAGAAGAAAGGATGACAAAGGCCTTGAATCTGCCCCTCAATAGTTATTGCATGTGCAACAGTCTGAGCAGGCATCGTTTACTATGGCAAATTGTGTTTGATTTCTGTTCAACTTTTATACATCATTCCCCAAAATGTACATGTGTATCCAGCTCAATAGGATGGGTATGTTCTGGATCCTATCAGTCAAACCATATTGGCTGGCAGAAACCTAGAAGGCATGTCTTCTCAGGCTGTAGCCCCGTCCTCTGAAAAATTCTCCCTCCAGAAGTTAGGTGGCCCTGACCCTGCTGATCTTTTGTAAGGGCTTGAAGATCTAGTTATGTGTTCAGGGTTTGGATCCTGAATGTATTAAGGGCCTGATTTCATGCCTCCCCCGCATCCTGTTTTGGCTGGCAAAGTGCTGCAGGATACATCCGTCCCCTCCTGTCTCCTGCAACCACACCCACCCAGGCAGCTTTCAGAGAACTACAAGGCTGATCCAGCCTTCAAAGAAATCCAGTTTGACATCCCTGCTCTAGTCGCTCAGTATAATGATTGTATATCCCTGGATTTTATTTTATTTTTAAAAATTACTATCCTAATAAACAATCATAATCTTCAATGTATCTAAACTTCAAATATATACACTTATTCATATTATGAACTCTGGGAACGTAGAAGGAGTACTCAAATTTTTCAGTCAGAAAACAAGGTTAGTTTTATCTGATAGCTGGTGACTAATAAAGCCCATGATCTTTAATTATAAAATAAATAATGCTCCTGAGCATATACTTACATTTTGCATTTGTAGGCCAAGAAAGACTGAGAGGAGAGCAAACATCCTCTAGTCAAGCTGAGCCAATCTCCTGAAGCAAATGTCTTTGTTTGCATTCCTTTTTTTTTTAAATTCATAATAATTGCCCCCAAAGATGAGTTATGCAAGGTGTGGCTAACAGCTCAGCAATCTGCCCAGGGATATTAATAGAGTCAATAGATTGGTGTGCAAGCCGACAGGTTGCGTAAGAATGGAAAGAAATGTCTGTGTGCTGGAATAGGAGAAAAGAGGGTATTCACAAAGCTTTTCCATTGAGATTCTTAGGGGATATTGGAATTGTGTTAGAACAAACTCGATTAACTTCTTTCTCCAGAAAAAAACAGACTCTCCTAGAACCCAATCCTTGACAGAAGATTCTGGTTGAAAAGCTGTTAAGGTACTTAAATTTAGGTAGCTGGAGCAGCGGGGTGTTGTGCAGTGAGCCAGAATGCATGGATGTGGTTGATTGATTGAAGTGTGCTGGCGCCTGTGTGAGGCAACCTGGCCTGTGATTGGTTGCTGTGGGTGTGGAGAGGGAGTTTCTCTTCCCCATCTCCTTTTTCTTCCGGGTGCTCTCTGTCATTTACCTCATGATGCTCCTGTTTGCCTGACTACCTAGTTTACTGTAATGGAGATGTAAAATATATTTATTTATTTAAAACTACAAGTTTCTGTGTCTCTGACCTCATTTAGACACCTGCTGTGCACTCCCCTAACAAAAGTTTAACATCTCCCTGCAATGTTAGATGTACTTTAAACCCACAGAATAATTGGTTACAACACTGAATAATCCACCTAAGAAACAAAATCAACAGATCCATGATAGATAAAGTAATCAATATGCTTATTGAGAGGGAGGGAGGGAGGGAGGGGAGATGCAAATTTGGAAATAATTTTGCTTAAATGATTATGTGACATCAAGTCATTTTCAACTTCTAGCAATCACACAGATTTTTTTTTTCCATGACCATCTATCCCTAACCTGCTTTTTTAAGTGGTACATTATAACAGAGTCCGTCTACCTTGCTGTTGGTTGTCCTCTTCTCTGTCCTTTCCCAGCATTAGCTTTTTTTCCAGAGATTGAAAATAATCACTAGAATTTAAATCAATGTATCACATCTTTCAGAATAATGCAGTAGACTGTGTGACTTGCATGTCTACTCAGTCTGCTGCCTGGCCAGCAATTCAAGGTCAGTCCTCATGCTTTCTTAACATGATTCTTTTTCTTTAATTTGAGCTTCAATGAAAGAATGCCTTAGGAGCAGCGGTGGGATTCTACAGGTTCTCACCTATTCGGCAGAACCCCTTGTCAACTTTCTAAGCAGTTCGGAGAACCGGTTGTTGGAAGAAATCTCCTTTTGTTTTTTCCACCCTTTTGCATTCTGGGCAGTATGCCTAGACTTACTGTCTCCGAATGAGTTTTTTTTTTTCTTTGCTGGTACTTTCTTAAAGGGGAAGGGCTGTTTTAAGCTTTTTACACTGCTGTTGGGAGGAACTACTTCCCTGTTGGAGTTAGCACTTCGAAGAAATAATTGAATAATGAAGCAGAGCTGCCAGAAAGAAGCTTTTAATGTCAAGGAACCAAGATGAGTGACATTCAGCAAGGCTTCTTGGCTAGCTAGAAAGATTGACATTCAAACGTGAGTTTACATACCCTTTCTGAGTTTTGGTCTAAAACTGACATGAGAGGCCAGGCAAGGAGAAGCGCCCCTTGATGTGAGTGACGTTGAGTTGGCCACGCCCACCCATTCACATGATCAGCAAGCCATGCCCACCAACTAAGCCACACCCATAGAACTGGTTGTTAAAAAAATTGAATCCCACCCCTGCTTAGGAGATTGCTATTAGATGGTCTTTCAAATGGAAGATTGTCCTTTGTAAAATAAGGTACAAAGTCACCTTGTTGACAAAAAGAAAAAAGTGTAGTTCCCATGTTGCCATCACTCTGATATATATAAATCAGACGACAAGTGGTTTCAATTTCAGCAATTCACCTTAAAAATACTGAGTGGGTATAAACATATCAACCTATCTGACAGATTTAGTTTAAGGAAGGTTAGGGAATTTAAAAAGCACTGTGGTTTTTGAGAAGCACTTCATATATGTTCAAAACATGTCTTCATTGTAGTTCTCGAAACCATCATCTTACACCTATCTACAAGGAAAAGGAGATTGCTATAACTGATTGACTGCTGAATGCTTCTGAAATTTGAGTAATCCTGTGAAGTTAGCAAGACTTAAATCTGAGTAGATACATGTGAGGTCAGGGGCATTGAAGAGAGGATGAGGTGTATAAAAACCAAGATGGTGGAGGCAAACACATGACCTTTTTTATGTCTGCCACCTTCCAAATGTTTGAGCTTCAATTTCTATAAATTCCAATCAGTATGCTGGCTGAGGAAATCTACAAAGTATGAAGAACAGCATGTTGGGGATGCCTTGTATCAATTCAAAACATGTATATTCATTTTAATCAGCATTTAATCAGCTTTTCTCTCCCTACAGCAGGGCTGTCAAACTCCTGCCCGCAGGCCAGATGCGTCACATGCTAGTCACGCCCATATCCGGTTTAGCGAAGGGGGGGAAAGTCCCAATACGTCACGAGATACCGCCGTGCCACCGTGAGTTTGATATCCCTGCCCTACAGTAAATGTTCATGTTTTCCAATTTAATATTTATGTAAGCATAGTCTAGATTGTGTTGTAGTTTTCCATGGAGTTTCAGACATTGCTTTCCTCCAAATACAAATATAACAAATGTAGTATTTTTAGAGGATGGCAGAATTATTATGTGCCATCAAATCAAATCCAAGTGAGTAGATAGATAGATCAATAGATTGGTTTTATTTGGAATTTTGTGGCAGTTGCTGTTATGTCCAAGATTGTTCTGTAAGTTGAACAGATGGCAGAAGTCTATTAAGGCTTTGCTGTGTATTTTGGAGTTTGCAGTGCACAGGCCTCCTATTTTAGCAACATTCTGAGATCTTACACACTTACACAATTAAAACAAAATGAAGTCTAATGTTTAACATGTGTCTAATTTTTAAAACAGAGGAAGGCAATCTGGTGCCCTCTGGTTTGGGACTACAACCACAATTCATTGCCATATAATTAAAACAATGTTAGAAAACAAAATTATCTTAATACCATCAGTACTAAGGAAGTAGAAGCATTCCAGAGATAAAGCTGTAACCCAGCGAAAGCTTTTCCTTGTTGCTACTCAACCAACTTTCTCTAACAAAAGAATCTAGAAGAAATCTTAAGGCAGATGGTAATTAGTGTTACAATAAAAAGCTAAAAGGTGCAACAAATTACAGAAATGAACAATGACCAACAGCTCCATAAAATTCCTGCAGTTGTGACAAAATAAATCATCTTTCACCAAAGCTTTCTAAAAAGGGCAAAGTTGGGTTGGAGCTCTCTACTGTAAATCTATTCCACTTTTCTTAATAGTTGTTTGTTGGAATTTACTCCAAATAAGAGTGGAAGATACTAAGGTGACCAACCGTCCTCCTTTAGGGAGGACAGTCCTCCTTTTATAAGTTCTGTCCTCTCTCAAAAAGTGTTCTCTTACATGTCCTCCTTTTTGATATTTGAAGACTAATCTGTAAATCTCCGTATTTGATCGATGTCAAGCTAATCTGTTGTGTGTGATGTGATGTATTTGTATTTGACATGACGATTCATCAAGGCTTGGTACAGTGCGGTGAGACGCAATTATGCGCTCCACACAGAATTGTTTTGAGAGAGTGTGCCATGCGCAAAAGTGCGCCACCTCCTTCTCAGTGTAAAAAAGTTGGTCACCTTAAAGATACAGATGTGTGCCATGTGCTTAGACCTCTCTTAGGCCTTGAACTGCAGTATCTGTATGCTGAATGGAAGATTGTTTATTATTTAAATAAATAATGCCTAACTAGTGAAGATAATTGTTACATTTTTTTATTTGTTTGTATAATTTAGTGCTGTAGTTTGCCTAAACTGCTGAGAACTCTGAGCAATTTACAATAGCACAGGGAGTTCCTGAAAAACAATTCATATACGTGTGGTTGGTCAATGTGTTTTTCAAATATTAGTTACAAACTAATAGTTACAAACCAGAGAAAGGAGGACAAACGTGGGAGCATGGAGGATACTCAGATTAACTTTCTCGGCATGGCAACAAAAGTGACAGTGGAAAAAAATACTTAGGGGAAATTACTTTTTCCAACATCAGAAAGACTGTATGTAACCGATTATTTATATGCAATCAAGTCAATTTTGACTCCCAGCAACCCTGTAGATTTTCTCTATGACATCTTCCCCAACCAGTTATTTTAAGTCTCCCAATGGATTAACCGATTAAGTAACTCATTGTGGCTTTGTCAATTTCAGGCAACAGCCCAGGGTGGAAGAGTTCTAATCAACTAATTAAGGTCACAGAGGAAGCTTTTGTTTAGTTCTGGTTCACACTTACTAGGGAAGTGCTGTATAGTGGAGAAAAGTTACTTAGGAAGAGATATCTGAAGAAAAAGTATATTAGGAAGACACGGATAGCATATTGAGACATTCTATATAAATACATCAATATTCAAAACAGAGGTATTGCCTATTGAAAAAACAAAACTTCTCATGTTTTTGAGGCAAAGACATAAGATTCTTCATGTGGGAGAAACGCATCCATGTAAGTGCTCTAGCATAGCTACTTTGCTTCTCTATTAAACATCTGTATTTACACCTTCCTCTCCAGGTGGAAGATTGCTGCATTCTGAATTATGTCTGGGAAAAAAATTATATAGGGAAAGAGTCTGAGGGCATCTAATCATATTTTTCTTCCCACCTCTGTTGTCTTTTGTGCTTCTCTGGAGTTGTTGGTTTCTATCCCCTTTCCCGTGTCTAATGTGTAAAAGTTGAATCACGTATCTTGTTTTTCATACCTTCAATGGTCAGGGAATTATTATTAAAGAGTATATCACTTTTTAGTGCCTGAAATTAATGAAGTCATGTAAGGCAGTATTTACACTTGTCATGCATTATAGCTGAAACACATATTTCTCTATAAACTACTTGCCAGCTCAGCTGCAGAGCTTCTGCACACAAAAGAGGATTGTGATTGTCCCTCTGGGAAAGCCAAGGGAAAGCATCAAAACCATTAAAAAGCGAAAGTTAGAATTTTCGGACATGGGATGTGACATCTGGAAAAATACGGCATACTTCACTTAATCTTTCAGGGAACGATTGAAGGCAAATGAGGTCCAGGCAGAAGAAGATAATCATGGCTTCAAAATCTAAGGGACTGGTTTCGACAAAACTCAGCAGCACTTTTCTGTGCGGCTGTTGATAAAAATAGGATCACCAACATGATCACCAATGTCCGATGATGGATATGGCACAAGAAAAAGAATATTGTCCTCTGGAATGGTACAGCTTTGTTGTTATTACATAACAATAAAGAAGTTTCTGTTTCCCATGCTTTTAGCTAACTTGGCTTCATTTGTCCTCAGGATAGGACAAATAGGAAAGAGGCTGGAGATTTATGCTTCCATGGATCAAAGCTAAATACTCAATCACTCCTTGATGGATTATACATTTGGATTCTGAGATAACATAAATGGGAAGGGTGTAAGTTATAGTTTTCAGGATACAGGAATCAGTCTGTGAGTCGTAGTTAACAAGGGACTTGGGCAGTTACAGAACAAAATACTTCTGATTGGGTCCCATACATCACAAGTGGCAATCTCCCTTCCCACCTGAGAAAGTGGAAGTACAGTAGAATGACAATGCCTCTTGCCCTGTTACATCACCTGTCACTTCCTTAACCCTTCAGTTTGAAGACAGCCTGTGATCATCTCCAAGCTTCCTGACCTTGAAATGGTGAGACCATGGAACCCAAATAACTACTTTCCCCAATATTGCCATAGATCTTACATCTTCCTGTCCTCTTTCAAGCTCTACTTTGTTTTTCATTTATCTTATGTGAAAGAAAGTGAGCTGAAAAGGATTCATCAACAGGGGTGGGATTCAATTTTTTTAACAACCAGTTCTGTGGGCATGGCTTAGTTGGTGAGTGTGGCTTGCTGGTCATGTTATTGGCTGGGCATGGCCAACTCAATATTTATTTATTTATTTATTTTTATTTGTCAATTGCTTACAAGATAATAGGTACAAGTAAAACCATAATTATGAATACATGGATACATATAAGAAAAATAAAAATAAAATATAAAAGAAACAATATCACTCACATTGAGGCACCATCTCCTCGTCTGGTCTCTCATGATTGTGGGGATGCTGCAACAGTCATAAGTCTGAAAAACGGTCATAAGTCACTTTTTTCAGTGCCATTGTAACTTTGAATGGTCACTCCACACAAGCAAAGTACTAGCAAAGGAGGAGAAAAAACTCCAGAGAAGTTCCTGAGACAGGAAGTCTAGTCCTGCCAAGAATATAATAAGGGTTAACGGAGAGGCAGTTTCTGTAAGCAACACCAGAATGTTTCCTTCCTGCCTTCCTTACAGGATTAGGCCAGTAATTTCTTCTAACAACTGGTTCTCTGAATTGCTTAGAATGTTAACAACCGCTTCTAGCGAATAGGTGCGAACTGGTAGAATCCCACCCCTGTTTCTTCTTGAAAGACCTGCAACTCAGGGCTGAGAGGTCTGGGATGCAAGATTCTTGAAAATGGGAAAATGGACACCCTCAAGCTTCATGGTGCCATGATCTCTAAAACAGTAGCAGTGGCAAATATTATAATTTTATTGCAGTTTCAAATATAAAGCTGCTGATATGAAATTACAAAAGTTTGGAGCTTCTTCTAAATTAGTGGTGATTCTCTTGTAGAAATGCCCTCCACTTACTGCTGTGACTGGCTTTAGAATTGCTCTGTGGTGCTTTTTTTCCTAGTTACGAGTTCCCTCCCTCCTGCTTTGGATAAAGCCTGAGGCAGTCATAGAACTAGAAATTCAGAAGCTGTCACCATTTGCCCCTATCCCTCTGCTAAGGTTGAATTCACATTTCCTGTTACTCATCACCTAGCATTAGAGCTGTGGCGGCATTGTGGTTAGTACTGCAGACTAAGTCACTATTCACTCTAGGAGTTTGAGCAGCCCAATGTTGACTCAGCCTTCCATCTTTCCAAAGTCTGTAAAATGAGGACCCAGATTGTTGGGCCAATATGCTGACCAGTGGTGGTATTCTACCAGTTCGGCCTGGTTCTGGAGAGCTGGTAGCAGTGATGAGCAGTGGAGACCAAACTGGTTCTCTCTGCCGCTCTGCTGTTGGGCCGCCTGCCCACCTGGGTCCCATACTCACCTTTATCCACTGAATTTGAAGTGCAGCTGCTTGCATGGCACAGAATGGTGCCGCGTGGCAGCTGCTGAAGCAACTGGGATCGTGCAGGCTTGCAGGAGTTGAGTTAGAACACCTCTGTGTCTGCGCAAATGGCTCTGCGCCTGCGCAAAGTGTGTGTTTGGCATGTGCATGCACACAAAGTGTGTGCATACATGCAAAGCGCACCCACCAAGCCACGCCCACTGAACTAATGGTAAAAATATTTGAATCCCACCGATGCTGACTCTGTAAACTACCTAGAGAGGGCTGTAAAGCACTATGAAGCAGTATATAAGTCTAAGTACTATTGATATTATGTGGAGTCGGCGGGGTTTTGTTTACATTTTTTTAGGCTGCAGAACCCACTAGTTATAGTGATATAAAATTGCTGGCATTTAAGCTAACTTGATTTTTATATCAATGTCTTAATTTACTTTAGGATTCCATAAAATCAAGTTTGAAAATCCCTGGAGGACGACTGGAAAAATCTGTGCTACAGATTTGGTTCTGGCTTCTTCCTAAATGTATTTTGGCTCTTTCTAGTCCTTTTTAGCAAAATAACTAGACAACCTGTAACCCATTGGGTCATTGTTTCAAAGAGATTGTTTCCCTACCAGATGCTTCAACAATGACAGAACTTCTAAAGAGAGGGGATGAGGAAAGGAGGAGGAGGAGAAAAGAAGAAGACAATAATTTGATGCACTGCTTTTCAAACTTGACAACTTTCAGATGTGTAGATCAACTCTCAAAAGTCCTCAGAATTCTGTGACTTGAAGTCCATACATCTTAAAGTTGTCAAGTTTGAAAAACAATGATATAGAGTAGGGGTGTCAAACTTGCAGCTCTTAGGCTGCATGCATCATGCACCAGACAAGCTCATGATTTAGCAAAAGGGGAAACAGTCACAATATGTCACATGACAACATGACACAGTGAGTTTGACACCCCGGATATAGAGCAATGATAATCAAACGGGGGTGGGAATGGACATTAACCTAAAAAGATTGATCATTGGTTTTTGTGTGTACATGCATGTAGATTTTATTTATTTATTTATTCATTCATTCATTCATTTATTTATTTATAAAATTTATACAGCTACCCATCTCACCAGAAGAGATTCTGGGTGGTATACAACAATATATATATATTTGTGCCCTTATGGTGAAGCTGATTCATCTCCTTTTGTAAAGAAAAAAAAATACAACACACCCTCTTACAATGCCGAGTCCAATAATCAACGACTGCAAGCTTCATCCTGTATTAAACGGTGCTTGCCCTTTAGCTTGGCAGAAGGGGACGGGGATTGACCAGGGCCCATCCTTATCTTCCTGATGTTATTTTTTTCTCCTTTTCCCTTGCTTGCCCTTTCTGCTGTTTCTCTGCCTTTCTAGAAAGCTCCATCAGACAACACATATTTCACCCCAAATGGGTTTGAGCAACCTGAAGCTTCAGGCTTCATTCCTGCAGGTGCTGACATGTTAACAGCTGCTGTATGGAGATGCCCTAAACGTAAAATAGGAACCAAACAGCACGTAGGAATTTGCAGGATCTGACCAACGTGGGGTGAAAAAATGAGACATAGACTATGTAAAAAATAGGGCATCTGCTAGCCTTCAGAATGGTGTGTGATGAGAACAAGGCAGAAACACTGAGTAGAAGACCAGCCTCTGATATGTGCAAGGGAGATAAATATACAGCGTGATGTTCTGGATTGTGCAAATGCAAACTAAAGATACTGTGGATAAGGTGGCATACTAGAGTGCAATAAAAAAAATTTTTTTTTAATGTCCAGGACAGAAAAGTACTGCCAGTCCTAAGCCATGTAGGTAGCTCAGGAACACTAATAAAATTTACATGCCTGGAAGCAACGCAGAGTGTGAAGGGCATATTCTTCCTTTTCAAGAAAATCATATCTGACTTAGGTATCACTGACTGTTATCCAACCTATTTTTCAAAAGTTTGGGGAAGAAACATGTATGACTTAAGACAAACAGCTTTCCTGCTGTCTCAGAATTGTGCCAGTGGTAACCCAACTTCTTTAGATGAACAGTGTTTTCTATTTTACTTGTTGCAAAGATCTATAATTCAGCTGGAAATTGGTATAGAGTGGAGTTTTAAGGGGATGTGAAAAGAATGGAAGACAATGGGTAGCTGATGCCCCCAACATCAGTATAAGGTTCACATGGGCTTTCGGCAACTTATGGTAGTATCACAGATCATAATAAATACTTTTCTTATTACTTTACTGCCATCTAATTATTCATATTTTCGTTGTCCAGATATGGTAGTTCTATTGAAATAGATCTCAAGGTTATTTTTTGACATTTTTGACAGATACAAATTTAAAAATAAGAAAGATAAATGCCACAGAATTGTGGACATTTCTGAATTCATTTTTTGATAAGTAGACACTCACTGTCACAGCCACAAATCTAACCATGCTATGTCTTATACATATATTATTGTCTGTATTATATTACAGTAGTTAAATCCAGGGGTGGGATTCTACTAGTTCTAAGCAGTTCAGAGAACCGTTTGTTAGAAGAAATTACTAATCCTGTAAGGAAGGCAGGAAGAAAACATTCTGGTGTTGCTTACAGAAACTGCATCTCCATTACCCCTTATTACATTCTTGTCAAGACTAGACTTCCTGTCTCAGGAACGTCTCTGGAGTTTTTTCCCCCTCCTTTGCTGGTACTTTGCTTGTGTGGAGTGACCATTCAGAGTTACAATGGCACTGGAAAAAGTGACTTATGACTGTTTTTCAGACTTATGACTGTTGCAGCATCCCCACAGTCACGAGAGGCCAGGCGAGGAGATGTGTGCCTCAATGTGAATGATGTTGAGTTGGCTATGCCCAGCCGGTAACATGACCACCAAAGCCATGTCCACCAGTCACATGACCACCAAGCCACACCCTTCAACTAAGCAACGCCCACAGAACCGGTTGTTAAAAAATTTGAATCCCACCCCTGGTTAAATCTGCTATGCTAGGCCAAATGATATTTCCTTTGATGAATAGTCTGAAACCTGACTTTTCCAATCTATAGGAAACATATCTGATGAAAACTTTCATAAAACTCAAACACTTGCTTGGATTATTATTATAAATATGGAAGACAAGTACATATTCTGGCTAATTTACTCTGAATCTTATTTTGTGATTTCACAATCTCACCAGAGGTGAATCATACCACATATTCCATTAATTATAAGAAAACAAGAGCTTTTTTTGGCTAATAGGCATTTGATTTATCATCTTAGGTCTGTTGATCTGTCGCCTATCAAATTCCAATAACATGTATTTCCCAGCATATTATCCACACAAAGAGGAGCATTTATGGAAACAAAACATTGTTTCTGGTGGAAAGGAAAGGGTGGGGGGGAGCAAAGGTGTTCCTGATGGCACGATGCTGCCATCTACTGCCTAAAGGCCTCCATTACATTTTCAGTACCATGTTCAAACGGAGGTGGAACAGAAATTATTTCTCCGCAATGATTACATTACATTTAAAATGTTCTAACCACGAAAATGGCCCAGATCTACATCAGGCAAGACCTCACTGCGGTAGAGAGACCTGGAGATTTCATAGAGTCCAGGTCTCTGGCCAGTTGGAACCAAGCTGGAACTATTGACCTCACCCCATTTCTAAGCGGTCTGTAAGGGGCGTGCATAAGTGCACCCTTGTGCCTACTGTCCCTGTCCTATTGTCCCCATTTATTTGTACCTATTTCCTATATTCTTACTCATGTTTATACTTATACCTATTATCTTGTAAGCAATTGACAAATCAAATAAATAAAAATAAAATAAATAAATTTCTTAGGAAAGAAACCTATAGAATTGGCACCAGTGGTGCATTTCAAAAAAATTTGCCACCGGTTCGGTGGGTGTGGCTTGGTGGGTGCACTTTGCGTGTATTGACACACTTTGTGCATGCGCACACACCAAACACGCAGGCACAGAGATGTTTTGACTCACCTCCTGTTGCTTCAGCAACTGCCGCATAGCAATCTGCTGTGCCACACAAAGCAGCTGCGCTTCAAGAGCAGGACATAAAAGTTAGTATGGGAGCCCAGGTGGGTGAGCCCAACAACAAAGCATCACAGAGAACCAGTTTGGTCTCCGCTGCTCATCGGCGCTACTGGGTCAGCAGAACTGGACCGAACCAGTAGAATACCACTACAGAATTGGCACAGAAGGATTCCGTGATCAATAATATTAAAAGCCAGTAGAGGCCAACAGAACTAGGAAGATGGCATTCCCTCTGACCTCCAAAGGTCATCCTGGAGGCATGACCAGTGTAATTTCCACCTGAAACCTAATCCCATAGATTCACATAATCCACTTTTTCAGCTTCCATCCACAAGAGAGGATAGAAACTGGTCCCAAGTTGTCCAAAATGATCCAATCAAGACAAACTTCCAGAGCACTGGTTGTACCACAGCCAATGCTCCAGAAACACCCAGAAGATGGAAACACCCCCCAAAAGCATTAATTACAGCTTGGATATACTCTCCTGTCTTTTGTAGAATGCCTTAACTAACCAGGAGGAACGGAGACCCAGCTGAGAAGTAATGGAACTGACACCATAGAGAGCCATAATCATTTCCTCAGAACTCAGATTCAAACAGTGACTGATTTCACAAGAAAATCCTCAGTCAGCTAAAGTCCAAGAGAGCTCAATTCTGGGTGGTTTATCAAGCTCTCTGAGAATGCTTCACAACAGACCTTCAAAATGTTTTTGATAATTCTGATTATACAAGAACATTCACATGTTGAGAGCAGCCTCCATTCATAGCAGCAGCATCTGTTAAATTTGCTGTAAGGCCTAGAGGGAATATCTTCATTCATTTATTCTTACCATGCAAATTTACAAAAAGAAAAGAAAAAAGGCTTTGTAACAAAGTCTAGTGACAAAGAAGAGACAAAATGCCTTGGGCAAATCGTCTATAAAGAGCCACAAATGATCGATCTCAGATCTCTTTACTCCTTGGTTTGAGACATGTAGCTTGATCTGCTGCTGTTTGGTACTAATCTGCTCAGCTGGAATCCATGAGCAATAGTCTTGCACTCACAGGGACTTTCAAGCACTTTGATGGAGAAAAACAAGCTTTCATTAACCTCCAAAGTTTAGGTTCTCCTAAATATTAATTGAAAATCTAACCAGACATGACAAAGCATGCTTAATTATTAGGATCTTTTCACAGTTTAGTAAAAGGTTAAGAACATGAATGCTGAATTATAGGCATCTTGTACAATCTGCAAGGATCAAACAATTGCAAAATGCATGCCACTTTACAATGCAGTTGTTAGCTTTTCACACTTATATCCTGGCATTGCAATTCATAGTTTTGTAATTTGTACCCCTTCTCCCCACCCACTACCCAATGCCTGTGTGCAACATCCCTGAAATTGGAATTTAGAGTAACAGAATTGGAAGGGACCTTGGAGTTTCCTGCTCTATTTCAGATAAATGGTTATCCAATCTCTTCTTTAAAATGTCCAGTGTTGGAGCACCCACAAATATGGAGGCAAATTGACTCCATTAATTGTTGTAACTGTTGGAAGAATGATCCTTCTGGATTCAGTTCCAAGTGGGGAAAAAGACACTGGAAACATGGAGGCTGTTTGGAAAGATGGTTTAATGATGGACAGGACCACATGGCTTGGAGCTCCAAAGTGAAAAGGATGATCACATGGTTCAAGGTGAAAGAAAAGATCAAGAAGAAAAAGGAGGACTGAAAGTGCCTGGTTTTATACCCTCTGTTGAGATTTGAAATTGAGCTTGTATTCTGATTGGTTGTCAGACTCCCATGGGGCCATGCAGGGGCAACTCAGTAGGCTGTCCTGAGTTCCAGGCTTGGTTGAGCCTTGCTGGGTGATGATGTAATGAAAAGGGCTTTGGGCAATTGCTATAGCTTTACCTGGTGTACTTGGTTATGTAAACTATTCTGGCCCAGGCCTTAATGGCCCACCCATTAACAAAGGTGGGGGTGAGCTTCTACTTCTGAGGTGAGTTTCTGCTTCTGAGTTTCTACTCCTTTTAGGGGAAATATTCTGCCTTTTTCATATTTCCCAGGATATTTCATTTTTCTAGGAGAGGGGTGGGTGCTAATTTCCTACAACTGTCAGGAAATTTCTCCTTAGTTCTAGATTGCTTCTCTCCTTGATTGTGGATGCTTCATCACTACAGAGCACAAGTGTCAAACTCGCTCCATCACGTGACATTTCGTGATGTTTTTCCCATTCACGGAGGTGGGATGGGCGTGGCCTGCATGTGATGCATCCAGCCTGTGGGCCATCAGTTTGACACCCCTGCTCTAGAAGCTTTTAAGGAAAGACTGGACAGCCAATTGTCTGAAATAGTATAGTCTCCTGCTTGAGCAGGGGGTTGGACTAGAAGACCTCCTAAGTCCTTTCTAGCTCTATTCTGATTGATTGTTCATAGTTCTATACTTTTTAGTGGGTGCTATATACAGATTGCTGCAGCAGCTGCCTTTTTTTTTTTTTTTCATTTTGTTCGTTTAATCCCTCACATGAATGCCCCTGTTTAAAGGCCAACCCGAAAAATGATTTTCAAAAAGTAGTCCTCTACAGTTGTAAAAACAGTTCATTCATTCAATATTTAGCGGTAGTTATCTGCTTCATAAAGGAAAGAATAATAATTTCCCAATTATAATGCTACATTTCTATGGGCATAAGAATAAAATAACAATTAACTTATATTAATTGGTTATGCTAATGCTGCTAATCTCAACCTCCTGGTTAGAACTCTCAGCCTCTGTTGATTTGAAAACAGGTTATTTAACTCATCAGAGAAGGAATCCTCGGGTGGATTTTGAGCCCTTGCAACATAGATCAAACTTCCATGTATGATCTGCTATGGGTTATTTACTGAACCAGTTGAATAATTTGCACATAAGGAAATGGTTTCACATGTGAAAAAGACAACTGTATTTTCTCTGCTCAGATTTCATATAGACTCTCACACACAAAACACACATACAAATTGTACAGTATATATGTATACATTGCTTGAGTTTTCTATTCATCCAGTTATTATTAAGCAATAAAATGTCAAGATATCTTCTGTAGCAGCACAGTTTACATACAGGGTGGTTCATATATTATATGAAGCTAAATTGCAATTTGTCTGAGTTTTGTTTAGAATGAAGTATGTTAGCTGCTGGGGTTATGTAATTTAAAATATGTGGTTTAGTGTATAATACAACCTCAAGTAATTGTGGTTCATTTAAAAAAAACACAACTAAGGGTGGTGTGGACCCAACTTCAGACTTTATTGGCTTACTTTTCTTGTATAATGTTTGGCACTTGCTGGATTTTCTGCTGAAAAGAAACATAAAATTTATTTAATTTGATCCAAAGATGATCATTTTCATGGCACATTAAAGGCAAACTATCTTTAACTTTATATTTCTCTTTTGCTTATATCATAGTTTGTTTTAATCAGAATTTGTTGAATAAGCCATCTAGCAGATAAGTAGTGGGTTCTCTCTCTTTTGTTGCTCTTGTTTAGTCATTTAGGGCAGAGGTAGGGAACTATGGCCCCTTTATGACTTGTGAACTTCAACTCCCAGAAATTCTGGGACTTGAAGTCCACAAGTTATAAAGGGGCCCTAGTTTCCCACCTCTGATCTAGCAGTACTGATAAAAGCTAGGACTAAGACAGCATCTAAAAAACAAGCTGTGAATAATTAAGAAAACTACAAATAAACAAGTCCTCTTTCCACATCATTTAACTAACAAATCAACACCTGAATCAATTTGTGATCCCTCCTCCAACTGGCCAGAAAATTCTGGGAGTTGAATTCACATATATTAAACATGTTGAGCTTGGGAATCACTGGGTTAAAATAACAGACAGTAATTAACCAAAGTTACTTAACAGGTTTCTGTGGCTGAGGGTGGATTGGATCCTCAACCCTCCCACTTTTTAATCATTACACCACATTGATCACCATGTTTTACCACCTAAACCATGAATTATTGATAAACATCTCAATCTCCTCACAACCTAACTGAAAACTCCTTCAGGAAGCCCTATCTGTCCTGGGACACATGCCTTATGCCAGAGGTCTCTAAACTTGGCAGCTTTAAGACTTGTGGACTTCAGCTCCCAGAATTCTCCAACTAGCTATGCTGACTGGAGAATTCTGGGAGTTGAAGTCCACAAGTCTTAAAGTTGTCAAGTTTGGAGACCTCTGCTATAAAGTAAAACAGGAAGTGGAAGCATAATATACTATCTCTTTGCCAAGTTTTAAAAATGACTGCACTGTGCAAACCCTATCATATAATAAAGAGATCCATAACAGTGTCTGTTGGGAGATGGGGTATTAAAAAGTTAGTTTATGGCCATTATAAAATAATAATGATTGTGAGTTCCATTCTGACTTTTTGGCCCTATTAGATGCCTTTGCAAATCTGATAATTTCTGATGCTTATTAGATTTCTAAAAATCCGTTATAGGAAGAGAACTGGTAGCTTTTGTTGTAGTTTGAGCAATGAGAGGCTAGACCAGGGCATAAATGCAACAAGACTTTATTCAGGGAATAAAGGACTGAACGTGTCAGCTCTGCTGGGAGCAGGCTTCCAACGAACAGCGACTGACCTGACCCTGCAGCTGGCTTTTATAGCCGGCTGGCGAGGGGAGTCAGCCAATGAGGAGCAGCAAACGCCCCCGCAGCATGAACGGACCTGGTTGGGAACTTTGGCAAGTTCCAGGGACATAACACCCCTTCTCCCCAGATGCGAACACGTATAGTCATTTAAATAAGCGGGTGGTCTGTGTTGGCGCCCAGAGCGTCGTAACTCGGGCGAGCCACTAGGCGACTCAGAGTTCGAAGAAGTTGGTAGGGTTGGTGATGGAGTGCGACCTTGCTCGGAGGTCTGAGCTGGTACCGGTGGAGTGCTCCTGGCCGGCGATGCTGTGGCTCCATCTGATGGTACAGGTGGGGGACCCATCGGGCAGTCTCGGTCTACTGCCTGCTCCCTCGACTCAGGTGATGGTGGCGAAGACCCTCTGGAATGGTTTCCGATGAGAGTTTGGTGTGGCACTTGGGGGCTGACCTGTGCCCATGATCCAGCACTGGCGAGGGTACCCTGGCGCTTCCTTAGCTGGTCCAGGTGCCTTCTCCAGATGCGGCCATCTTCCAGCTGGACTCGGTCGACCTGGGACCGGTGATGGCTGCGATCTCCCTGGTATCCATAGCGGGTCTCCGGCGTAGTTCCTTGCAAAGACATGTTCCTGCAAGACAAAATCTCTGACCCCGTCATTGAACCCAGAGGGGTGTCAGGGCAATAGTGAGGGTGGAGCCTATCCAACACAGTTCTTAGGCGTCTACCCATCAGGAGTTCAGCCGGTGATTTGTTGGTGACCGTGCATGGGGTTGAGTGTTGGCTCAGTAAGAAGCGGGAGAGTCTGTGATGCCAGTCCTCTTTGTTGAATCTGGCTAACGCTTCTTTTGTGGACCTAACGGCTCTCTCTGCCAGTCCGTTGCTGGCAGGATGAAAGGGAGCCGTGAGGATGTGTCGAATGCCCAGATTGGTGGCAAAACGGCTGAATTCTGTTGAGGCAAACTGGGGCCATTGTCCGAGACTATAGTATCCGGTAGACCGTGTGTCACGAATAGACGGGTCAAGGCCTTGGTGATTGCTTGCGTGGTGGTTGTGGATAGTTGGGCCACATCGATCCATTTGGAGTATGAATCCACGACCACCAAGAAGGTTTTGCCGTACATTGGTCCGGCTAAGTCAATGTGAAGTCTAGACCAAGGCGCGTTGGCGCTCTCCCACTTTGTGGGGGTGGTGACTGGAGGGGATGGTCTGGATTCCTGACAGGGCTGGCAAGAGCTTACCCACTTGACGATGTCGTCGTCCATGCCGGGCCACCAAACGTAACTCGAGCTAGCGCCTTCATCCGGGCGATGCCCGGGTGGCCTCGTGCAGTGCCTTTAAGACTGGCGTGCGAAGTGAGGCCGGGATAACGACTCTGGTGCCCCACAACAGACAACCCTGCAAGCTAGATAGTTCCTGTTGACGGGTCTTAAAAGGTGTGAATTCGGTTTCAAGGTTAGTGCCCGGCCACCCCCTCCTCACCCAGTCCAGTACCTGGGCGATTGTTCTGTCTGCCTTAGATTTGGTGGTGATGTCGAGAGCAGTGACAGGAAGGTTGAGCTCGGTGACATCGAAGATGGCATGGACAGGAGCCGGATCCTCAGCTGGAGCTGGCAGGGGCAGCGGCTTAGGGCGTCTGCGTGACTTAATGTTTTCCGGGGCGGTGGATGAGTTTACGAGTATGCCGCCAGGAACAAGGTCCATCTCGTCATCCTGGGGGACAACACCTGGGGTCTGCTTGTCTCCGGACAGAAGACCCAGGAGAGGTTTATGGTCTGTGATGAGTTCAAGTTGTGGCCAAAAAGGAATTCATGAAATTTCTTTACTGCTGCTACTGCAGCTAAAGCCTCCTTATCAATTTGGCTGTAATTACGCTCTGTTGCTGAGAGTGTTCTGGAAAAGAAGGCGATTGGTGCCTCGGAGCCATTGGGTAGTCTGTGGCTTAATACAGCTCCAATCCCAAAAGGGGATGCATCTGCTGCTAATACTAAAGGAAGACGTGGGTCAAATTGTATGAGGACAGCGTCTGATGTGAGCAGTGATTTGACTGCGTGAAAGGCGGTGTCTTCCTTGTGTCCCCAGTGCCATGGTGATTTTTTATCTAAGAGCCTGTGTAGGGGCTCAGCTACTGACGCTTTGTGAGGTAGGAATGATGCATAGAAATTTAATAATCCCAAAAAGGCTTGTAGCTCGGCTTTAGTGGTTGGAGTGGGTGCCTCATGGATTGCCTTGACTTTGGATTCTAGGGGTGGATGCCTGATGCGTCAATTCTATAGCCTAGAAAGTCCACCTGCCTAGTGGCAATGGCACATTTCTCCCTTTTTAATTTGAGGCCATGCTGTCTGAACCTGTCTAACACTGCTCTGACTCTCTGGAAGAGTTGGGGTCTGTCCCTGGCCGAGACCAATATATCATCGAAGTAGGGTACTACGCCAGGGAGGCCCTGTAGGATACGCTCCATCAGGGACTGAAAGATGCCTGGGGCAACACTTATGCCAAATTGGAGACGCTTGCACCTGAAAGCACCCCTGTGGGTCACGATAGTTTGCAATTCGGCTGTTTGGTTGTCAACAGGAAACTGTTGATAAGCTTGTGACATGTCCAATTTGGCAAAAATGGTGCCAGGCTCAAAAGTGTGCAGTAAATGTTGAATGACCGGGACTGGGTAAGCGCTAACTTGTAGGAAGCGGTTAATTGTTGTCTTGTAATCAGAACAAATTCTCAGACTGCCATCCTTCTTAAGGGGTGTGACAATTGGTGTCTCCCATTTGGCGAAGTCTGTGGGTTCAATGACCCCTTGCTTTAATAGTTTGTCAAGTTCCGCGTCCAGTTTAGGCCGAATGGCGAATGGTACCCTACGTGGTTTCAGCCGGACGGAACTGCTTGGGGTCTACTGCAAAGAGATGGGGGTTCCGTTATAACACCCCAACTCATTGCTGAATATGTCAGAGTAGTCAGTGAATAAGGAGTCAGTGTCAGAAGCTGAGACAGCATGGACTCCTGTTACCCCAAGGCCGAGATAGGGGAACCAATCAAGTCCCAGGAGACTAGGGAGGTTGCCGTTAACTACCACTAGAGGTAGATGGCCTTTGAAAGCTTTAAAATTAACAAGGAACTTGCCTTTGCCGAGTACTGGAATGTCCTTTCCCTGATAGTCCCTCAAGGTGAGCTGGCACTTCTGGAGCTGGTTTCTGGATAGTGTGGGCTGGATCTTCTTGAGTGTGCTCCAAGAGATGATTGAGAGCGCTGACCCGTGTCAACCTCCATACGACAAGGCTTACCTTCTAATAAAATGGAAAGTGTGATTTTACTGATAGGATGACAGGTGTGGTTAGCATGGTAGCAAGTGTGACAATTTAGTACTTGCCTTTGGGAGCCAGGATGGGAAAAGGGAGGAAACCTTTGTGCTGAGTTGTGTGCAGCCTGGCAGACTCTGGCGATGTGGCCTTTCTTGTGGCAATTGTTGCAGGTGGCACCCTTGAATCTGCACGAAGCCCTTGAGTGAGGTCCGCCACAGGATAGGCACAGGACTATGTGTTTGGGTGCACCGCTGCTTTCCTGTCTGGCTCCCGCCTGTGGTTGCTTGGCTTGGGCGAGACGGTGGACGTCTGTTTGATCGTTGGGATCATCTTCGCTGATCACCACTTCCGAGTGGATGGTGGCACAGCTTGGCTTGGAGACGGGGCCTTGAATTTCCGCGGCTGACTGGGTTGCTAGTTCTGCAGCCAAGGCTTCCTCGACGGCCTGGGAGAGGTTGAGATCCTTCCTGGCTAGCAGTCGCCTTTGGAGATGAAGGTCCTTGACCCCGCAGACAAGTTGGTCGAGGAGCATGTCATCTAAGTAGTCTCTGAACTCGCAGTGGAGAGCTGCAGTCCTCAAGGTGGCCATGTACTGGTTGATGGTTTCCCCTTCAGTTTGCTTCCTCATCCGGAAGGCGAAGCGTCTCGCGATCTGCGAAGGCTTGGGGAGTAATGATTGGTGAGGGTCTCCAGCAGCTCTGTCAGGGAACATTCTTTAACTCACGTGGTGCGATGAGTGCTGTGGCGGTATCAAAAGCGGTGGCCCCACAATAACTGAGGAAGTATGACTTCTTCCTGTGCTCTGCTGCATCAGCCAGGCCAATGGCATCGATGTAGTGGTTAAAGCGATTTTGTACGAGTCCCACTTCTCTTCATCAGGCTTGAACGGTGGGAAGGCTGGGTTGGAGTTCATGTTGTGAACTTAAGTTGGTTACAGGGCTGTAAAATCTCTCTGGGTGAACAACCCTGTGTGCTCTTGGTGAGTGTGGCAGCTGCTGCTGCAGCGTTTTGCCAGACTAGTGATAGGGCTGTTAAATCTCTCTGGGTAAACAACCCTGTGTGCTCCTTGGTGAGCGTGGCTGCTGTGGCTACAGCGCTTGCCAGACTAGTAACTTCAGCTCTGGAGAGGCCCCACAGAACCTCTCTGTTCTCTCTGGGTCAACGTCTGTGGCTCAGGCTGCAACGGCTGTTGGCAGCGTTTTGAATTTCACGCTCCTAGAGGCGTAGGCGGTAATGGCTGGCCGCCTCTGATAGCGTTCAAATCTCGCGCCTGCGTGGCGTCAGTGACTCGTGGAATGACAGCACCCGCTGTATCCCGACTAGAATTCAAGCGACAGCCGTTTGAATTCCGCGCTCTTTTGTGCTGAGCGGCTGCGGCTCGCAGCGTTCACTTTCCCCTGTAGCTTGCTAACTGAGTGGCTACAGACGCTCTTGCTTTCGCTTTTGCTGACCGAGCTTTCTGCCGGCGTGGCTGCGGTTCAGCAATAAAGTGACTTCAGCTGTTGCAGCTTGCCTCTGGTAGCCATCCCATCCTCGTCGCCAGTGTTGTAGTTTGAGCAATGAGAGGCTAGACCAGGGCATAAATGCAACAAGACTTTATTCAGGGAATAAAGGACTGAACATGTCAGCTCTGCTGGGAGCAGGCTTCCAACGAACAGCGACTGACCTGACCCTGCAGCTGGCTTTTATAGCCGGCTGGCGAGGGGAGTCAGCCAATAAGGAGCAGCAAACGCCCCCGCAGCATTAACGGACCTGGTTGGGAACTTTGGCAAGTTCCAGGGACATAACAGCTTTACTCAGCAAGTTTTCAAAAACTCAAAAATTCAAATTACAGAAACATTACTTAAAAGCAGTTTCAAAAAGACAGTCTATATTACATGCAGTTACAATAATATTCCTAAATTAGTCTATAGAAGCAGTCTCCAACATTTTGGGTCAATGGATATAGTTGGACTTTTCAGTCTGCCTACTTGTACCCTGAGAATGGCCAGTGTCATAAAATCTTACCTCCCTGAAAACAAACTGGCAAACTCCTCTCCGCTCTTAGCCTGCCAAGATCCTCTCAGCCACCTCCATAAATCTCTACCTTTATTCCTACACCTAAAACACACTTTCAAAGAAAACACCCTTCTATTTTTTCCCCACTAAGAATACATAGGAGGGCTAGGTAGGACCCAGGCACATCATTACAAATAAAGATGATGCTGAAGCTAATAATTCGCTTTGCACCAGACCAACTTCCCGTTTACTTCTTTACAGTATTTTTTTTAAGTTAGATGATGGTGGGGAGCCTACAAGATGCTGTATGCCAAAATCTATAAATTATACTCTATCCTTCTGCATTTCCTAGAATTACATTCTCATAATTTAAGCCAAAATACATGGCTTAATTCTACAATCACATTTTCCCACCTGGTATCTATAAAAGGATGACTTACGAAACATGTTGATTTATCCAAAATGCCATATCTGGATTTACTCCCAGAAACACCCTTGGAACAGCCTGGGCTAGATGGAAGTTTGGCATATTCCAGAGGGAAAGAGAACATTTTGCATTTATGATTTTGGCATGGCCCTACCTCCAATTATTTTAAATTACTTTGTCCTAGAGCTGTCAAAAGCCCTAATCATTCACCATACTGATTGGAAACTGTCCTTCCAAAATACTGTATTGAATGGTATCAAATCTGGCAAAGCTATTCTGTGCTAAATATAAGGTTAATGCCCAATTCGGTGCCCTGTTGGTGCCAAATTTTGTGAGATTTCCTTACAGCCTATGCAGAGGATGCTAAGAGGAGGCCACTGCTGCCTGCAGCAACTTTCTCTCCTAGTTAGGAGGCTTGCTTGCTGAAGACAATATTTCTTTTTGGAGCATACATTGGTTAATCATTAAATGCAGAAAGCAGCAAGGAGAAAAGGGTGTATGAAGTGATAGTGATCTTTGCTCTTAGATTCTCCCACCCACATTTTTCTAGTGATGTGGGGGGGGGGGAACAGATGATAAGCAACAAGGGAAAGATAGACAGGAGAGATTTCTGGCGGGGTGGGGAAGAGGACCTTGAAGAACTTGTAAGGTTTTGCCATCACCCAAACTCCAGCACAAAGGCCTTCATGCCCCTGGCATTCCTGTGCATCAGAATAAGATTTCCATGAATGCACCAGTGGCAGAAAGGAGAGGGACACCCTAAGGATTGGAGAAGGAATTCTTAGGCAAAAGGAGTGTAATTAAAATGGATGAAATCAAACAAATGTTGCTAAACCTTGGAAAACATCTACCCTCCAAACTTCCTTCAGCAACTTCAAAACACTGGGTGCTGTCAGCAGCATTTCCAGGGTCCTCCAGGAAAGAAGATCTGCCTATCAATGTGATGTTAATATTTCTGTTTCATATTTATAGTACCAAATGTAAAATGACAAGTCAATAAATTGCTTATAAATCAGCCAGTTTCCTGAATGAATTCAGTCATGCTAATATTGGATTTCTATTACCTTAAGCTAGGAGTACATATGGAATGTTGATCATTATGACTCATGTATATTTATGCCTTGCTTCTTATTCTTCTCTCCTTAGTGACTAAAAGGTAGAATGTCTTAGAGTGAACTCTGGCTCCCATTTCCACTACATCAATCAGCCATCAGCTGCCAGGGGTCGGTAGCACGGGGAAAGGATGAGAAGAAAAAGGCTCTGACATCTAACCAAGTTCTTTAGCCCACCAAGATTTGAAGCAAGCCATCCTTTTCAACAACCATTTTGTAATATCCCAAAACAAAGCTCGTTCATTAAGCTAATAGCAAGCCTAGAATAGAATAGAATAGAATAGAATAGAATAGAATAGAATAGAATAGAATAGAACAGAACAGAACAGAACAGAACAGAACAGAACAGAACAGAACAGAATAGAATAGAATAGAATAGAATAGAATAGAATAGAATAACAGAGTTGGGTGATAGCATACCAGGAAAGATTTCTTCTGAGTTTGCCAGCCCAAACTTTGCAAGGAAGTGTGCTTGGGTGTCTACTAGGAGAGGCCCATGACTTCATGATGCAAATGATGTTAATTATGTACTGTATATTATCTGCATTATAATATAGTTGACCCCAATTACATCATTTGAATCATTTCACTGATGAATCATTTGTTGTCATTCAGGTATCAACTGACAGCTATGTGTAGTAATATTGCAACTTAAGTCAATCTGACTTTCAGATAGTTACATCAGCCTTCCCCAGTTTCTGCCCTCTCTCCCCAGGTATAGCCTTCAGTGCCCAATATTACAGTTATCACAAACCACATGGCAAATCATTGGCAATCTATTGCCTTGCTTTTTAAAAAGACCACCAGCATCAAGGGAAGAAATTGTATAAGACAGCGGTTCCCAAACTTGGCAACTTTAAGACTTGTGGACTTCAACTCCCAGGAGTTGAAGTCCACAAGTCTTAAAGCTGCCAAGTTTGGAGACCTCTGGTATAAGGCATATGTCCCAGGACAGATAGGGCTGTCCTGAAGGATCTTTTACAAGAATTGTTGGAGAAAAGGCCAGAGATTATCAACACCATGTTTTTAGGAAAGAAAGAAAAGGGTTTGAATGAGAAAATTGCTAGGTATCCACAATGGACTAAGCCACAGCTGGGAAACTGAGAATGAATCCATAGCACGCATATTATTAAATTGTCTTTTATATTATAGTTGACATTTTGAATTTCTCAAACCAATCATTAAACCAGCCTTCCTACCTTATACCACCAGTACACATTGGTAACTGCAAGACCAATATATTGAAGAATCTAAGATGTTTGGTAATTTTTTAGCTACAAGGCTAGCTAACTTTGGGAGTCCATTTGCTGTTACAGTATGTTCCTTGACTGCTTTGTCTGTATTTTCTATTAATCTCCATATTGGAGTTTACCAGACAATAGCTAGTCTCCTTTGAATTTGAATCCCATCATATTTGATTCCCAATGTGTACTTCAGCTAGGAAAAACACAGAACCCTGCATTCCTTTAATTATTGCATAGTTTCTGCTGATTTTGATTAGTATATGGCAGTTTAAATAACAAGCTTAAAGTTCTTAAAGAGATGGGAGTACCAGACCATCTTATTTGTCTCTTGAGAAACCTATATGCGGGTCAAGAAGCAACAGTGAGAACTGGACACGGAGCCACTGATTGGTTCAAAATTGAGAAAGTTCAGCAAGGCTGTATGCTGTTGCCCTGCCTATTTAACTTATATGCAGAGCACATCATGAGAAAGGCAGGGCTAGATGAATCACAAGTTGGAATTAAGATTGCTGGGAAAAATATCAACAACCTCAGATATGCAAATGATACCACTCTAATGGCAGAAAGTGAAGAAGAACTAAAAAGCCTCTTGATGAGGGTGAAGGAGGACAGTGCAAAAATTGGCTTGAAACTCAACATTAAGAAAACTAAGATCATGGCACCTGGCCCTCTCAATTCCTGGAAAATAGATGGGGAAGAAATGGAGGTAGTGATTTTATTTTTTATTTTTTTCCTAGGCTTGAAGATCACCGCAGATGGGGACTGCAGCCAAGAAATTAAAAGATGCTTGCTCCTGGGGAGGAAAGCTATGGCAAATCTAGACAGCAACTGATTGATGGCAACTGATTGATACTTACGATAGTTGAAGTGTCTTGGGGTCATGTGATCACTTTTTGCGACCCTCTGGCAAGCAAAGTCAATGGAGCAGCCAGATCCACTTAACAACCGGGTTAGGAACCTATCAACTGCAGTGATTCACTTAACAACTGTAGCAAGAAAGGTCATAAAATGGGCCAAAACTCACTTAACAAATGTCTCACTTAACCACAGATATTTGGGACTCAATTGTGGTCATAAGTTGAGGACATTACCTATATTAAGTTTGGCAAGTTTAAGATGGATGGACTTCAGTTCCTAGAATCCCTAGCCAGCTTTGGGGAATTCCAGGAAACAAAATCGACTCAACTTAAAAGTTACCAAAGTTGAGAAATTCTGCTCTAAACAACTTGACTGAAATTAATGACTTTCTATTTTTTCTGTGGGTTTTTTTTTTTTTTGCTTCTTCAGAGGAGCCCCTGGCTTGCTGAGGCCTGCTCTGTTCTAAGCTGCAAAGCCTTGATCAAAGAAAGTGCTCTGCTAAATGAAAGCAACCGTATCTGTCCTCTACATTACTTTTCTCAAAATCAGAATTTTTTCATCAGTGAAAAAAATCTTCACCAAGCAACTGTCACAAAACTTGGATTGCTCCTGCATTTAAAATTAAGGCCACCAGGTGGCATTAGGGAAAAGAGCCTGGTATTCTGTTGAATTTTATGTACTTTAGTTTATTTCCCAGGTGGAGGTTAAAAAAAAGGAGAATATTAAACTGTAAATTTGCAAATCACGGAAACAATAGAATCTTTGACCTCAAAAGGGCCAATTAATCAGGAAATAGAAATGAATGAATGGCATCTTTAAACAAATAAATTTATTTGTCATATTTAAGAACCCACCCATCTCTCATAGAGGCAATCTAGGCAGTGTACAATAAAACATTAAAAATATAAAATATATAACATTCAAGAGAGCCAAGGGTTTTGAGCTTTCTTGAAAGGAAATTAGTCATGTGTTGCACAGGAAAAAAAAATGGGAAAGGCGGCTGGATTCTGTCTGCTGTGCGTTGTTAGTTCTGTTAGCACTGCATTACGGTATTCCGCTAGGTTTGCCAACAAAGACTTTTCTGTGGCTTTTTTAAAACTCTTTTTTTATTCCTTGTATTATTTCTTGCAGAAGCCCAAGTGTCATCCTATCCAGTCAGTGCTCCGAGGGCCAGTGTCATGCAGCTGCTTTTCCGTGGATCATTGTGTAACACACCAGTTTCTCAATGGCCTTTGCTTGGAAGGGAGCAGAGCTCTGCTGCCTCCTCCATTCCGGCTTTAGCAACGCTACATTTCACAATGATGAGAGTCATTGTTGTAAGCAAGCCAGACATAACTGCATGCTGTCCATAGCCATCTTCCGAACTGAGAGACATGAGGTCAGAAGTTGCATTGCGGAACCAGGACTGAACTTTTCTCCAGGTACCATGTAGATGTAATCACACTTGAGTTAAGAGCCCCAATATCCCAACTGCTTGTTGCTCCAGAGGTGTCTACAGGAGAGTCATAAAAGTCAAGATGGCAACTGTGATCACATGACTGGAGCCCTGATCTTTTTAATGCTTACTGATATCCATACCTATGATTGACTCTGACTGGTTCAGTGTCATCAATTCATTGTCAGCTCCTAGTGACCATATAGATTTCCTTCTTAACAATCTACTGGTCTTTCGGATCTTCCAAGGATGCACTCATTATTGTAATTGAGTCCATCCATTGTGCTTCAGTCTTCTTCTCATTCCTCCCATCTTTCCCAGCATTAGAGTATGATACAGGTAAGAAGAAGTGGGGCTTTAATAACATGACAGATAACAGATAATCAGAGTTGGAAGGGACCTTGTAGGTCATCTAGTCCAACCCCCCACCCAAGCGGGAGACCCTACACCATTTCTGACATAGGGCAGTCCAATCTCTTCTTGAAAGTCTCAAGTGACTTTCATGATTGTAGCTGTCCTCTTTTGACTTCCTTGCTTAATCTCCCACATCAGCCTTTTACTGCCAGACAGACCGCTGTAGTTTATCGTAGATCAAATGGGTTAGCCGAACATTAACATCACTGCCTCTGATTTTCATAAGTAGTAAAACGGGATTATGTTCTGGAATAATTACGTTATTTCAGCTTTGGAGCTCTGTTTGGCAGCTGGGGAGACAATTTTCAACATTCTTTTCTATGGTTTCTCTGTTTACTTTCATTGCTTCTTATAAGAAAGCTTAGAACTAAAGCTCAGGATGGAGCTATAAATCTCTGTTTTAATATTGCAAATGGTGAGCCAAAGAAATTGTATTAAAGACTGAGAAAATTGGCTCCACTTGGGATCGACTGGCTTTCACGTTTAAAATTTCATTGATAATTACCCTTACAGTATTGTTAATGATTCTGCTGTCAGCTCAAAAAAAGGGGGGTTGAAGAGAGAAGGATTGTCAAAGACTGGAATTAAAGCTCATCTCTGTGTCTGATAGTCTGTGCTGCACCGCACAAACGGCACTGAAAGTTTCCAAACAGAAATGTTACGATGTCTCTTTGTGGTATGTGTAGTTCTCAATTTACAGCCGATCACTTAACAACTGTTTGAAGATAAAACAGATCCCCCCCAAGTACTTATGACCCAATTTCAAGTTCCAATGGCTGCAGCCCCTCTGTGAACATGTGATCATATTTTGGGCACTTGGCAACTGGCTCACTTTTATTTATTTACTTGTATCCTACTTTATTACTTTTACAAATAATTCAAGATGCTGAACGTATCCCATCTTCCTTCTCCTATTATTCTGACAACATCCACCATATGAGGGGTTGGGCTGAGAAAAAGTGATTGGCCGAAAGTCATCCAGTTGGCTTCCATTGCTAAAGAGGGATGTGAACTCCCTTTTTTAGTTATGTAGCATGATTTTTTTCCTTTCCTTTCCTTTCCTTTCTTTTTCTGCCTTCTGCACAGAGGTGGATTTGAAGCTATACAGATGCAAGATGTCCATAACAAATTACATTTATTGTTTCATCAGGTATCCTCTTAACTCAGGTTTGTGACAAAGTTCTTCTTTAATGACCAGTCCTTTGTATATCTGCCTTGTAGCAAAAGATGGCCATCTCCCAGCCCATCTCGCAGCGACAGAAAGAAGCTGCCACAAGCCAGAGAGTCCAGGCAAAAGAATGAGGAAAACCTCCCCCACCCTCCGAGGGTCAATCTAGTGACCAATCAGGACCACAGATGACGTGACATGAACCACACCTCCCAGGATACCTTCAACCACATCCACCATGATGCATTCCCCCAAGGGGACAGCTCACAATTCCCAAGTAACTATCCAATTCTCACAGACTGGATGGGACAGCACATTTCCTTTCCTTTCCTTCCCCCCCTCCTCTCTCTTTCTCTCTTCCTGATTTCTGGCAGTTACTTCTGGTTTCTGGAAAAAAATGCCCATTAGATAAAATGGATTTCCTTAAGAACCACTTAACAACTGTCACAAAAAAGGTAATTAAATCGGACACGGTCATGTGGTGACTCAGATGGCAACCACAACAACACACCACCACAATTCTGGGTACGATTACAGTTTATAAACCAAGGACTACCTATATGCAGCAGAAGTTCTTAATCTTTTTTTGTTCAAGAGCTCCTTCTCATTTACTTCTAATGGCCTCCATCACAGAGATGAGAAAAGATACTTTACAATATTCAGAGTTGGTTGAAACATGGGTGACTATATAAATGTTTTAAATAAATACAATAAATAAATAAATCTGCACTGTTTGTAATCTAAACTGTCTTTATATTATGAAGACAAAGTACTCGTAGTAGCTGACAAAAACAATTATGTAATTTTATGCTGTCACAATACATTAGCAGATAAAAAAACTTAAGACATAAAATATCTAGCAGCAGCATAAGGCACCCTAGAAATATATGTCCCACATTGAGAGCCACCAATTTACAGTACTAAGGAAATGGCAAGCACGTGCGCACACACACACACACACGCACACACAATTTTTCTTTCATTATTTAACCACATCCCACACCTTTTTGTTTCTTGAAGCCCTATGGCACAGGGATACTTGCATAACACCTTTCGACAACTTGTTAAACCATTTTTCACCCTGTGATTGTGCTGCATTTGCAGAAAGCTCCTGTACGAAGCCAAGAGAAGATAAGAAGCTGCTGACAGATGCTCTGTGGGTGTCTCTTTGGGTTCTGAAGCATTTTTTCCCCTCCAAATTCATACCTCTAATAACCACTCAAGGGAGTTTAAAACAAAATAAATGTAGAAATGCATAACAAAATATAACGGAAAAATCAACCTGATCAAAAGCTAATTTAAATAAACATAATTAAAATCAATTAAGAATTAAACACTTGATGAAAGGGTTGTCTTTTGGATTTTAACATCCTAGCAGAATTTTCCCCAGTCTGGAGCTCTTCAGATGCTCTACAGTGTTATGAGGCTCTCATCAGGCATTTTTCTAGAGATGGTTTTCCCTTCTTCAGACTCTGGGATTTCTCCAACATTGCGAATAGCTCCTTTTTGAACAGAACGAGGTCATTTTGATGAAGAGTTGTTATTAATGCATAGGGTTTCATCTGAAAGTGACTGGAAATGATCTTGGTATAGTTCATGAAGACAACGTACAAAAGAACAAAACATATACTCTGTATTGCTAATGAATAAAAAATAAAATTGCCAATAGCGTGTCTTGAATCAGATCTACATTTGGAACACTATACATGGGTCACGTACTGCATCTTGGAAATGTATATTAGAACTGAAAAAATGAAACTAACATTACCAATTATCTTAACATTTAATTAAGTATTTATAAATCACCTGCTTTCTGCTCACCTCCAAGTAACATATAATTGGGAAAAAAATGTACAATAAAATTTGGGCGAATAAAACCATTCTTTTCCATGGCCATGGAAGTGCCAGTTTCCTTGCAGTGTCCTTTATGCATTGTATCCAGCTATCATGCCTCTCCCCTTTTTTCTCCCTCAGCCTAAAAGTCCTCAAGCCCTGCAAACTTCACTACAGGTAGTCCTCGATTTACAACAGATCACTTAGTGACCATTCAAAGTTACAACAGCACTGAAAAAAGTAACATGACTGTTTTTCATACTTATGACCTTTGTGGCATCCCCATGGTCAGATGACTTACATTCGGATGTTTGACCACTGACTCACATTTATGATGATTGCATTATCCCAGGTTCACGTGATCTCCTTTTGCGACCTTCTCACAGGCAAAGTCAATGAAGAAACCAGATTCGCTTAACAACCATGTTTCTAATTTATCAACTGCAATGATTCAATTAACAAATGTGGTAGGAAAAGTCATAAAACGGGGCAAAACCCATTTAACAAATTTCTCACTGAGCAACATACATTTTGCACTTAATTGTGGTCACAAGTAGAGGATTACCTACATTGCTCTCCTCTCTATCCTATCAATGTCCTTCTGGAAAGGTAATGTCCACAACTGTACATAGGACTTCAAGTGTGATCTCATCAGTGTCAAGGAGAAAGGAATAATGAAATTACCTGTCTTGGACAAAAATCACCAACATGGATTGTTCAACAGAAGGTTAACAAATTCATGAAGGAAAAGGCAATCAATGAGTATTAGCTATACTGTGTATTATTGCCAATAATAGAGGCAGAATACCTCTCAATATTTCAATATGAGTTGTTAAGAAATATAAGTAGGGTGTAATGATTTGTGGGAATGTCTTTAGGAGGCAGGACAATAATCAGAGACTAGATAACCATCATGCAAAACCTATCTCAGTTCACGGAAACAAAAGCAACGTGGGAAGCATCTCAAGAGGACTCTCCCTAGTTTGCTGAATGCAAAAATAAAGAAGGGGAGAGATACTTTCAGATTTTCTCACTGTAAATAAAAGTAACATTAATGCTACACAAGGCTGTGCTTGTTGTTTGAACTACCTCGAAGGACTGACACAAGAGGTTCTACTGCAATTAAGCTTTGTTTATAGGTTTCCAATAAACAATTGTTTCGTTATGGTGGGGAATGGAATCCTATCCAGGACTTCTTTCTGCAGCCAGAGAAAAATCAGAACAGGAAATGCTTGCATTAGTTTACTGAGATAATTTGATATGATGACATAGAAAGATAACTGCATGTATCAAAATGATAGTCTTGCTCTTAAAGATGCATTGAAGACTTTAAGATTCTTCAGTCAGTAATCTTCCCTTGTTCATGTTCTTTCAATATTCTCACAAAAAAGATCCCCAAAGAAGCTGCCAAGCTTGTTGCCCTTGTGATTTGCTTCTGAGTCCTCACATATGCTGTTGTCTACATATTTGTTTATATGCTATATGTTTTCCTACAATAGAGTAAAACAGTATGAAATGTTAAATAATTTAGGAATGCAAATATTACCTGTCAGATTTGTCTATTAAAGAGGTTCTTTAAAAAAGAGGTAGTCTTGAATTACTTTGTTATTAGAAAATATTAAAATTTCACTTCTATTTGTTAATTGCTAGACCTGTAATCATTTATGAGGCTTTTCTGAGAATGAATCATATTGAAATCAGTAGCATTTATTTCACAGCAGAAAAATTTAAGGTGCGCTATACATTATGTTACACTGTTTTCTTTAAAAAGCACTAATATCTTAATAATAAATCCATCCTAAATTAATGAAACAGGAAAAGCAACAAATGGCAAAATGGTTGCTGTTAGACTATATGTGAACCCAAATAATCACTTTAGAGGACAAGAATAAACATAAATTAGCACAAACTTGTTTCTCTTCCTTCTAAGGGGAATATTACAAATAGGGTGGGCTGTGAGCCTGCTCAATCTCTTAGATTTAGGTTCAGTTACTCTCTCTGTAGTGATATATGGGAATGACCTCGGGAGACTGGGAAGTGATGGTGGTGGAAGAGATGCTGCCTAGGGAATGATTAGATCAGTGGTGGAATTCAAATTATTTACTACCGGTTCTGTGAGCGTGGCTTGGTGGGTGTGGCAGGGGAGGATACTGTAAAATCTCCAGTCAGAGGTGGTATTTGCAAACTACTCAAAATTTCCGCTACCGGTTCTCCAGAACTAGTCAGAATCTGCTAAATACCACCTCTGGATTAGATAAGAGACCACATAGCTCAAATCTACATAATGGATTGAGAAAGAGACTCAGAAAGAAATACCTCTAACTTGTCAGCCTGAGTAACAGACAGCAGCAGATCTGTACTATCAGACTTTCCTGGTAGACCAGACAGGAAACATGACCAGATGAGCTAATTTACTTTATTGTTAAGACTAGATTAATCTTTCAAGTCTGATAGTGCAAATCTTCTAGAATAGGACATACATATCCTATTTTTATGCATGGCCTTGTCAAAGCCAATCAAAACAAAAGGTGGCCTAGAGATATAAGAAGCCAGACAATTAGATGGGTGAAATATGTTTCACAAGCAGATGTGTTCAAGATAATGACATCATAAATTCTTTGACCACAGCCTATCATTTATTTTTTCTATTCTTGTTTCAAGGTTTTTGAGCAGCAACTATTCTATACAATCTAATGGGAGGTAAATCATGCTATGACAAACAAGGATATTGCATAACGCTGTAATAGTATAATTGTAGTGCAGCTTTAGGAAATGACAAAGCAAGAGCTATTTCTGGAACGTCTACAAAGTTCAAATTTGTAGTCCTATCAAATTACTCAAGGACATGATGCCAACAATTTTGTTTGATAAATTTATAATTTAATTGTGTGCGAAACTGGGATGTAGCACCTAATTGTTGAAACAAATATTTTTGTTTTACATCATAACAAAACTTAAATGGAAACTTGCTTCCTCTCCTTAAACCTGAGGACTTGCATCCTTTACCACTTCCAACTATTTCTTTCTGAGTGGCAAGTGCCTTTCTGTCATCTAGGACTCCTGCATCAGCATTCTTCTCGCTTTCCAAAGACTTGAAAAATAAACAATGCATGTAAACGAATTCTTTTTCAAATGATTTATAAAATGCTTTTTAACCTGATCATACTTTATTAGAAACATTAAAGACTGTTTGCCAAGAAACAATCATATATAATCCTTTGACTGTATTCTTTGAACTTACCATACCAACAATCATATTTAAAAATAAGACTGAAACCATATTAAAACATTTAACATAAAACATATCCATTAAAACAGATGGGAAAGAAAAAACAACTCTGTTCTCTGATTTCACAAAAGAAAAGGCCTTGTCATTTTGAGTTTCCATTGCCTGATTTACACCTTAATTCATAAATAAAAACCAAGAAAACACCTTTAGACATCTTTAAGAACATCTTTGAACCTCAGGGAACACCTGCATAAAAAAATACAATATGAAAACTTCACAATACAATTCACTTCTAACCAATGCAATTCACAGTAGCAACACTAACAAGAGCAAAGCACATCAGCAGCTGATTTGCAGTACATAGTTTATACCACGAAATGTTGGCTTCATATAGAACATCAAATTAAAAAAAAGAATGTTTTTTTTTCTTCAATCAAAGTCTCTCAAAAATCCCTACCACCCACTGACAGAACTGTCGGGAAAGACTAATTTACTGCTATTCCTCTATCAGGAGAGTTACCATAACGAACATACTGTATTGTTGCTAATGGGACATTAGACAATATCACATAATGAGATGTCATTGTAACTTTGGAGAAACAGAAAATCTTCAAAACATGCAAGATGATTCATAACCGTACTGCACAGCCTACTTGGGTTAACAGATTAACAGAGTTGGAAGGGATGCTGTAGGTTATCTAGCCCAACCTCCCGCTTCAAGCAGGAGACCCTACACCATTTCTGACAAGATGGCAGTCCAGTCTCTTCTTGAAAGCTTCCAGTGATGAAGCACCCACAATTTCTGAAGGCAAGCTATTCCATTGATTGATTGTTCTCATTGTCGGAAAATTTCTACTTATTTCCGGGTTGAACCTCTCCTTGATCAGTTTCCATCTATTATTCCTTGTCTGGCCTTCAGGTGCTTTGGAAAATAGCTTGATTCCCTTCTCCTCTGTGGCAGCCCCTCAAATATTGGAAGACTGTTATCATGTCTTCCCTGGTCCTTCTCTTCACTAGACTAGCCATGCCCAGTTCCTGCAACCGTTCATCCATTATTCCAAACAACTCAGATGAGACAGCGCCACTTCAGTGATGTCCCATTTTACATTGCTGATGGAATCTCACCTCATGTTATGTTTGTTCTATAAAAGTACTTTCTGTGTAAAAAAATAATCACGTTTTATGTAACGTTCTTTGGGACAGAGATTCCTATGTAGGATTTCCATGGCATTTACTCAATACAAGGAGAGGGGTCCCTATTGCGATAATTTAATTACAAATAAATGAGAACATCTCCTTTTAAGGACCCCATAATCCCTTGCGGGGTGGAGTCTGGGAAACTGAATGGAGCTAGCAGAGTATTTAATGGCCGGATGCCCTTTCTGTTGCCAATGCAGAGTTTTGTTCAGCAGATATAATATTCTCATTGTGCCTAGACAGACAAATATCTGCTTCTACCTACAGTAGAATCAAACTCACAGCCTCCTGATTGTGAGATGAGAACTCCAACATGTGCTGATAAAATAGAAGAGGCTATTAAAAACAAAGCAAATTGTGCCAAAAGTAACAATGTCTGCAGAAATCATTTCTGAAAACCTGAGAACGTTTGAAGAGGAGTGTTTCATGGGAGGATCTGTTTAGTTAGTACAAGTAGCTGCCGTTGCACATATTCATACACAGCTGTTACAAGTGAAACAGCAACCCTCCTCCTGTTTCCCGCAGCAACTAATTTTAGACTGCAAGTTCTTTAGCAAGTCTCTATTTTCTTCATATAAGTGCCTGCAAAAGAAATGTATAAATCACATGTCCAATTATAAAAATCAATATATACTTGACATCTCAAACTAAGTAACCAAAGAATTTAGCAGCTGGCTACAGTTATGTAAAAGAAATACAGAACAGAGAAAAACATGCCAAGAAATTGTTCTTATTGACTGCGGTCAACAAAGGTAGGCATTTTGTATTTTAAGCAGTTTAACAAAAGAAAGGTTTCCTCAGTTTTCAAATGTATTGGATTGAAACTCTCAGAATTACCAGCCAGCACTTCTAAATATTGAATTCTCAATTCCTTTATAAAACAGCATGTACCAATTATATAGCCACCCCAAATTGAAAGAAAGCTGCAGCTTTACACTCAGGAGGTTTCTGATTAAATTATGAAATACTAGTGATGGAAAAGTTACATAATATGCATTATACCCAAAGCACATGCTTGCCTAGCTGTTAGGCCCACGATAGGCTTTTATTCAGAGTAAATCAAGGTTACTGTCTAACTATACTGCTCACTGGCTTGTCCAGCTATCATCTACAGAAGCTCTGTGGTTTGTCCCAACAACAGCTGGGGTTAAAGAGAACAGCTTTTTTCATATCTACAACTAGGCTGTGAAAATCTTCCAAAGGATTTCCGTCTCACTTTAAGAATTAACTTTGGAGAGGGGGGGATATATATTGTTGATGACTTAATTACACTTGTAACTTATGTACTGAATAAACTAAGTTATAGTGCTATGAATGCTTTTTTTAGAATAAAAGATTTTGATGGTCTCACTTTTGAACGGTTACACAAATAGACAAAAATTATTTGGCACTGAATTGTATTTGTCCATTGTGTTCCATTTTCTGAATTGGAATTATTGTATGTTCCTCCTGATCTGCTACTGTTGTGGTGATATTACTATTTTTGTAAGCCACTTTAAAATTTCACCTACATACATCTGAAAAATAAATGAATTAAATATCATAAATAAACAAAAGCTGAAGCCAATGATTAAACATCCCAGATCAATGAACTTTCAAACGGTCATACTCATGGTACCAATAGAACAGAACAGAATAACAGAGTTGGGAAGGATCTTGAAAGTCTTCTAGTCAAATCCCTAATAAGGCAGGAAACCCTATACCATTTCAGATAAATAGTTGTCCAATCTCTTCTTAAAAACTTCCAATGTTGGAGCATCCACAACCTCTGGAGGCAAGTTGTTCCACCAATTGTTCTAACCGTCAAGAAATTTCTTCTTAGTTCTAGGTTGCTTCTCTCCTTGATTAGTTTCCAGTAATTGCTTCTTGTCCTGCCTTCTTGGTGCTTTGAAAAATAGGTTGACTTCCCTTTCTTTGTGTCTCCCTTAGATTTTAGAACACTATCATATCACCCCAGTCCTTCTTTTCACTAACTAGACATATCAAATTCCAGCGATCATTCATGTTTTAGCCTCCAGTCCCCTAATCATCTTTGTTGCTCTTCTCTGCAGTCTTTCTAGAGTCTCAACATCTTTTTTACATTGTGTGCGACCTTTTCAATCTTTTCAAGTAGCAGGTTGTGGTCTACTTTATCAAATGTCTTACTGAAGTCCTAGTAAATTATACCCACAGCATTTCTCTGCTCCACTAATTTTGTCACTTTGTCAAAGAATGCAGTACAATTTGTCTGACAAGATCTGTTTTTGGCAAACCCATGTTGGCTTTTGGTTTTGTTTGTATCTAGATGTTCTCAGATTTGTTGCTTATCTTTACCAGAATCTTCTCGTGTATTGATGTCAGACTAACAGGTCTGTAATTTCCTAGATTCATTTCCCCCCTTTTTTGAAGATAGGAACTACATCAGCATTTTTTCCAGTGCCCTGGTAATTCCCCAGTGCTCCAGGATCTTTGAAAGATATAGTTGAGTGGTTCTGAGATCACATCTGTTCATTCAGAACTTTGGGATGTAATCCATCTGGTCCTGGTGATTTGAACTCATCTTGGGTTGACAAGTGCTCTCTTACCATTTGAAATTCAGAAATAAACTAGTTGCAGCCTAGGATAAATCATGAAATCTACATCCATCCTTTTTTTGAAAAACTAGTATTTTTTATTCTATCAGATGAGATATAAGTTCTTTGATAGCATTGATAGTTTAGAACCTACATTATTTTCTAAGACACCTTGTAACAGCTATAGTGGCTGAGAATAGAAATGACCACAATTTCTACTACTAGGCTACTAGGGTGCTTCAAAATCATTATCCTGCAAATAAGTCACTTCCTTTATTTTCTTTCTCATGTTCATCTGTGTAATCTTATAATTGGACATAACGGTAACAGGCCTCTACAACCAAACCTAATAACTAGGAAGGCTCATAGAAAAGTAGGCCTTTTTTAGACAAATAAATCCCAAATCCTTTATGATCTTAAATCAGACCTAATAGGATGTATTCCCATTAGGGATGTAGCTATGTAGCCTATTTTAAACTTGGAAAAAAGGCAATCAGTAGAGTGCACAGAGCATCTAGGAACATGTAATATTCTTTAATGTTTAGTTCCTTGATATTTTATTCTACCAAAAGCAAACTCATTTTCTGGAAAAAAAAAAATCACCCCTTTTGGACCAACTGAAAACCCCACTACCATTACTTTTGGAATGACAGGATATACATTAGGCTACAGAATTATGCAAATTAAAAGCCAATATATTATCACATCTACTGTATGCTCCTTCTTCAAAATGTGTACTTTTAGGACAAAGATTTCATTATTCAACCTTCATTTTCACATTTTTTTCCCTGCCTTGAATGTGATACCATGATTATTATTCAGGACAGAACCAAGCTTGGGTTTCCAAATAAATACTAGGAGAGCCAAAGAGGAAGTTACACCTTTCAGTAAATCAAGGACACTGGCCTCATTTGTATCACCCTGGTTCAGTAAAAGCCTATAAAAGTGAATTCAGACATAAATGGTGTGACTCCTTTATTTATTAAAAATACATACATCAATACAGTATGTATATATTTATATCAGTGTTTTTCAACCTTGGCAACATTAAAGTAAGGGCAAGATGGATGGTGAATTCTGGGAGTTGAAATCCACGCATCTTAAAATTGCCAAGGTTGGAAAAACACCGATTTAAAGGGCTGCTTCTAGGACCGCCCAACTGGAAAAAGCGCAACGTCCCCAACGATAAAGAAATCCAAATGCAACCACAACGAAACCCGCCCACGTATTTACCACATATATAGATGAATACATTTATATTCATCAAACCCAGGGGTGTCCAACTTTGGCAACTTTAAGGTGTGTGGACTTCAACTCCCAGAATTCCCCAGCCAGAATTCTGGGAGTTGAAGTCCACACACCTTAAAGTTGCCAAGGTTGGACACCCCTGAATCGAAGATGCTCCGAAGACTTCAGCAGGCTGTTGGGGTGGGAGGGGATGTGTTTCCCGCGCCTTGCCCCATCAAGCTCTTCCCAAGTAGGGAGGACTAGAAAGCCCATAACTCCAACTACGGTCCCGAGGCAAGATGTACTACAAGTCGGAAAACCCGGTGCCGCCCGCCCCCCCGAAGCAAGGCGGTTGTCCCAGACTGGAGGGGAAAGAGACCAAGGAGCACAGGTCGCGCCCGGCCGCCCTATTTCCCCGCTGCCCGCCGCTGTCGCTCCCGCCTGAGGTAAGAGCGCGCCGCCACCGCCGCCGCCGCCGCCGCCGCCATTGGCCCAGTTCGGGCGCAGCCGGGCGCGTTGCGGCGACAGCGGCCTCGCCTCGCGCTCGGGGCGGCGCGCGTTGAAGGGGAGGGGTGGCGCGTGCGCGGCCCGGCGAAGGTGGGGCTGCCGACGGACTGACGGACGGGGCGACAGACAGGAAGAGGGGACAGGAAGTCGCGCGGGCTCTTCCATCCTTTCGAGCGGGCGGCGGCGGCCGCTGCTGCGGGGCTGCCCGGAGCCACTCCTCGCCGTCGACGGACGCCTCGCCGGCGGGAGAAGCCACAACCCGGGTAAACGAGGCGGGAGGAGGAGGAGGAGGGAGCGGGGGAACCGCTGCCGCCCCTGCCAGGCCCGAGGGCTTCTCGGTAGCGAGGCCGATTGCCTGCTTAGGGCGGAGGGCAGCGCCTTCCCGGCCGACCGGCCACCCCGGGCGAGGCCTCCGGGGTGGAGGCGAGGCGGCCCTGCGTTCCTCCGGAGCCGAGGCGGGCGTTTTGGGTGGGGGGAGCGTGACGGCTGGGCACATTGTTGCGCGGGCCCCGAGGGGCAACAGCAGCTTGTCATGGCATTTGCTGCTCTTCTCGGGGAAAGGCGGGAGGGCGCTTCCCTGCGACGGGACGGGGAGTGGTGGCCGCTGCCCTCTCTGGAAGAGCTGCCTGAAGTGAGCTCTTAAGCCAGGCTTCGGCGAACGGCGTTTCTTTGTATTTTTCGCCCCTCTGTTGTCGTTTCGAAAGTATTTGCCGGGATTCCTGGGAGAAGTTCACTATGGAGATGCAATAGTTTGACTGGGAATACCTGTTTACCTTGAATAGGTGAGGCTGGTGGAGGTATAATGTTCCTCTAAGGTCCCAGGCTCTTGAGAGGCCTATCTCTGCCTAAGAGAGGTTTCCTTCTGCCTGCTATATTGCACAAAGTTAGGCTTGTTTTGTTTTGTTCTTTTTGTTTTCCATTCGGGTTATTGCGTTTGAATACTCTGTGCACAGCAGAAGCCATAGTTTTTACACTCTTTTAACTTTTTCATAGCTGTTTTTCTGATCCTGCTGCCTATTGTAGTTTCATTCCTTTCCTGAAGTCACATGATGGGCCTGAGTCTTGTTGTCATCACAAGCAGCTTAAAGTCCATCTGGAATGTTTATACTTTTGCCTTTGGGTACCCAGAAGATTAAATATGACCATGTCTCATAAAGTTCAAATTCAGTTGAATAAATAGTTAATTTGTCTTCAACTTTCTGTAGTAATGGGTTTCAGAGCAGACGCATGACACTGTTTGTTTCTCAGTTGTTTGCACTGTTCGTTTTCAAATTTTTAAATATTTTCTCCTAAGAAACAACGCTTGTTGCATGAAAGATGTAATACTTAGCAATTTAATCTAGTATTCTCTTGCACTTCGTTGGGCAGCTTTGAAGACTTTATCAACTTGTACTTTTATCCTCCTTGGAAAACTGGGTTGTTGTTGATTATGTTAAGAGAGTCAAATATGTTGTCCCTCCCCCAGAGTTATTTGTAGTAAGATTATAATTTGTAATGCAAGAACATGAATATGGACTAGAAGAAAGTATATAATATTATACTCTGCTTTTACAAATGAGAAGCTGACTGTTTCAAATCTGGTGTCAAATATTGTGAGTTTGCTTGAAAACCAAGAATAGTCTGGTAGCATATGTTATGTGCAGTTTCAGGAGAACTAGGTGTTATAAATACAAAATTCTTTTGGAACTTAAAGAATTCTAGTTGGTAATCTCATGAACAATCTTGGTTTGTTTTCATAAATACCCAGCCTACTTTTTAGAATTCTCAGCTGTTCCAAACAAAGTACTGTGTCCATAAGGTTATTGAAGACATGATAAGGCAGTGACATGAATTTTTGAAAAAAAAAAAGCATAATAGGAGTCAGTGTATAATGCTGATTGACCCAGTGTAATAATTATATAGATAATTGTGATGAAAACAATTGTCAGTAATTGACATATATAGTAAATACAGCCCACATGGTTGTCACTCTTCGTTTTGAATTAATATAGTGGTGTGTAGATGAAAAAAAGAAACATTTGTGAAAAATTAGAGAGGATGATATACTATATAACGAAACTTAGATCTTCCACATGTTCCCTTTGAGGGAGATTCAGTGATCCTGTAGAATTATTATTTTTGTCCTGTTCTGTTACCAAGCAAAGAAAAGCCAATATTTGTTGAGGAACGCTAAACTGGATTACGTAATGCTAAATTCTATACCTCCTGTATTCGTTGTCTCAAAGAAAATGGTTGAATTTTAGTTTTTCATTTTATTGATTATTGATTGCTGAATTCAGTTAAAATTATTGCTCATTGTAAAATGTAAAGCTTCAGTTTATAATCAAATGGTTTACAAAACTCACTAAATAACATGCCTTTTCTAAGCACTGGAAAAATTAATGAGGGTACTTTTGAAAAGTTAAAATCATTACTGAATAAGTTTATCCATCTTTTCTCTCATATATTTATTTCCTAATCTGATAAATTTGTACCTCTTAAAAACACTTCAACCAAACTGCAGTAAGTATTGATATGAACTTCAGAGGACTACCACATATGTTTTAAATATTAAGCTGGATAAAACAAACTTATTTTTGATTTTTATCTGGAATCCAGAGGATTTAGCTATCTTCAGGGTTTTTTTTAACCTTTTCCAGTAAAAAGGAAACATTTGCATGCTTTTTTTCAGAGTGAACTTGCACATTGTCATGCTACACATTAGAAAAATTGTTTAGGATGCAACTAAAGCAAACCAGAGTATGTTTAAAAGAAAATTATTAGATCAGTTTTGTTGGCACACTTGGTGGTTAATGCAAATCTTACCCACGCGTGTGACCAATAGAGCAACCTCAAGCCAATTATGCTAAGTCCGATTTTATAGAGCAACTATGAGAATAAGAAGATATAATTCTGTACGGGTAGTCCTCAACTTACAACAGTTTATTAAGTGACCCTGCACAGTTACATTGGCACTGAAAAGAGTGAGTTATTTTTCACATGACCATTGCAATAATCCCATGGTCACAGGATCAGAATTCTGCTGCTTGGCAACTGAGTCATAGTCATGATGGCTGCAGTGTCCCATGGTCATGTGATCACTTTTTTCAACCTTCTGACCAAGCAACGTCAAAAGGAAAGCGAGATTCACTGAACCCTGTCATTAACTTAACACCTGCAGTGATTCACTTAACTGGGGTAGGAAAGGTCATAAAATGGGGCAATCTTAATTGTTTCATTTAACAACAAAAATTTAGGGCTCAATTGTGGTCATAAGTCGAGGACTACCTATATATATTGTCCTGAATTTTCTTAAAAGTTGAGGTAGAATCCAAATGGGAGTTGAGACTTTTGGTGTAATAGTTACATTACTTTCAATCTTGCCCCATCTTGGAAGCAATTTAACTACGAAAAGGGGAAGAGGGAAAAGTATAGGTGTACGGTTGATGGGGTGATCGACGAGTGCGGGATGAAAGCCGCAGGGCCTGCGCCCCCGCGTGCGCCGCTAGCGCAAATGTCTTTGTATTTCTTCTCCTGTTTCTTATAAAATATTTTTCAAAACCACAGCCAAAAATGGTGGGCTTCAAGGGGGAAATACGGTAGATGAAAGCAATGGCAGTTTTAAATTTTAAATAAGAATATACTGCATATTGTTTGCTATAGTTATAACTGGGTAGATGCAAAGCACTTTGGGAAATATTAATGGATTGTTTGGTTCTGTTCATATAAGTTCTGTTAAGAGTTGCCTCCAGGCAAGATGGGTGGCATATAAGTCGAATGAATGAATAAGTAAAGTAATAAATATTAATTGCAAATATTGTAAAACATTTCAATTCAACCATTACATGAAATGTCCAATGTGTGCATGGATTGGCAGCCTTGTCTACCGCATGGTTGACTCAATGACCACATGACAATTACTTTGACAGACTTGTGTTTCATAGTTAGAGTATTTGTGTAGATAAGTAGGATAACCTTTAGGGCAGACTTGGCATAGGAAAGAATTGGTGTAGGAAAGAAACTTTTATTCTTTTGCTAATGACTTTTTTTATCTGCACTTACTTCCTCACAATCTTTAACCCGTTATTTCAGCAGTTACAATTCTGTATTATGCCATACAGAATTGGTGGGCAGGGGAACCTGTCTTGTAGAGATCTGGATTTGGGCTTTTTGCTCTATCTGTGTATTGTTTAATTAGTAGTTTCATATTTTGCAAGTTTAATTTTCTTTAAGGCAAGTTGTATAGAACCGTACAAAATTAAGAGTTTGTCTTTATCTGGTAAAATGTGTTTCTAATAAAGTGAAATTAAGCTGATACAGTTTATATTAATATTTATAATAAATTTTTTGAACATGAACATTTTTGTATAGATTCACTAACATGGGAGTACAGCCTGGGTTTGAGACCTGAGCTCCATGCAGCGTTACTTGCTCCCATTTATTTGCTCCAGCTCCAGCCCACCTAGCAGTTCGAAAGCATGCAAATGCGAGTAGGTTAATATGTACCACTTTGATGGGAAAGTAACAGTGTTCCATGCGCCTTTGACATATAACCATGCTGGCCACGTGACCACGAAAATTGCCTTCGGACAACGTGGCTCCCTTGGCCAAGAAACAGAGATGAGCACCCTGCCCTGGAGTCAGACACGACTGACAGCCAAACCTTTACTATTTTTTAACTAGAAAAAAAAAATCCACTTCCCCCCTACCTAGATACCTTCCACATTTGTTGGAAACTACCCAGTATTCACAAACAGCAAGCAAAAGGCTAAAGAATTATAGAATATTTAATGGCCTGAACTGATGATAGTATTGTGGGTACCTTTATGGCAGTCTCTTAAATCTGATAATTTAATTGCATTGGATGTACTTGAATGGAAAACCTATTATCTGCGCCAGTTAATAGATTTTAGATTTATATTAAATATCCTTTAATTTTAGTACTGATTTGTGGCCACAAATGAGCTATATGACAAAACTTCTAATCTTTTATACACTGTTATTTTTCCTCTTACAATAATTAAATACAATCCTCTCCAAGTTGTTAATGGTGTTCAGTGGCTAAAGAACTGTTGTTTTAAAAAATTGATATTCCTTGTATCCAGAATTGCTGGCAAATATTTTCCTGAGTGGTAAAAGGACTAACTTCCTTTATTCAGTGAGAGATTGATAGTATTCCATACATAGTGCTATGTGCATAATAATCGGGGGAACAAAATACATTACAAAACGTTGATTTGCCACAAAATGGAATGGAATTATAGGGAAATGTACAACAGTAATAACATTGGAATATAAAGTAGATGAGTAGGAGAACGAATATTTGTTATGAGAATATCAATTACAGCAGGAGTCATATCTTTAATTCCATTGCATTTGTTTTATGCAATTATATTTATTAATGTATATTTGAAAGCTCTGTGCAACTTACAAAACTACATCAATAATATACAAAATTCTGAAACCATTCCAAAATAAGATTAAAAATAAGGACTTAAAACTCAGGAAGGCAGGAATGTTAGATATGTTTGCTGCCTTGGGTTGCTTATAAAAATAATGGCAGCATAAAAAAAATTCAAGTAAGTCCAAAATTGAAATAAGAGGAGACCAGATTTATCAGCAATATAGTAGCAATATATTTTGTTGTGTATTAATATGTCTCTGGCAAGACCTATAAAGCATTCCCCATTAAAAATTGAATTTATCAAGAAGATTTTGTGACCAATCCTGCAATTATTTAAGGCCTAAGCTTTATAAGGGTTTATACACCTAAGCAAATCCCTTGAATTTGGCTTGGAAAGCAACTGGCAACCAATGTGAATGTTTCAAGATAGGAGTTTTTGTGTAGTGCCACACCCACTGTATAAACTGCATGCTTCATTTTGGAACAGTAACAATTCTGTAACAATTTCAAGGACTCTCACACAACACAGGAATGTTGCAATAATCTACACCTGCCGTTACTGGCACAGGTATCACTGAAACCAAGTGTCTCTTGAAACACAAATATCACGGCAGTGGAAGCTTATGAACACTAATCATAGCAATGGAAGCTCATGAAAATCCTCACTTGCTACTGTTATCCAGTAATTTATATGTTTATATAATTTCGGCTATCAGTGCAAGTTCAAGGAGAACTCCTGGACTATGAACTTGTTCCTCGTTCAAAATAGATGGTATCTCATAGAGTTTGAGATAATTTTGTAGTTGTACTGTACTTCAAAGGAAATTGGAGGTTTTATTTATTCTCTTTTCACTCCTTCCTTCCCTCCCTGTTCCTTCCAACAATTCAACAATCTCTTGTCAAATTCCATCATTGTGAAGTATGACCAATTCTATATTGTCTTGAGTAAAATGAAGTTAATTTGAATACATTTGGTTTGCTGGTTTGGGTATGGCATTAGTTTTTATAGTCTTTGTAAAACATTGCATACAAATTTATTTAAAATATATACAGTATCTGACACTAAAAGCTTTACTTTCATTTTGGTTCAGCTATCTGATGTGTTTAAATGAGCTGCCTTCTACAGCTGATATGTGATCCTGGGAAAAGGCATGTTTGGCTGCAAATGTTTCTGACAGCTGCTATTGTACATGTGGGCCCTTATTACTATATATCACATATTGTCCTTTGAATTGGGATTATTGCAATACCCTACTTCATATTTTACCTTCTGAAGCAATTGTCAGCATTCCAGAAAACCTCCACTCCAACAAATAACTCAGAGACAGACATCTAAGCATGTATATAGGGCAGTGGTGGCAAACCTTTTTTGGCTCCCATGCCGATAATTGTATGTGTGCTTACGCTCACGTGCCAGCACCCAGAAGGCAATGTGTGCTGGGCCCACCCGCCACATCCCCTGCGCATGCATGCGCCATCCCATTGCAGTGCGCTGTGCACCTGCACATGTGCTTGCGATTCACGCGCTTGCACACATGATCCCTTTACCACGCACCATGCACGATTCCCCCACTGCATGCCTGCGCATGTGATTACCCCACGTTGTGCATCTGCGCATGCACGCGCAACCATCCCCGTGCGCCATCCATCTGTGCATGCACGCGCAATCCCTCCATTCGCCGTGCATCTCTGTGTATACACGTGTGTCTCCTGCGCTCCCTCCCCCTGCGCATGTGCTCCAGATACCCAACAATCAGCTGTCAGGCGGCAGCGCTGCATGCGTGCGCAGTGGGGCTTTTCCGGGCGAGCTCTCACATGCCGGCAGAAGTGGCTCAGTGTGCCTCTTCTGGCACACGTGGCATAGGTTCGCCAACACGGATATAGGGCGACACATTCCTTTAATTTAGGAATTATACATGAATAACCAGTTATAATTTCTGCACTTCTAGATATGGCTCGTGGACAGCAGAAAATCCAGTCACAACAGAAAAATGCCAAAAAGCAAGCTGGACAGAAAAAGAAGCAAGGCCACGATCAGAAGGCTGCAGCTAAAGCTGCCTTAATATACACATGCACCGTCTGCAGGGTAAGAAGCTTGGAAACCAAATACTGGGCAATCTTTCTAGATTTTAACTCGGGAGTATGAAGTATAGCATAGCAAGGCAACATCCTTCTGTGTCAAAGTTTGTATTGTATAGATAATAGGTAAGGAAATTTTGCCTCAGAGCTGTTTTCCCTTAAAAGTAATAGAATGGGGAAGCTTCTTTCAGAAGTTAAGGTAGCTGGAGTTTCCAAATAAAAGCTATATATTACTTGATCAGTATACCGTATGATTACATTGATTAAATAAAATTATTAATATGGGACTTCCAAAATTATGTGCGATGAACATGAAAAAAATTAGAAGAAACATTTTAGTTAAAATATGTGGGAGTGGTGCGGTGGCCTGGAGGTGGAGCTGTCACTTCACAATCAGGAGGCTGTAAGTTTGATTCTAGTTAGAGGCAGATATTTCTCTCGCTGGGCACATATTTCTCTCGTGGGGATATATCTGCTGAACAAAACACTGCATTGATGACAGGAAGAGCATCCGGCCAATAAACACTCTGATAGCTCCATTCAGTTGCCCAGACTCCATCCCGCAAGGGATTATGGGGTCGTTAAAAGGAGATGATGATGTAATATATAATAGAGTTGTCTTTGCTTTATGACCATCAGTTTAGTGGCCAAAGTTATAACTGCCCTAAAAAAAATGACTTCCAGCCAATCCTTGTACCCATGACTGTTACACAATGTTGCAGCATCTTTGTAGCCAACTGATCACCATTTTTGATATTCCCAGCTGACTTCACTGATTCTAAAGAGTGGTTGGATAACCTTTCCAGATGTTTTAATCTAGGAACCCCACCTAACCCAGAGAGCATGGATATTTATAGGAATTATTATCCTTCCCATTTAAGGATTATTGATTCAATGAGGGTAATGATAGAAACTTCAGTCTGTCAAAGGTTGAGTTATTGATTCCTAGTTAATATATATTTTTGTAGTCAGAAGATAGTAAAATGTTTTCCTTTAATGTCATATTAGGATTTCAAGAAGATTAAACAATTCTAAATAATTTATGAGGAAAAAATATATGTATTTCATAAAATAAATTTTATTATCATTTTCTGATGCCCAACACTGAAAACATGCAGAGTTGAATTGCTTGATTTTAATAAGGAATATCAATTAAATATAAATAAAAGGAAGGGTACGTGTAAAGGTACTATTATGTGACCAAATTTGTAAGCGAATTAAAGTTGAGCATGGGTTAATATGTTAAAAAAGGGAAATTAAATGAGGAAAGAGGCGGTAATATCCCCAAAGCGCATTGTCTACGGATCCGAGTTAAAGAAACTATAGGAATGTGGCAGATCCTAAGGACGGAGGAAGAAGAAGAAACTGTCCTTGATTTGTTGCTTTGTTCTCTCCTTAACCAGACACAGATGCCAGATCCCAAGACCTTCAAGCAGCACTTTGAGAGCAAGCATCCCAAAACCCCACTTCCTCCAGAATTAGCTGATGTTCAGGCATAAAGTTCACTGGTAATTTTGTACCATTTAAATTTTGAATTCATTGATTGTAAATCCTAAATAATTTTGCTTGATTTATATTTCATTTGTTGAATTTCTGAAGGGAATGAAAGTGAAGAGATAACTTTAATATAAAATCAACTGCTGTTTGAGCTTTTTGGGGAGAGGGATCTGTTTTATTTACAACTTTACTTGTACTGTACAGTTAAGCTATTGTTATCACCAGGCCTATTTGCAAAACAGCAAAAAGTAACTGAAAGGATATTTTATAATGTTCTCATTTTGATTCAGCCAGTTCTGTTAACAATTGTTTGGGGATGGTTAATTTTAAAATTGAATTATATTAAATCAGTGTTTTACAAATTTGGCAACTTTAAAATGTATGGACTTCAACTCCCAGCAGTCTGAGAAATTCTGAGAATTGAAGTCGTAAAGTTGTAAAGTTTGAAAAAGACTGCATTAAATTATTGCATAATATTAACATAGCAGTTCAAATGATGAATTTATTTTTGTGTTTCAGGTGAATTCGTGGAATCTATTGACTCTTCTATTGTCAGACATTACGTAACAAATCTGCAGCTGCTTTCTTAACAAACTGTTGATCAGCAGAAAAATGAAGGGGCTATAGAAACATTCATATTTTTATGCTGTTCCTTGGGCTTCATGTAAAGACAACTCTGTGTAATTGTACAGTTGTGCCCTACTTGGAAATCTGGAAATTGGTTCATTCTAAAAAGAAATTACAGTTGTAATTATATTGATGTTCATATTGTGTAAAATAACTCATTTAATAAAGTAGTACTTTGATTTTACAATATCACAGGTCAAATGCTTGTAGAAATTCTATTTCCATGTTTCATTTGCCTTATAAAACTTCAACAAGTGAACTTCTCACTCTGCCAAAAATTAGGTAGCTTAGTTAGGGTAGATTCATTGCTGTTTATAAAGTCCATTAGAAACAAGGAAATAATTTCTCCATTCAATATGATACCTGCTTGAGCGTGATCATTTTCTTAAAAAACGACAACACTGCTTTTGATGGAAGACGTGTTGCACTTTCAGCTACTTAGGTTGGAGTGCCTATTCTGCTGGTTATTGTGAAATTTCACTCTTTATGCATAGAGGCACTTGTATCTTGGATTTATGCACTGACTCAGTAGCAGTGAATCATTATACTAAATGGTGGGATATCAGAAGTATACTTGAACTGAACATTGTTTTTTATATGATCTGAGTGGTTCAGACTATAGCAACATGAAATAACTGCTTTCTGTTGTGAAGACCCACTGTGTAACTTCTCAATTGTACCTATGAGAAGTGGGCGACCTGGCAACCTTTCATATGTAAAAATGACTACTGTAAATGTTTCCCTGTTTGAAAACAAAAATGGAAAAAGCTTATTTGATGGAATAGGATAGCACATGCAATAGAAATAATGGCTTATTCATTTGGTTAATTGGAACTGATTACATAAAGCAGTGTAGATATTAAAATTTCAATACCAGGCAGTGTTGCATTATGTTACAGATTTCCAAACTATGTTTGAGCAGGATTCTGATCTCAGGTGCAGTCCATAGGTTCTGCCCCAGGTGCTTTTCACTCAAACAAATAATTTGTGACAGGTTACTTATGTTACTGGTTAGACACTGACAGTAATATTGACCAAAGTTTGCTTGTGCCTAAAACAGATGTCTTTGAAATCATTCTGTTAAGCCAGCACACATGATACACATTTGATACATAAAGAAAAAATAATTGTGATCTCTTTGTTTACTAATCTGATATGTCAGTTAAGTTAATGTTGTTTTTATTATCCTGGGGTAAACAATACCAATTACACGGCTTACTTGCACTTGTACACCTGACATTGGAATAAAGCTCATGCTTCGTTTTCTTACATAATAAAATGTCCTCGTAAAATGACAACGGGGTCCCACAGGCAAGAAATACGCCTGTTAAACCAATAAAAGGTACTGAAAAGTTGGAATAGAACACCATATTAAAAATGATTTGAGATGTTATACGTTCACTAACTTTTAATTTGTTTAGGTGGAATTCTGGAAAGCTGTTTTCAGTTAAATTAATTCCTCAAACAGATACATGTTCTTTCAGATTACTTATCAACAAATAAAGGGGTAGGAACAAAAAATAGGTTTCTACTAGATTAGTACAACTGACCCACTTATGTTACAGACTGCATTTTTCTGAATTGCTGTTTTAAGTAGCTTGTATCTGTACATTGAGCAAGCTAAATCTTTATTTTATACATTAATTAAACTGCTAAAGATAATTTGTTTCTTACCAAGAATTAAAGGCCACAAGAAAATCCGGACATTCAACATATGGGAACGAATTGGATGGGTTGGAACTATCCATAATAAGAATCTTTTAATTCTCTCTGTTGATTAAAGGAATGGGTGTAAGGAATAAATGAAAAATTTTCCAAATCTTGTGGATAGAATGTTAATTTTGGATCAAAAGACACAATTGTGCATTGTAATGTGTCTGATTAAAATCTTTTAAAAAGCAAAAGTCGAAAATGTGATATTTCCTGCCTACCTAATGCAAATGTCATTTCTTTAACCTTGATGCTAACTGAGCAGCTTTAGTTCTTTGTTTAGCACAAGGAATGGAAATAACGGCAAAGGTTTCATTCGATTTGCATGTGTCATTCATAGATAAAATCAAGATAAGATTAGAGAAAATATGCACAAGGACTTTGCTGTTATGAACTTTGTGTATTGGTAGTTAGCAAGCCAGCATGCTTTTGCGTAATTTGTTTAAACCATCATTTGTTATACTTAAAACACACAGGATATAATGTGCCAAAATACACAATACAGTAGTGTTTCCTTCCAGTGATATTGGTCACAGTCCTATTTCAAAGGCTAATTTGAATGTGGATATTCCAAAATAATTCTTTTGGACACATCTTTTAAAATGGTGCCTAACCTTAGGGATCTGAGTGTTGGCAAAGAACTTTAGTAAAACATTTGGTTTAAATACTGGAATGCTAAATACAAAATTTGTCTAATAGTTCAGACTTGATTGTGACTGTTCTTGGAAAAATGTATCAGGCTACTTGAATTTCAAAACGATTATATCAAGTGAGACATTTTTCATCAATCTGGCAGCATGTTATGTTTGGAATTGTTGCTGTTGCGTTACTTATGTGATGGTACAACTCTAGATTAGAGTTGCAGAATACTTGAGAAAGTGGAGGTGCAACATTTTTAAAAGTATGCATTTAAATACAGTCATTTACAGAATGGTTGACTTTAAACTTTGGTCTTGCCTGAGTATGAACCAGAGTACTGTAAAGCAATAAGAAAGGTGGTAGACCATACATATCCATGGGGATTAAAATATTTTGAAACATGAATTTGATTTGTTTTAATTTGTACTTCAGAAAAACTATAAAATCAAGAGAACATCCATGATCAACAACATAGTTATTTCTTATATTCTTTCTCCTACTACTCATGCTGATTTTAGTACCTTGTATATTAACATAAAAAACAGATTGCTTTCATGAAATATAAGTGCATGAGAAGAAGCTATTCCTTCTTTATGCCTCTGCCAGCATCCCATAAGAAAATTCTGACTTTAAAATTTTACTGGCTGTTCTTAATATTACAGGTAGATGGAAGAAAGTAGGTTCCATGTATCTTCTAGGCCAGGGTTTGTTCTAGTGCTTGCAGCATGTTTCATGGAAGTGTTGTTATGACTGATCTGCCATAATAGCCTCAATCTATGAGACCAAAAAGTATGTCCAGTAATGCATCCTCTTCTAAATGTTTAATTTGGGAGTACTTTTATGTAAAATACATGTTTATAGTAGTTCATTGATATATAACTGACCTCATCACCTTTCTTCGCAAGGCTATATTGTGCCATATCCATCATCGGACATTGGCGATTATGTTGGCAATCCTATTTTTATCAACAGCCGCATGAAAAGATGCTGTTGAGTTTTGTCCAAACCAGTCTCTTAGATTTTGAAGCCATGATGTTCTTCTGCCTGGACCTTGTTTGCCTTCAATCTTTCCTTGAAGGATTAAGTGAAGTATGCCGTATTTTCCCGGGTGTTGCATCCCATGTCCAAAATATTGTAACTTACCGCTTTTTTATAGTTTTGATGGTTTTCCTTGGCTTTCATCAAAAAAGTTTCCCATAGGCCTGCTAATATAACATCTACTGTACTGGACAATTTTATATGGAAAAAAAAACAAGGTACTTCCAACTCTCTTAATAGCACTGTACCAGTTGAAATCTGTTTTTTCCAGTTGTGTTAGAGTTTCAAAACTTAGACTTCCCAGACAAAAATTACATGCCATAGGTATTTTGAGGAATGTTGTTCAAAGGACCTTCATTTAATAGATATGGATTTAGCAAACAAGATTTAACCGAAAGGAACTTTGGCCTGAATTCCAAGCAATATCACACTGCCTGAACAAAGTGGCTAGGATAATGTCATTCAACACAACTGCAAGGCAGTAGCCCAACTGAGAGAACTATTTCCCTGCTGAGCCCAAGCACTACTGGCCACTATTGCTTAGCAAATCAGTTCCAATCCCAAATATTGCCGATAGTGGCATTTGTACATAGGGCAATTTTTTTTCTGCTTCTGCCCTCTCTGATGATTGCTATTAACAGCAACAAGCCTAGGAGTGTTTGAGGACTCAAAAAAAAAAAATCCCCTTTGACAATTAATCTCCTTTGGACATCAATGAATATCCTTTTCCCATTTGTTAAATCTAAGGCTCTGTGGGGCACTAAGTTGGAGGAGTCTGCAACAAAAAGGAGTCTGCAACAAAAATCTTGAATAAATCCACACTAATTTGTAGTCTGCATACAATCATGTTTTTTTTATTCAAACATTTTCTCAACTGTATATGGACGTTTCCAGTACGATTTATTTCTCAGAATGGCCCTTTTGAATTATTTGTTTTTCTCTTGGTAGTAAGTAAAACAGGCTCCTGATGGATAGATCAAATGCCATAGGTCAGATGTATACATACTGAACTGGTCTTGAATTCGATTTTCTTTGAGTATCACAATAACCATAGCAAGGAAATTAGACCTCGGAGTCCTCCTCAACCTGAAGATGCTACATAAATACCAGAAATGTGCAAACTTGATTACTAAGTACCTTTACTGGTAAGAAAGCAGGAGCAAAATCAATTTCGTTGTATATATGTTCAATGATAATAAAGGTTATTATTAAAGAAGAAGCCACATTAGTCTATGGTGACAAATCAGGAGCCAGGTAGCAATTTTTATTAAAAGACATTTTTGTAAACTGCATAAAGCATGTTAGCTGGAAAAGGTGCTATCAGACTTCTGGTTTTTGGGGTAACTTTTTTGAAATGTGAATTACTCATGGTGTGGATGGGATCACTAGATGATGGATGGTTTCCTGTGGCTTGTTAGGTTTCACCTCTAGTGCTTGCTGCAGCTTATGGAAGACTTGTGAGACAGGGACTAGAATTTTCCACCACAAATGGCCTTTTTCTGGCCAATCAAGGAGTCCTTTGGGAATAGGGTGAGGGGCAGTGGTGGGCTGTTGGATGGTTGGCGAGGTTCAGGCGAACCCCTAGCTGTGACCTCTGGCTGGGCCCACCCACCTGCCCTTGTGCTATGCTTATCCTAAATAACTTTTTCCCCCACCCCGGGCTGCCCGGGTGAGTTCCGTGCCGCCCTGCTATACTCACCGGAGCTGCCTGAGTCAATTAGCTGCCTGTTTGAAGCTGCATTTCAGCCCCAAAGTGGCGTGTGAGAGCAAAGCACTCACAACCAGCGAACCCTTTGTCAACAGTGGTGGGTTTCAAACAAATTTATGATTGGTTCTGTGGATGGGGCTTGGTGGGTGTGGCTTGGTAGTCGTGACACGGGTACTGTAAAATGTCCATTCCCACCCCACTCCAGGGACAAGGTTATTGCAAAATCCCCATTCCCTCCCCACCCCACTAACTGCTTTCCAGCTCCGTTCTCCTGTGCAGGGTAACAAAAGAAGACCCAGCCGATTAGTTGGGACTCGGGAGGCAGAGAATAGATGGGGGAGGAGCCAGTCAAAGGTAGTATTTGCCGGTTTTTCGACGACCTCAAAATTTCCGCTACCGGTTCTCCAGAATTGGTCAGAACCTGCTGAATACCACCTCTGTTTTTCAATGAAAGTGCAGCCCACCTCTGGTGAAGTGGCACCTCAACATTAACTCTACTTGGACTATTTACCATCTCTCATAAGCTGTATGCTTGTAGACTTTGGATATATGTTTGGGTTATGATTGAATCTCAGGACTATTAAGTGGTAGAATCAATCATTGCTACCCGTCTCAAAATCTCAACTGCTGTATGCTTTTCCTTAGAATGCTGTATCTGTATTCCAGTGCAATTGTTTCAAAATACTGAGGCAAATTGAAAATGTATTTCAATGTTAAGTCAAAAGCTAGTCCTCAAGTCCAGTTTAATTCCCGGTGACTTTATAAGTCACATCAGTGTGACTTTTTTTTCCTATACAGAAATGTTTTGCTGCTATCACCCCGCACGTGTTTTTGACTTCCTAGTCCAGTCTAGGGCTCTGGGACTTCCTGGTTAGCTCCCATCCAAATAATACTAATCAGATCTAACCCTGTTTAACTGATCAGCCAAAGTTGGTTAGTTGCTGCCACCTAGCTGAACTTTAACTCCATACACCTTCAGAAAAAAAATCAGGAAAGGCAAAGAGGTGCTATACATACTGCTCAATTGCCTTTTGACAATTAGCACCTACACTGAGTACATTACTTTTCTAATGTTTTCGCTCACTGTTCCTGGGAAAAGCTTAGAACTTTCTCACCTAGTCTAGATTTTATTGACAAATGTAGACATGGAGGAAACATTATAAAACATACTTAGTTATTGTAACTAAGACAAAAGAACTTGCTTTTTTTAGTAAAAAGAAAACTATGAAAAAGAAAAAAAGAAGGTGTGATTATATCTTATATAAAGCTAGAACAACCAATCTTTTCCTATTCAATGAAGTCACTGAGGTGTGCAGCCATATGAATTTGCTTAATAAATAAATTACATTTCTTCCTATCTAACCTACAATCCACTGAGTTCCTTGAAACAATTTCTAGTATATTATGGACCAATTTCACTTGAACAATTTGCCTAAACAGTATAAGGTTTTTCTACCTTTTTGTAAGCAATTTTTTTTAAAAATAGTATCACATATTTGAATTAAAGCAAATGTAACGATCAGTCATGCCATGATGAGTTGCGGGTCCCAGTGCCGGGATGAATCAGCTGACGACCTGCACCCAGGCAGACTGTCTGGGTGGGCTCCTCTTGATGGCAAAGATGACAGCGACACAAAGGTTTCTTTTGGTGAGAGGAAAAGCGCCCAGAGCAAACTTTGCCCCTCTCTTTTATTGTGCAGCAAGCAGGGGGGTGGGTTTAGGTTACATGAGGTTAGACAGGAACAGGAAACACTGCCATATATGGTTAATCCTTATGCTATAGCTGACTCAGGATTTTGTACAGGAACAGGAAACATTGCCATATATGGCTAATCCTTAGTGACTCAGGTTTTACACGTAGCTGTTCCTATAGTGTCACCCTATATATGTATTGTATGTGTATTGGGTTGTCTGTGTACGTGACTTCCTACTGATGTGTCATATCGCAACATCTCCTCTGTTTTTATCTTGTTTTTAGGGCTATTTACTCACTATCCTCACTGTTATGTCCAGTCTAGGTCCTCCGACTCATCCTGTCATAGGTTCATGAGAATTCGTGGTTCCCCTTTGGCAGCATCTTTGGTGAACTCGTTATCAGAGTCATCGGAATCTGAGGAGAATTGCAAGAGGGCCTTTTTCTCTATTAGCGCATTAATTTGTTTTTGTTTTGAGTATAAATCCGAATCAATTTGGCCAAATTTTCTTTTAAGGATTTCTAAGAATTTACCTATCACACATGGTCCAATGGTACATGCCAACAAGAGAAGGATAAGTGGACCAGCTATAGCAGATAACAATGTTGTTAACCATGGGGAAAGGTTAAATAGTCCTTGATACCAAGTATGTTATGAAGTTCGTTCCCTTTCTCTTAATTTTAATCTGGTGTCTAGTTCTTTCATGGAATCTAGGACAACTCCTGAGCTATCAGCATAGAAACAACACTCTTCTTTAAGAGCAGCACATAGTCCCCCTTGATTCAAAAACAAGAGGTCTAGGCCTCTGCGGTTTTGTAAGACCACCTCAGATAAAGAGGTAAGAGAAGTTTGCAAGGCAAGAATGGATTTTTCGACCCTTCTAAGATCTTCATCTATGGTGGCACTTAACTGGCGAAGATGCTGATCAGAAGTAACAAGGCCAGCTATACCTGTGGCCGTCCCAGAAGCCCCCAATCCCAGCAGTACAGTTAGCATCAAAGCAGTTACTACTTCTCTTTTTGCCCTAAGGTTATATTGTCTAGGTTCTAGTAAAGAGACAAAATCTTCTGAGTTATATACATCAATTTTGGGAAACAATTGTACCTGAATACAAAATGATTTTTTTGTCAATAATACATAATCATTTCAGCAAAGTCAAAATGTAATTTGGGGAAATAGGAAGAAATCATGGTGTAATTAGTTGTAGAGTTGAGTATTTGTCCATAAGCGTCCTTGATTGTCCCATGTGATGTTGTGTGGTTTGTGGGCGTTAAGGCTGGTGGATGTCCCATCAGTCCAGCGAAACGAACAGCCAAGCAGGAAGAAGAGGAGTGCTGTCATCTTTTTCGGATGATGGCTTCGCTGGTTGTGGGCGGTGATATGGGCGGACACACCTTGCAGGAACCCAAAGAGTTCTGTCAGGAAGCTGGACCGCTGCGTAGCCTCGACCCCAGGTGATCAATTCAGCAGGTCCTTTCCATGCAGGATCAGGTAACTGTCTATGATAGACAGGTGGTCTCGAAGTGGGAACAGGTGGTTTAGTAAAGTGTCGAGACGCAGCAGACAGGGGAGGGGTGCCAGTGAGATTGAGGAAGTTAAGCGTATACAGACAAACATTTAACACATTTTGTAATACTGGGAGGCTAGGGGGGCCCTTAAGGCCTTTTGACCCCATGTATGGTTGCAATGCCAATGTTAAGGTTTGATGAGCCCTTTCAACAATAGCTTGCCCCTGGCTATTGTAGGCAATCCCAAACTTGTGGATAATGGACCAGTGATAGCAGAACTCAGAGAATTGAGAGCTGATATAGGCTGGTCCATTATCTGTTTTTAGATTTTTTGGCAGTCCCAGTACTACGAAGATCCGAATACAATGATTGATAACGTGCTTTGACGTTTCTCCCCTTTGAGGGGTTGCCATGATGAAACCTGAATAGGTGTCAATAGACACGTGAAGGTATTTCCAAGGGGCAAAAAGTGAGAATTGAGTGACATCCATTTGCCATGTCTCACAAGCCTCTATGCCCCTGGGATTAATCCCTTGAGGAAGCGTTTTTGCTTGCAAACTGCAAGTGGGACATTGTTGGATGATTGCCTTTGCTTCTTCCAGAGAAATGCCAAATTGTTTAACCAAAGCCTTTTTTTTTTGGTGAAAATAAGCATGGCTTTCTCCTGCCGTTAAGGGGGCAGGTTGTGTTTGAGCAGCAAAAACCTGTTGGCAAGCAGTATCAGCTCTGACATTTCCCTCGGAGAGGTAACCTGGAAGGTGCTAAAAGGGAAGTCTCCACAGAGGGGGAAAGATAAGAGCCATATATGTGAAATACTACTTGAGTGACATACAAGCTTTCAGAGATAAGATTGATTGGGATGTGAGGAAATTTTTCCAAGGCTAAGATGACAGCTGCTAACTCTGCTTTTTGGGCTGAGGTCTGAAGAGTTGTATGACTGGAATGCCATACTTAGAAGCAGCAGTTTTTAATTCCTTTAACAAAGCCCACTCCAATGGAGTATAATGAGGGACAGAATTACCCCCAGCAGCGGGGGTTTGAATGAATCATAGGGAAACAAGAAAGATCATCTGCAGATAGTTTTCCTTCTGCCAAAGCCGATTGAAAGGCATTACGGACAGGAGGATCTGTCACCATGGAGGAAGGAGGCAACAGAGAAGAGGGATTTGGAGAAGAGTCAAGGGGGGGGGAGTAGGGTGGAGGTGCTGAGGCAGCAACAGGACAGAGTTCAGCAGAAGGTGGGTCTGAGGAAGACTGGATAGAATCATCAGGAAAGAGAATATTAAGAGCAGCCATAATGGCACGCCAAGAACAAATAATCTAAGGCGGAGCCCTAGGTGGTTCATGCATCCATTTCCCCATCCGTTCCCAAGTGGAACGTTTAAGAGTGCCTTCCGTGGGATACGCGGGGCAGTGTTGTTGAACATAACTCAAAAAATCATTCAAATACCTTTTTGACAGAGGATATACATTTGTGCCATTAGCCTTTTGCAAATAATTTGCCTTCTTCACTAAAGAGAGAAGTTCATCCCTATGCTTGAGCTGAACTTGAGAAAGTGAAGAGCCCATACTTACGATGCGCGAGCCTGTTCCAGGTGCGTAGGTACAGGAGTGAAGGAAGCGTATTCCTAGACAAGAATCACGCCTTGTTGGGGACGTATCGTTGAGACGATCACGTCGGGGTCACCAGTTGATGAGTTGCGGGTCCCAGTGCCGGGATGAATCAGCTGACGACCTGCACCCAGGCAGACTGTCTGGGTGGGCTCCTCTTGATGGCAAAGATGACAGCGACACAAAGGTTTCTTTTGGTGAGAGGAAAAGCGCCCAGAGCAAACTTTGCCCCTCTCTTTTATTGTGCAGCAAGCAGGGGGGTGGGTTTAGGTTACATGAGGTTAGACAGGAACAGGAAACACTGCCATATATGGTTAATCCTTATGCTATAGCTGACTCAGGATTTTGTACAGGAACAGGAAACATTGCCATATATGGCTAATCCTTAGTGACTCAGGTTTTACACGTAGCTGTTCCTATAGTGTCACCCTATATATGTATTGTATGTGTATTGGGTTGTCTGTGTACGTGACTTCCTACTGATGTGTCATATCGCAACAATGCCATTTCTTTTACAATAGGATGGACTAAAGATCTTGTTATAACATGTATAAAATCTAAGATAATGGTGAAAAATTAAGGCTGTAAATTCTGTTTGATCCATATTTCAAAGAGAAAATCTGGATTGGATATACCAGCTCTTTTCAACAATTTTCTACTTTCTAATAGAAAGGATAATAAATGTAATGCTAAATCCCTAGAGAGGGAAGAATTAATCATGGTGTAGGGAAAAAGATTTTAGTTCTCAAAGAAAATTTCCTATGTCATCTAACCATTCTGTTAATCTCTGAAAAAACAAGTATTTAATATTGCTCTGCTGTGCTGAATAATCTAGACCTAGGGCTAGATACCTAGAATGAATGGTGAATCTATCTAACTTTCCTGAGACTGGGAGTTGTTACTTGTTTATGGGAGTCAAACTTGATAGTGACATGTGACGTATTGCAACATATTGCACAGGTTTTTTTGCCTTTGCGGAGCCAGGGTGGGCATGGCCTGTGCATGACACATCCGGTCCATGAACTGCCAATTTGACACCCCTACTTTTAACAAGGATGTCCAACTTTGGCTACTTTTAAGGCCTGTGCTGGCTGGGGAATTCTGGGAGTTGAAGTCCACAAGTCTTAAATTTGCCAACCTTGGACACTCTTGCTTTACAAGGAAGGTATAACAACCACCTAATATTTTAGAATGGCAGATACTATACCGGCTTACCAGTCATGTCTTCCTATGCAAGTAATGCAATAGATTGTCTGAATATGTAAGTATGATTTTCAAAAGATACCTGTCTTAGCTGTGATTAGGATAGTGCCAGGCCTGTCCTCTGAAAATTAGACTCTCCTTTACATTCTTCTTATTGACAAATATTGTATGAAATATTTATGACTAAAGTCAATTATATGTTTTATCTTATCATTTCAAATTCTTAATTTCCATCTAATTACTCTGTTACCTTATGTCCTCTCTTTACTATTATTCCTTATGATTTTATTTCTTGTTTGTTTCCCCCCGCCCCCATCAGGACTGGCCTGATCACTGGCATACCCAGCTGAGCTGAGATTTTTAAGTGTTGGTTTTGATTAGCAATCAGCTGGATGTTTCTACAGGCCTCTTCTCTTAGTTTACTTACCTGCTACCACTCAAACGCCTTTCAGAATGTCAGTCCTGTCAGGTGAACCAGGAAATATGACAAGATGAAATAATTCTATTTTTTTGTAAGGCCACATTAACAGAATCTTGCAAATCTGAAAATACAAACGTGTTTCCTGTAGTATCTTTGCCTCTTACTTCCCAAGACTCATTACACTTCATGTTCCAGAAGGGCGGCTCCTTGTCCCTGATTCCATTAGGTTTGAAGTGAAATGTGAATAAGGGAAAAGTTCTCCAGAATATGATCCCTTTCAATGAATACTCGGTTGTAATTTTAAATTCACAAACTGGATAATATGGTGTTCCCATAATATATTTTAAAATGTGATGTGCTTTTGAATCAGATATTAAAACTTTGGCATGTATGGCTCTATGGCAGGGGTGTCCAATTCAAGGATCCGGTCCACAGGTTTCTTAAATCTGGCCTGCGGGTCTGGCCTGGAAATAGCAAAAGACTAGCCCCAGGGCCTCTGGCAGCCAAAATGGTGCATGTGCCCCCCCCCCCGTGCCCCATTTTGATCGGCAAGGTGCTGCGGGAGGCCGTCCATCCCATCTCCCCCCACCCCTGGCTGGCCTGCAGAGAACTACAATGCTGATCCGGCCTTCGAAGAAATCCAGTTTGACACCCGTGCTCTATGGGTTATGGATTTGTCTTGTAAAAGAGCAGCATAGAAAACACTTTCCAGAGTTCAAAGGATGGAATGAGTCCAGATTTGCAATATGGTCTCTAAGCGGCACTCTCTTGATGCAATGAAAAGACTAATTTGAACCTTGGCCATGCAAATAAAGCAAACTCATTTGAGTGGATCCTGGTTTTGTATGTAATATAGTTTCCTTCTTTTTTCCTTTTTTGCTGTATAACAAAATAAAATTATTTTAAAAACAGCATATATTTTTTTTCTAAAGTCTACCATATATTTGAGGAAACAGATGAAATTAACAAACTTTTCATGTTATAACTTAGCCAAAGATTATGCTCTATATTTGTACAAAAAAATCAAAATATAAAATGCATCCTCACAATAATATACATTAAATAAACAATGATTACTCCATACTAATTCTATATACTAAGAGTAAACATTGTCCAGGTTTGCATTCTTATTTATGTATTTATCCCTTTTCTACACTGCTCACTTAAATGACTCTCTTAAAACATCATTGCACAAAGCAAGTATTTTGTAGGTTTGTAGTACATAAAGTTTTCAGAAGGCCAAAATGTGTTCAAAGAGAAAAAAATTATAAAGGTATGGGAAGTGAGACTCTAGAAAAAGTACAGAGAAGAGCAACAAGGATGATTAGGGGACTGGAGACTAAAACATATGAAGAACAGTTACAGGAACTGGGCTTGGCTAGTCTAGTGAAGAGAAGGACCAGGGGAGACATGATAGCAGTCTTCCAGTATTTGAGAGGCTGCCACAGAGAGGAAGGGGTCAAGCTATTCTCCAAAGCATCCGAAGGCCAGACAAGGAATAATGGATGGAAACTGAACAAGGAGAGATTTAACCTGGAAATAAGGAGAAACTTTCTGACAGTGAGAACAATCAACCAATGGAACAGCTTGCCCTCAGAAGTTGTGGGCGCACTATCACTTGAGACTTTCAAGAAGAGATTGGACTGCCATTTGTCAGAAATGATGTAGGGTCTCCTGCTTGGGTGGGGGATTGGACTAGATGACCTACAAGGTCCCTTCCAACTCTGATTATCTGTTATCTGTTGAGAGAGAGAGAGAGAGAGAGAGAGAGAGAGAACTTCTCTCTCCCCCACATCCTTAAAAGCTCCATAAAGGCGATACAGCATGCTTTCAGAATGATAACTAGCAGAGATCAAGTATCTTGCAAAGAATAGAATAAGGGAGAGATAGAATAGCTAAACAAAGTATTCCCAGCCATGATCTAAATCAGGGGTCTCCAATCATGGCAACTTTAAATCTGGGGAACTTCAACTCCCAGAATTCCCCAGCCAGCAAAGCTGGGAGTTGAAGTTCTCCAGGCTTAAAGTTGCCAAGGTTGGAGACCCCTGATCTAAATTATTTTCCATTCATCGGAAAACTGATCAATACTTGTAAAAGCCACCCCACCAACACACAAATTTTTAATAACCCAAATCACCAAATGGAAGCAGTGTGTGCAGGCATGAACCCACACACATTATTTCCACTGAAAAAAATGTTGCTTCCACTGCACACAATTCTCACATTGCCATAGTTAATTTTTAAACATCCCTGAATGATCAAGAACATCCAGCAAGGGGAAAGGGTGAGCCAACTTTTTGATTTTTTTTAACCTTTTTTTACTCTTGCCCCAGTGGGTACCCTTGAAACTCCATTGTCCTATACTCTGAAGTATTTACTATTTATATAAAGAGCAGTGGTGACTTATGCAACACCCAAACCTAGGAATTTATTAACCCACCCTCAAAGTAATTAAGAGGAGAAAAAGAAACACAGTTGAATAAATTTAGAGTAGTAAAAAGTGGGTGTAATGAAATGGAAATATCACAGAGTAACCATTGATCCACATGCTTGCATAATCTGCTGCCCCTATTAACTCTGGACCGGCCACTGCAGCAATTTTTCTGCCCTTGGCTGATAATAAGAGATGATGGCACATGCATAAAAGTGGCTCCCAGAAACAAAATCTCAGACTCCCCATCTCACTGGGGCAGGAGTTTCTGTGCTTCAGGAGAGAGAATTGCAGAATTGATTCAAGAACAGCATTCTTTTCGATTTAACCGGATTATGGAGAACGAATGGAAAGTTTAGCAGCAGCAGGAGCATTCTGCTCTATAAACTCTCTTCCTCCTGCTTTGTTTCAAAACTCACCTTTTCCACCTGCAGAAACCTGCCTGGGCTAATAAAGTGATTGCAAGGAAATGATTCATGCTTAACAATTACAGCTCCCTTCCCAATGCATCACAAGCCACACCCGCTGAGGAAGCTGCGATGTTTGCCTGGGAGATTTCAGCTTTTCAGCACATTAGATGGTGTACAAGGGATATTTTTTTTTTTTTTAAAAAAGGTTATGCAGTATTGACATTATATACTGGGAGGATACATACACCAAGATGCTAAGAAAGCAATCCACCACTGGCAGCTTCCTGTGTCTGATGACACACACAGACACTTATTGACATAATAGCACTGCATTGCATGCCTGTGAAACTGCAGCTCATTTGATTGTTTAATTAAAAGCTTCAGAAAAAGAAGCTGCACAAAATAGTGATTTGGCTTTGTAATAATTCTTTATCTCTGCAGAAATAATATTAATAGCCTCAGTTTTTCTATAACATTGTTGGGAACCTAAAGACGTGTAAGGCCAAAGTTTCCCTCCCTGGAAAATTTTGAATTTTGGGGACCTGAACACCCTAATTTTACAAAAAAAAAAAAAAAACCCCACCTTGCTTAGAACTGCCTCTATCCTTAGATACTACCTTTAATAATTCTTAGGACATAGCTTGGAGTTTGAATTATTCAATCTTAGACTGTAAATCCAACTGCAGGTTACTACTAATACCAATGCTATACCCTCCTAGCACTATGCTGCCATCTAGTGGTCCTTTTGATTTTAGCAGCCAGATCCAGTTCTAGGGAGTAATGTGTTTTGGAATTTTAATACAAAAGATTTGTTTGTTCTAACAATGATATTTAATAGGTCAATTTTGCTTCTTTAGAGGAAAAAATGGCAGAGAATCATGCTCCATGCTCAATAGCTTTATCCTCAAAATGTGTTTCACCATTTTGGTAAGGGAATTAATATTTTGTGAGAACAGTAGAAAATGGATCACTTAACCCGATCAATTCATTCACAGAGGTAAATTTAACCCCGTTTTAGTCACATAAGGGGCCATATCAGGGGTAGGATTCTACCAGTTTGCACCTATTCTCTAGAACCAGTTGTTAACATTCTAAGTAGTTCAGAGAACTGGTTGTTAGAAGAAATTACTGGCCTAATCCTGTAAGGAAGGCAGGAAGGAAACATTCTGGTGTTGCTTACAGAAACTGCCTCTCCATTAACCCTTTTTACATTCTTCACAGGACTAGACTTCCTGCCTCAGGAGCATCTCTGGAGTTTTTTTCCCACCTTTGCTGGTACTTTGCTTATGTGGAGTGACCATTCAAAATTACAATGGCACTGAAAAAAGTGACATGACCATTTTTCACACTTACGACTGTTGCAGAATCCCCACAGTCAGGAGAGGCCAGGCAAGGAGATGTGTGCCTCGATGTGAGTGATATTGATTTGGCCACACCCAGCCAATAACATGCCCACCAAGCCATGCCCACCACTTAAGCCACGCCCACAGAACCGGTTGTTAAAATTTTTGAATCCCACCCCTGCGCCATATGCACTCCAGGCAGGCATGTCCTGGGCACCTAAACTAAACAAATTATCCCTTTCGCACAGTGCTCTTAAAAAAAGAACAGCTGAAGAAATAAGTCTCTCTGTTTCAGAACTCAGGCCTCACAGCAAACAATATACCTGCAAACTTTGTTTTTCCTCAGAGCTCAACCACATTTGCTATTGTTCATCCGGTTAGTAAGAAAGAGGTCATAGCTTCTGGGCAACATCTCTGAGCATCCAGAGATCAATACTGAAGTATTAATTGGGTTTCATCCTGCATCTCTACAAAGTTTCCTTGATGCAACAAAATGGGGGTAAAATATCTGCGATATCTCCAATTACTGTAATATTTATGCACTGATCTTCCAAAGCCCAGGGAGCCCAATCACATGATATATAGGGCAAACCTGGGCTATCTCTATTCCAAGAGAGCCAAAGGAAAGAAGCCAGTGACACAGTGGATTCTTTTGGTACATGACTTCCTCAGATTTTATATACTTCCTAGGGAAAAAAGGCACTCTGGGTTCCAAAAATGTGGGTTTTGACACAGGATGGTCATGTCCTAATAGAACCACTGGTTAGCAGATCTGATTGGGTTTGTAGATGACTGAATGAAGAGCATTTTGGGAACCATTATCTCTGAATGGCATGATCTTGGAGGTTATGGATTCTTCTTCTTCTTGGGCCATATCCGTCATTGGATGTTGGCGATCATGTTGGCAATCTTACTTTTATCAACAGCCGCATGAAAAAGTGCTGCTGAGTTTTGTCCAAAATCAGTTCCTTAGATTTTGAAGTCATGATGTTCTTCTGCCTGGACCTTGTTTGCCTTCAATCTTTCCTTGGAAGATTAAGTGCTGTATTTTTCCAGGTGTCGCATCACATGTCCAAAATATTCTAACTTTCACTTTTTAATGGTTCTGATGATTCCGCTTGGCTTTCCCAAGGGGCTTATCACCTCCTCCTTTCTGATCTTGTCAATCCAGCTTATACGTAACAGCCGTCTGTAAATCCACATTTCAAATGCTTCTAGTCCAGGGGTGGGATTCAAAAATCCCAGCAACCAGTTCGCTGCCCGGTTGCTGGGTGGGAATGGCCATGGTGGGTGTGGCCTTCTGGAACTTCCTGCTCCTGACTTCTGGTTGGCCTCCAGAGCCCGAGGGAGGTCGTTTTCACCCTCCCAAGCATCCGGAGGCTTCCTCGGGCCTCTGGGAGGGTAAAAAATGGCCTCCCTCAGGCTATGGAGGCCTCCGGAAGCCAGAAACAGGCCCATTTCATAACTTCCAGTTTTTCCAGGAGGGCTGTTTTTTGCCTTCCCAAGGGTCTGGAGGCTTCCCCGGAGCCTCTGGGAAGGCAAAAACGGCCTTTCCCAGGCTCTGGAGGTCCTCCAGAAGCCAGAAACGGGCCTGTTTCCAGACTTCTAGAAGGCCCGTTTTTCCCACTCCCAGAGCCTCCATCAAAAATGGGCTGAGTGAAGACTCCTGGGAGGGGAGGGGAGGGGTGGGCAGGGCCAGCCAGTTGGTTGAAATACCAGTTTAGTGAACCAGATGTAACTTTTACATCTGGTTTGCCCGAACCGGTCCAAACTGGTAGAATCCCACCCCTGTTCCAGTCTCTTCAAGTGGCTTTCTGTCAGAGACCAAAACTCTACTCTGTGGAGCAGGATAGAAAAGATGTAGCATCTGACAAACCTGACTTTCAATCTTAGGCTTATGTCGTGACTGCAGAAGACCTTTTTCATTTTGAAGCATGCTGTTCGAGCTTTCTCTATCCTTGTCTTTACTTCAGTGGTCATGTCCCAGCTTTCATGTAAATTAGAACCGAGGTATGTGGAGTTATGGAGGTTATGGATGCTGGTAACAATTATGGTCATCGAAAAAGACTCCTGAGTCCCCGTGTGGCATAATGGCTGCAAGTTGGCCATCTCTTGTATTAGCACCGTCTTGGGCATACATAAATTCAATTTGAAGAGAGTTCTTTTTATCCCTCTTTTCTTTTCTGTCCTTGTTTTGTGTCATGAAAATGGGAAAGTGTGTTTTTCCAAGAGAAATAGAAACAAGCAGTAAAGATCAAATGCGTTTATCGCGTAGGCATGTTAAGGCAGATAGTACCCATGCGAAGTGCCACTGGCACACCCACCATTAACTGATCCCCAGTAAAGGTTTTGGGCATGAATTCCAGAGCAGAGCTTCCCTTTGAAGCTTCTTTTCTTTGCTCTGAAGTCTGCAAGAAAGGAGGTTTTGACTCATAACTCCCACATGAGTTATCATGCTTGCCAGAGCTTGCATGGCTTATATGTTGGAGGAGGAGGAGGAGGAGGAGGAGGAGGAGGGATGGATGTAGTGCCCCTGAATTGATTGCCTATCAGATTATTAGAACTACCAAGGCAATTAGATTCAGAGCAGCATGAGTAATGCTGGCTTCATAAATCCATCTGATGGCACTGAAATCAAATCAGCCTGAATTCCCCTAGCAGCAAAGCAGTGGGAAAGCCCAGCTGAACTGTTAATTGCCAAATGCATCCCGTATTCTAAGCTGCTGGTATCTGTGTTGAAGTCCATAAGTCTTAAAGTTGCCAAGGTTGGAGACCCCTGCTCTACGGGTTTCAAACAGGACCCCTGTTTGAGAATCAAAAGTGATATAATGTTTTGAACTCAAAAATTGCTGCTAAGAGGAAAACATCTCATGACTATGACTTATCCAAATTTAATCGAGGCATTTCAGAGATGAAAAGCCAGTTTGTAGCCATTGTTTGAGAGTGTCTGACTCAATTCCAGAGAAGAAAGTCATTTCATTCTTGACTCTTTTTCCAACACAGGGCGTGTCATGTTGCTTCCTTGCATTGCTCCTGCCCTGTGACCACACAGGATCAGTTTGTTTGGAAGAAAAATGCAACTTTCCTTTCCCAATGATTTTTTGCAATATGACAGTCATTCTTTAAAAAAAAAAAAAACAACAACAACAGGTATATATTTTTTTTAACCAATGTCGGGAAGGCCATCTTTTCTAAATGCATTCTTTTTTAAAAAAAGTTTTTATTGGTTTTTAAAAACAAACATAAACAAATAAAAACATAAAAACATCAAGCCATCTTCCATATGTATACATACAGTGTGCCGGTTGGTTTACAAATTGTTTTGTGCTTCCATTTCGTAGTCTTCAATTACAATTACATTGCATATAATCTCGTATATTCAATCAAAAATTAAATACCTTAGTATCATTATTAATCAGTCATTTGACTATACTTTTATTCATTCATGTTTTACAAGATAATCATAATTTACTTAGTTTGTTTTATAACAGTTCATATTATCATCCCAAATCTATCCTAAAATCATTTTGTAGATATAAGAAAGAAGTACATCTTTATATATTTATTATTTTCTAAAAGTCTACATATTTCATTACTGTATTTTATTGTCTAACCATTGATAGAATAGATCCCAAATTTTATAAAATTATTTATCCTCTTGTTCTCTAATTTCAAATGTCAATCTACTCATTTCAGCACATTCCAATATTTTCTTAATGATTTCCTCCTGTGATGGTGTTTTCTCATTTTTCCAGTTTTTGGCAAATACAATCCTAGCCGCTGATATTTCAAGTCTTTACTATATATTTCAGGTAAAATTCCCAATAAAAATATCTCTGGTTTCAAGTCTATATGTTTTTTTGTCATTTTTTCCAACCACATGTGGATTTTAATCCAGTATTTTTTAGCATCCACACAAGTCCACCACATATGGTAATATGAGCCAGGGGTCTGATGACATTTCCAACATTTTTTGGATTTATTCTTGAACATTCTTGCTATTCTTGTCGGGGGAAAATGCCACCTGTAAAACATCTTATACAAATTTTCTTTATATGCTGTTGACATTGTCATTTTATAATTTTGAGACCACAATTTTTGCCATTTCTCTAAATCAATCCCATATCCAAAATCTTTCCCCAAGCAATCATAGTTTCTTTAACTCGTTCTCCTAATTTAATTTCTAATAAATATCCATACAATTTTTTCATCACTTTTTCATCAGTACCTGTCAAAATCTTATCTAAATCAGTCAATTTATCATAGAAACCTTCCATTTTAGAATCCTTATCATACCTTGAATGTATTTGCGCATATGAAAACCAATTCATCTTTATCCCTTGTTTCTCTAGTTTTTGTATAGATTTGAGTTCACCCTTTTCATTCAATATTTCACCATATCTAACTGTTTGTCCCTTTTTGTATATTATAGGATAAGAAAATGCTTCGATAGTCGATAGCCAGAGTGGAATTTTCAAATAACATTGTCTTTTAATCTTCTCCCAGTTTAACCACAGAGACTCCCGTATATAATGTCTTCTAAAATACCCCTGTGTTTTAGTTCCTTTATACCATAAAAAAGCATGCTACCCCAACAACAAATCATGTCCTTCTAATGTCAACAATCTAGTATTTCTTAGTGCTATCCATTCCTTAATCCACATCAGATTTGTAGCTTGATAATACAACTCCCAATTAGGCAAACCAAATCCTCCTCTAATTCTAGCATCTTGCAAAAGTTTTAACTTTATTCTCGCTTTCTTACCTTGCCATATATATTTCAACACAATTTTATTTAAATCTTCAAAGTAATCTTTTCCAAGCCTAATTGGAATTGTTTGAAACAAATATAAAATTCTGGGTAATATATTCATCTTGATTGTTGAAATTCTCCCTATTAGTGACGGTTGTAAATTTTCCCATTTCGCCAGATCTAGCGCTATCTGCTGTTTAAGTTTGATATAATTATTCTCTTTTAGTGTACTACATCTTGCTGTCAAATATATCCCCAAGTATTTGATCTTATTCGTGACCTGAATGTTCAGTAGGTCTGCCAGTTCTTCCTTTTGTCTTAATAGCATATTCTTTGTCAAGATCTTTGTCTTATCTTTATTTATTTTCAAACCAGCCACCTTTCCATATGTCTCTATCTTTTCTATCAATTTTGGTGCTGTTTCTAGAGGGTCTTCTAAGATGAAAACCAGATCATCTTCAAATGCTTGCAGCTTAAATTCTTCCTTTTTTATTTTCATTCCTTTTATATTCTTTTCATCTCTAATATTTCTGTTTAGCACTTCCAAAGTTAACACAAACAACAAAGGTAATAGTGGGCACCCTTGTCTTGTTCCTTTTCTTATATTAATAGAGTCTGTCAGTTCTCCCTCTATCATTACCTTTGCCGTTTGCTTGTAATATATAGCTTCTATTGCTTGAATAAATTTTCTAGCAAAGCCCATCTGTTCCAACAGTAATAACATGAATCGCCAATTCACATTATCAAATGCCTTCTGTGCATCTAGAAATATCAGAGCCATTTGTTTTTCAGGATGTGCCTCGTAGCATTCCAAGGTGTCCAAGATTACTCTCATATTATCTTTAATTTGTCTCTTTGGCAGAAATCCATTTTGATCAGGATGAATAAAATTATTTAGATATTTTTTAAGTCTTTCTGCCAATATTGAAGCAAAGATTTTATAATCTGCATTTAGTAGAGAAATAGGTCTATAGTTCTTAATTTGTAATAGATCAGCCTCCTCTTTTGGAATAAGTGTAATATAGGCTTCTGACCATGATTTAGGTATCTTCTTCTTTAACATAACTTCATTCATAACTTCTAGCAATGGAAGATTCAACGATTCTTGTAATGTTTTGTAAAATTCTGCCGGAAGTCCATCTGGGCCTGGTGCCTTTCCATTATTTTGCTTCTTGAGTGCTTCAGTTAACCCCATCATCATTATATTGCTTTCTAACATTGTTTCAATCTCTTTAGGTATCTGCAGTAAATTAGCATTCTGTAAGTACTATTTAACTCTTTCCTCATCAATATTCTCTTGCATATATAGTTTCCCATAGAAGTCTCGAATGATTTCCTTCTTCTCTTTACTCCCACAGCAAACTTGGCCTTGGTCATCTGTTATATTTGCCTTGATTCTTTCTCCTTTCTCAATTTGTATGCTAACCATCTACTTGGTTTATTTGCGTCTTCAAAGTAGTTCTGTTTAGCACCTCTAATTTTCTGTGCTAATTCTTTTTCTTCCTCTACGTTTTGGAATCTAAGATAGAATTCTGATATCAGCAGCGATCTCAGACCTCCAAGATCACATGCCGTATCGTCATGATGCCAGCTCTGCCCCCCCCCAAATGCATTCTTTACTAATTCTCATATTAGTAAGGAGAGAAATATCAAAAGACTGCATCTTGCATAGTACAGTCGGCTAAAAGTGCTGTGTGTCAAGTCATAAAATATTTCTATGGTCTTTTTAGAGTTGCCAACAGAAAGGGAGGGGGAAGCAGTGCGGCAGCTTGCAAACCGAAAATGCATTCCATAAATGTTTTCAAAGATAGTAACTAGGTGACTGAAGTTTCTGCCATGCAAAATTCTAACTGGAGAGCATGATTGATCACTCTTGGCTATGGATGTGTCTCATTGGAGAATATGAATTACAATACACCCAGGGGGTGGGGGGTAAACCAGGGTCAAGGGTGACAATGAATTATGTGTCTCAGAGTCGGGTACACCCAGGTAGTGCAGGACATCTTAACTCCCAATAAATCCTTTTTTAAGTTTTGGAAGTTTGGCTTGAGACTCATGATTTAAATGGGGGTAACTGCCAGAATCCTGACACTGACTCTGTTCAGAAAGGGGGAGGCTAATTTATGGTTATGGGGTGATCCAATAAGGGGACTAATTACATAATACCCATTCCCCAACCTGACACCATTCAAATGTGTTTGACTGTAACTTCTAGTAAAAATTGCAGTTCCAATTTTAGGTGCTCTGGGTTATCGAAAGTTCTCATAACCTATGAATTAATTCACTATGTATAAGTATGTTACATGAACATTAATGCAAGCTCCCTGCATATGAAAATAGCAGGTGGATATTACACTATTTAAAGGCCTGATCAACAATAGCAGAAATTTCTGCCCAGAGCCAGAGTCCTGGTGACGGCCTGGACAATTCCTTGTGATTTTTTGGCAAAAGTTTGGAAGCGGTTTTCCTTTGCCTTCTTCCTATAGTGGGACTCATCTCCAGTGGGGATGAGTCTGCCTACCGAGATGAGGTGGACCAGTTCCTTTCATGGTGTTGAGACAATAACTTGGTCCTCAACACCAATAAAACCACGGAGCTTATAGTGGACTATAGAAGGAACAGATCAGACATCCAGCCCTTGCTTATCAATGGAGACCAAGTGGAACAAGTGGCCAGTTTTAAGTTTCTGGGTGTTATCACAAAAGAGGATCTGATCTGGGGTGCTCACATTGCAGCCCTGGTCAAAAGGGCCCAGGAGAGATTATACTACTTGAGACTTCTCAAAAAACAACAACTGAATGAGAAACTGCTGGTGACCTTCTACCACTGCACCATAGAGAGTACATTAACTTACTGCACTTCTGTATGGTTTGCCAATTGTACAGTGACAGATAGGAAAGCACTCCAGAGAGTTAACGTCATTGCCCAGAAGATCATTGGCTGCCCTCTCCCCTCTTTGGAAGAGCTTTATAGCTCCCACTGCCTTAAGAAAGTTCAAAATATTCTCAAAGATCCATGTCATCCTGGGCACCCTTTTTTTGAACTATTACCAGATGGTAATACAGTAATACCATCCAGCTCCCTTATTAAAAATTAGCTTAAAAACAATGGTGAAAAAATAAGAACCCTGAAGATATTTGTCAACAACAACTAGCTAATAAACTAAATGGGCACATATGTCATAGGTCACCATTGCTTTCTTTATAAGAATTGGCAATAAATTTAATCTAATCATTTTGAATGCATATTTATATACAAAAATCAGCTACCAACCTGGGCAAAATCTGAAGGTTTATTGAATGTACTACTTTTGTTCCTTTTTCCCCTAGATTTGCCAAGTATCTCAATAGAGCCAAGAACCAAATATATAATTTAAATAAGTCTTGCACAGTCTAACATCGTAATTTTCTTCTCAGTGCCAGAACAAAACTGGGACATAAAGGTAGTTCTCATTTAGTGACTGCCTCATTTGCTGACCATTCACAGTTGTGACAATGACAAAAAAAAGTAACTGCAACCACTCCTTGCCTTTACAATCTACAGACTGGAGTTGTAAAAAGCAAAGGAAACCTGAAGTAAGATTATCTGCAGAGTTGTGATTTCACTTAATGACCATTTTGCTTAATGACTAAGTCGCTGGTACCAGTTGTGATCATTAAACAACGACTACCTGTATATAAAAAGTTCATTCCTGACGACAAGCTTTCCTAATTTTTCAAAAGCCTAAGTAGAGTTGCCAGATGTTTTACTTCACAGAGGATGCTTCTTTGAGGACTCCCGTAGTGTGGGAGGAGAGAAAGGCTGGTGTTTGTTTTGTTTGTGTTTTGTTTTGTTTCATTTTTCAGAAAAGGCTCTAATTTGCAACAATAGGTACTCCCTCAAAAGCTGGAGATAGGCACATACATATATGGAGGGTGACCTTTGGAGGATTACAGTAGAGGAGAAATCGTACAAGAATACCAGAAAATGTCTGATGGGTCCATTCCAGAGTTAGTATTCAGCCAGTTCTGACAGGTTCTGCAGAATCGGTAGTGGACATTTTGAGTAGTTCGGAGAACCGGCAAATATCACCCCTGACTGGCCCCACCCCACCTCTATTCTCTGCCTCCCGAGTCCCAGCTGATCGGCTGGGTCTTCTTTTGTTGCCCGAACAGGAGAACAGAGCTGGAAATCAGCTTAGTGGGGTGGGGAGGGAATGGAGATTTTACAGTATATCCTTCCCCTGGAGTGGGGTGGGAATGGAGATTTTGCAGCCGTCCCCTGCCATGCCCACCAAGCCACACCCACCAAGCCACACCATGCCCACAAGCCATGCCCACAGAACTGGTAGTAAAAAAAAATTTGAATATCACCGTTGGTCCATTCAATACAATATTCAATATTGTACAATATCAACCAGATTCAGAAACATTATTGGGACATTAATAGACTCATTGACTGTACATTGAAGGCACTTTTTCTGAGTTGTTCTAGTCTAATTGTTGTTCTAGTCTAGTAATCATTTTGGTTGTCCTTTTTTTTTTTTTTTTTGCAATTCCTTGAATGTTAGGGGCCCAATGAAAAATTACCCCCTTTCTTTAGATGCTCTTCATTGAAAGTGAAAGGGAGATGCATGAAGAAGAAAAGTTACCACAAGTTCCTATCAAGTTGAAAAACTTGATTGGAAGGTTGTGCTCCCCTTTTGGCTTATCAGCTGCAGGGTTTTATCTTAAATAAATCCGTTGTTTGCAACCTGAATATATCATTTTTTAAATTTTTTAAATTTATTTTTAGCTGGCCTTTATTATTTTTGCAAATAACTCAAGGCAGCGAACCATACCTTCTTCCTCATATTTTTCTCCATAACAACAATCTTGTGAGGTGGGTTGGGCTGAAAGAGAATAACTGGCCCCAAAAGACTCAATTGGCTTTCATGACTAAGGTGGGACTTGAATTCATGGACTCCTGCTTTCTAGCACGGTTAAACCACAGTGGCTCATTCTGGTTGATCATTCTGGTCAAGAAATAAGTTAAACTATCATATTTATATTTCTTAGCAACCATACAAAATGGCGGTGTAAAAACATCACTGCAACTGGGAAAGGAGGCGTTGCACCTTGAAACCTATATCTCTCTCCCTGTAGAACTGAAACGGAGGTCTTTATTCCTTGCTTCCTTTCACAGTGCCCTGTAATAACCTCCTACACTGAATAAATGCTGGGATCCACCTTAATTCTGAGCTATTAAAAACTGTTATAAATCCCACCTTTTCTCTGAAACATTACACCACCAAACACACTGGCTGTTCATTCATATGACGTGACACGCCATGACCTAGATTTCTCAGGTTTAGTCTCCCTTTAATACACTAATTGTTCTGCTCCTGGGTTTGCTTTGACTTTTGCCTCATCTCCAGGTCCACTGAGACACTTCTTTCCTTATGGTATTTTACTTGGTTCCACTCTTCATTTCACACAGATGATTATACTCTGTTGGGCTCTATTCAGGACGAAGCAGAAAAAACTCCTCTCTCCAGCAAATCATCAATTCATGGCAGGGACATTTCACCTTCATCAGCTTAAAGGTGGCGCCAGATTTTGTACAGAACACCAAGGACCACACTCCATAAATACAGGGCAGGACCAGGCCTGGAGTGGGCTAGATTTGGTGTGTTGGATGCTTTCAAAGGCTGGCACAGTGCCTTAATCCTCTGCAAAGCTCAAATAACCAATTTTGCCACTTAATCTTTCACCACCAGTTGGTCCATGTCAGAAAGACTATAACACAGGGGTGGGATTCTACAGGTTCGCACCTATTCACTAGAACCGGTTGTTAATATTCTAAGCAGTTCGGAGAACCGGTTGTTAGAAGAAATTACTGGCCTAATCCTGTAAGGAAGACAGGAAGGAAACATTCTGGTGTTGCTTACAGAAACTGCCTCTCCATTAACCCTTATTATATTCTTGTCAAGACTAGACTTCCTGTCTCAGGAATGTCTCTGGAGTTTTACCCCACTCCTTTGCTGGTACTTTGCTTGTGTGGAGTGACCATTCAAAGTTAAATGGCACTGAAAAAAGTGACTTATGACCATTTTTCACACTTATGACTGTTGCAGCATCCCTACAGTCATGAGAGGCCAGGCGAGGAGATGCATGCCTCAATATGAGTGATATTGAGTTGGCCACACCCACCAACTAAGCTACGTCCACAGAACCGGCTGTTAAAAACATTGAATCCCACCCCTGCCATAACAGGTTGTTTGGTTTTAGGGATCTACTAATACAGTGTTCACCAACCTTTGCGGCTTTGCGGACCAGCGGTGGGGGAGGGGAAGGGATGGCTTCGTGTGAAAGGTGGGCAAGCATGCATGCAGATCCAGTTTCAGAAGTGGTGGGCATGCACACTCGCTACTTGCACAAATGGAGTGTGTGTGCATGTGCTTGCCCGCTGCTCACCCAAGTGGGGATGCACATATGCGTGCATTCGGTCACCTTTTCTGTGCCCCAGTTCCAAACGGCTCCAGGCCCAGTAGTGGGCCGTGGCTCTATGGGGACCCCTGTGCAAACTGATTCAGAAATTGTCACAGGTTGTACTCTACCCCAAAACTTTGATCCTGTTCCTTTCCAATTTTAAAAATTACTGCTGTTATGCAGATTTCCATGTCAGAACTTTTGTCTTCCTCCTCAATCATTATCACCATCAGCTATCAAAGACCTTAAATCAAAGATCATTCATATGCCAAGAATTTGACAAACACGTACCCTACATTTGGCTCTCGGTGATCTGCCAAATTTGGGGCCTCTGCTGACCCTGCAATCTCCTCATTGATGCCATGCTGGGCTCCCAAGGGAAGCAGAGTTCTCTGCTCAATAATTACACGACAGCATGACATTATACAGCACATTTATGAAAACTGGTACTGGTGCCTCCTCCTTTAATTTTTTTTTTTCCTGATTCAGTGATTTTGAGCAATGCTGTGCAACTAGGGCACAATCGGCCTCATTCTAAATGTTCTGTGTCCTTCAGTGAACCTAACTGGGAAAAGAAGAATAGCTGCTGTAGTTCAACCTCAGAGCCTTATGATCACACATTCAGCCCAATTTTACATCTCTATAATCCTACATGTATAATACAAAGTACTTTTTTTTTTTTCTGATAGCACCGAAGGATGCAATAGCAGAGGTAGTAAACTACCAGATTCTTCCTGTGGCCACTGTTCTCAGAAATAACATATGGTTTGATTAACAAGAAAATAATTCTTCAACTGTTTCTATGCTGGATCTTTCTTTCTTTCTTTCTTTCTTTTTTTTTCATTCAAAGAGAACACCACCAAAATAAAGTGTTAACATTCTCATTTACATCCACAGTCTTTTCGTCCTTTTGTTCTGAATCAAAACTGCTGGTGGAAGTAGAGGGGAAGCAAGCCTGTCATAGTCCTATTTCAACCTCAAGGAAGGAAAAACTCCTTCCCCTACACTGAACACAGCCCCCTTCGTCCAACAAGGAATCATTGGGGTCTAAGTCTCCGTCACTCAGGAGGCCGCGGCTAGGCGATGCTTGTGAAAAGATCTGACACGGATGGTCCCTGTGTGGGATTTGTACTCAGCTGTGCTGCACACTAAGCAAGGTTTTGTTGCCATCGCAACAAGGGAAACCACATGACATCCACCCTGCACAGCCAGAGATGCGGAAAAGGCTTTAAAGAGTCCGTGCAGCAGTTGGAGCTGGGTGTCGGATGGATTCCTGCTCCACCCTGACCAGTTTTGAACGGTGCAGCTGAGGAATTGATTTCTCAGTGCAAGATTCTGGCAGAGAGATTTATACTCATGAGCATCAGCGGCTTCCAGGGCTACAGGTGTCTATGTGGAATTCAGGAATTGATGACCAGAATTGTGAAACGGCCCTAAAATTTATGATGCTCCCTGCCAGCTTCCCCCAAGGAAACACAACAGGGAAGATGGCAGGAAGTCAAAAATCACACCGGTTCCCCTTCCTGCATTTTTTTTTTGCCCACCCATCAACCTGTTTGTTTAGGGAAGGAAATATCTCTGAAACAATGACCCAGCAGAGCACGGGGTTGCCTGGTGTATCTTAAGTTTATGCTAAGTCTTTTGCAATCTTCCCATGAGATTTACGTGCGTTTTGCTATACATGCAGTGTGTGTTAGAGGTGATAGAACTGCCACTTGTTTTAATTATGGACGTCCTGCATATTAAAGAATCAATTGTGTAATTTCACACCCCACCCAGGATGTGTAGGATTGCTTGGCTTAAAGCCAGAAGACTGCATGACATTTGAATTATTTAAATTGCAAATTGAGGGAAAGTAACTTTTTTTTAAACTAGCTGAAAAAGAAATCGAGGGATTATTGAATGTTTACTTGAAGGTTTTAGAGTTTGGAGATTGGCTGCAGTACTTACCATCAGACATGATTTTGATCTGAATATAGTTAACATTGCATAATAAAACAAAACTGTGTGATTATTTTTCATTAATAGTTTTATCTACCGTGTTTCTCACAAAATAAGGCCGGGCCTTATTTTTTTTTGACCCCCGAAAAAATGGCTAGGCCGTCTTTTCGGGGTGACTTAATCCCCCCCCTTGCATCCTCGGGTGGGCAGGTGGCAACAGTTTGGATGTTGACCTTGGCATTGGTGGGGCACTTCGTATCGGGACACCTTCCGTCACCATTGCTTTCCCTTCTCCCTTGCTGCCGCGGCATTTAGAGCAATGCCGCGGTGTTTGGCACAGCCACGTGTGGCCAGCCAGGGCTCCTCCCTGCAACTGGAGCCCGGCGGAGACACTCGGCTTCAGGCGCTCCTGTCGCCGCCTTCCCTTTGCCTTCGAAGGTAAAGCCAATTATTTTAAAAACGACGCCCTACTACAACAAAGCCTCCCCTGCCTGAGAGGGCAGCCCAACCCCATGTGGGGAGGCGAATCTCCCGGGGCTGCAGCGCAGGATCGGCCCACCTCGGGAGAAGCGCCCAGCCGCCATCCCTGCCTGGCACCAGATAGAGTGTGAAGAGCTTTGCATGGGGCGCCCAGCGCAGCTGACAGGCGGGCCCTCCTTCCCAGCAGCAGAGCTCTCACCAAGGCAGTGAGCGCCTCCCTGCCGGACCCTCCGCTCATCCTGCCAGGGCTGCGCCAGAGCCGTGCGGGCTGGGCAGAGCCAGGAAAGTGAGCTGCGGGTGCGCGCCCGCCTGCCAAGCAAAAGAGCCGGGCCGACCTGAGCTTGGCTTCCTTCCCAAGTTCCTCCAGCACAAACCCAAAGGTGCCACCGGGAGAGGCTGCCCAAGGCAGTGATAGCGCCCACCCATCCATGGTCAGGGAGGCAAGGTGATGGCAGCGCTGCTTCCCTGGCCGTCAGAGAGAGACCGAAGTCTCCTGTCCTTTCCACCTCTCGCCCAGCCCATACCCATCCCCACGCATCTCCAAATGTGCCGGCAGCTCCAAAAGCTGCAACGGAATGGGCATCAGGCAGAGGCGCTGACTCGGCGGGGCTCAGCTTGGAGGAGGACGCGGCGCAGGCCATCGCCTTGCCTCCCTGTCCATGGATGGGTGGGCGCTATCACTGCCTCGGGTGGCCTCTCCTGATGGCCCCTTCGGGTTTGGGCTGGAGGGACTTGGGAAGGAAGCCAAGCTTGGGTTGGCCCAGCTCTTTTGCTTGGCAGGCAGGCGCGCACCCGCGGCTCACTTTCCCAGCTCTGCCCAGTCCGCACAGCTCCAGCACAGTCCTGGTGGGATGAGCGGAGGGCCCAGCAGGGAGGGGCTCACTGCCTTGGTGAGAGCTCTGCTGCCGGGAAGGAGGGCCCACCTGTCAGCTGTGCTGGGCACCCCAAGCGAAGCTCTTCACACTCTGCCCGGTGCCAGGCAGGGATGGCGACTGGGTGCTTCTCCCGGGGTGGGTCGATCCTGCGCTGTGGCCCCGGGAGATTTGCCTCCCCACATGGGGTTGAGCTGCCCTCTCAGGCAGGGGAGGCTTTGTTGTAGTAGGGTGTCATTTTTAAAAGAATTGGCTTTACCTTCGAAGGCAAAGGGAAGGCGGCGACAGGAGCACTTGAAGCCAAGTGCCTCTGCAGGGCTCTGGTTGCAGGGAGGAGTCCTGGCTGGCCACGCATGGCTGCGCCAAATGCCGTGGCGTTGCTCTAAACGTTGCGGCAGCAAGGGAGAAGGGAAAGCAACGGTGGTGGAAGGTCTCCCGATATGAAGTGCCCCACCAACGCAGGCAGCACCATATCCGGATATGCAACAAAAGTACTTCCTAACAGCAAGCCCCCCCACCCCCATTCCCCCCCATTTCACATGTTTAATATAGGCCTTAATTTGGGGGGAAGGGCTTAATTTGATTTTATGCCAATAAAACATGCTGGGCCTTCCTATTGGTGGAGGCCGTATTGTTGGAGAAACACAGTATTTATCATGCACTTTTAACTAAGTTCATTACAAATGTGGAATAAAACAATTGGAATAAAATAACGACTCGCCCAGTGTCATTGAATACGAACAAGATGGGCAGTAAATAAATTTCCTAAATAAATAAATAATCAAGGTAAAACACAACCCTGATGCGGCCCTCAATGAAATTGAGTTTGACACCCCTGGTCTAGACCTTTAGTCTTGGACAACTGCCCTGTCTATGAGTAATTGGCATTTTAAGCCTCTGAGGTTGTTCCCAATGCCCTTTTGAGCTGTGCTCTTGTACTGACTCAGGTGCTCTTGTAACCTGGCAGATATAATATCTGATCGGACTTTCCCTGTTATGGGGAGGCAGGTTATAGGCCGTTAGTTGGACAGTGCTGTGCCCTTGTGGAGGTTTTTCATGATCAGTCCTGTCCTTCCCTGTGTTAGCCTGTCTGGGTGGAACTCTACTGCTCTACTATAGAGAGAGAGTAGAGATAACAAAAACAAAGGAAATGTGGCTAAAAGTAATTCATGCCATCGATGTTTATTATGCTTCTCCATATCTTCCGCCTTTGAGAACATATTTTCTTCCACCACATCTGCTTCATGCATTATGTTTGTTCTTTAAACTTCCCACCTCTTTATTTTTGAAGATCTCATGAATGTCACTTTCTTGGGCTCCCTCTTCCTCTTCATTCTTCCTTAACATACTTGTTCTGCTATTAAATCCTCATTTTTTCATTACATGACTAATCCAGTTCAATGTACCATTTTCAGACTTCCTTCTCCTTTTTGTATTCAGTCCATATTCATTCAGCATCCTTTTTTTTTTGAATTGCATCTTTTCTTGTTTTACTAAACATGCTTCTGAAGTGTCATGTTTCCATTTTTTTATTTGTTTACTTTCACCTCCATATAACAGTGGGCAGAAGCATTTTTTATACACAAGAATTTTCATTTCTTTCAACAATCCTTTCTCACAACAGACTGCATGCTATTTCTCTATCTGCATTTGCAAGTCTTAAAATTTCTCCATCCATGTTCCCATCTTGAATAAATATTCTATCAAAGTAAGTAAATTCATTTCATCATTTACGTTACACTTGCAAATGTTAATACTATTTTCCCTGTCAAAGACATCTGTACTTGTTGCGTTATACAATCTATATATAACATTCACTAAAAATCATACATGTTCTCAACCAACTTCATGGTATCATCTGCATATAAAATGCAAACCAAGACACCAAAATCAGTCATATTTCATATTTATTCCTTTTTCAAATGTATGTTAAATAGAGTTATGCTTAAACCATGTATTCAAAATAAACAAACTTTCCTTGGAGAAGTATGAAGTGGTACATAACTCATTTGAACATAAAAAGGGTTTATTTGCAGACAACATTCTTTTGTTTATTTCTAAATATCACACTATTATTCCAGTGTTGAGATGCCTTTAGTAAAATAGCAGTATATTCTATTAACTGGTCCAAATTGGAATTGATGCCAATAGGTGAAAATTTTGTTAGCCATCCTTTTAAGAATTATAAATTCAATATTTGTACTGAAGTTATTAAGTATCTGGGTAGGTGTATACCAGAATTATAACTCAGTAACTTCCATATGCTTTTAAGCATATGGAAAAATCCTCCAACTGTTTCTGGATTCATTTATAGCCAATTTGCTCTTAAGCATTAGGGCCAAGCAAGTTTTTCTGTCTTCTAACCATTGTTAGAAGAGAAAAAGGCTTCATCCAGGAATCTCATTTGTCACTTCCTTTTATTAAGAAAATGTTGGAACTTCTGGAGAAAAAATAGAAACATTTCAAAGCATATCACTTCAAGAACATGAACATGAAAAATCAGAATCACCTCCTGGTCATGTTACTAAATCCAAAAGGACAATCAGATTAGTAAGCACCAACACCTTTATTCAACAAAATTGTGTCAAATAACATTTTGCATTTCAGGACCATTTTTATAGCAGTGAACTGAGGAGGAGTGAATTTTATAGTGTTCTTGAGGTTTAAGAAAGAACTCATAGTAGAATAAGATAGTATTTTTAATCGCCTAAATGAAGGTAGAATTGTTCAAGCTAAAGTCTCAAAGTAATAGTCACACCAACTTTAACATTGTTCTCAAAGTATAATTATTAATAAATATAAATTATATTTAATGCTAAATTATAAATGTTTAAATAATATATGAGTTATGGGTCAACCATATTCAATATAATTAAAAATCAAGCCATAATGTGATTTGAAGTAGCTTGCCATTGCTTTTGTCCAAGGGCTAAGAGGGAGTAATTGGCATAATGTCGTCCCAAGGACTTTCAGACCTCAGGTGCAACTAGAATACATAATCTCCTGGTTTCTAGACCAGTGCTTTAGTCACTGTAACAAACTGTCTGTCTGTCATAGTTTATAGTTCAGCATATTGTATGCACACAATTGATATAAGTCACATACGCCTCATTCTAGGATCAGGGATTATATTAGGTTAAAATAGGGTTGAGGAAGCTTCATGTTGTTGCTATGGCAAACACCTGGGAGAAAATGAGCTTGCTATCTACTGCAAACCATCTAATTATCTTCCAGAAGATTTTTATCTACCTTAAATTTGACCATATGTTTACCTTATGTCTGGAATTATATCAAAGATTGGCACTAAAAAAAAACCATCTAAGGACATTACTCTTTTTTAAAAAATGATGAGAAAAACTAAGGAGTATATGTTTGCATTAATCACATTTCTGCTAATTATATGTGTAAAGATAGTCCTTGACTTACAACAGTTCATTTAGTGACGGTTTGAAGTTACAACCGTACTCAAAAAAGTGATTTATGATCATTTTCCATACTTACAACTATTGTAGTATGCCCATGGTAACGTAATCAAAATTCGGATGCTTGGTCATATGTCAGTTGATTGATTCAATATTACAGAAGTGTTTGTATAATCTCTCCTCCCCTCTATGTTTATGATTGATTTTTATAAATTGTATATGCTGTTTTGGGGAAATATAAAGAGTACTGCAGCAGGATACGTATAGTAGGATGAGAGTAACTCTCAGATTTCCATCCCTTCCCTCCTTTAAAAATTTTGATTTACACAGATGGGTTACACTTGTTCAGAGTCTGAGGGTTCAAAGCACAGGATCAATTGTTTTAACCATAGTCTGTTAAAAAAACATTGTATTCTATTGGCTGGGTCAATACAATACATTCAGTCTTAGGTGGTGGCTTATTAATCCAAAATGATTGCATTCAACCTTTGTCAACCAAATTATGACAGTTTAATATGATGTGTGAATCCAGTCACTAGTTAAAATAATGTGATATATGATCTTTTCATTTTACATAACCCTTAGTTCTTATGAATTTGATTGAAAGAAAAATAACAATGCAAATATGGGGAAAATGGATGCAAAACCATTTTTTTCTTTTTCATTAAAATTTATTTATTTTAATGAAATTTATTTTATGAAATTTATTTATTGGCTTTCAAGGCCACCAAAATGCTGTGCGTGGCTTGCAGTATTTAAAAAAATACATAACTTAAAAGAAATATCACTATCTCGACAAAATTATAGAAATAATATTTTAAAAAATTGATAGACACAAATCTAATATACTATGGGTCTAGTATACTATTATATAAGTCATACATGAATAACTTCTGATATTGGAATCAACACTTCAATGCTTCCTTATATGCAATTTTTTTTTAATCAACCCTACCCATCCTGGCTATATACTGTATTTATTTTATTTACATAATTGAGATATATGATGAGCATTTTAATTTCTATCTTTAATATATTAACATCAAATCTCAGGATCATAGTTCAGTCTCATGCTTCATTATTCTAATTATTATTTTAAAAATATTTTAAAATATTATGATTCATTGCATCTAGTTAAATTCAAACACATGTATCACTAAATGTAAGATCCTTATTAATAACCCAAAGTTTCTTATGTTGAGTTGCAGAATCTTCCATGGCAGATGGCATTGGGTTACATTTGTTTTGTTCTTTCCATTCTTGCTACCTTGACTAACTGATTATGGCAAATTGGCCCCAAATACTTTATGAATCATATTGTCAAGTATAAAAACTGCATTGACTAAGACAATAAAGTATTGGCCTCTCCAACTTAGTTATTATTCTTAGTGGCAATTCCATTCCCAGATTTGTTATGGTATTTGAGATTTGAGTCCAGGGCTATAGTCCAGTTTTCAGGCATGAATTTGTGTGGCAGTGAAATGCCTTCTCACAAGAACCATGCTCCTAGTTCAAACTTGAGTTCCCCCATGCTGTTGGGTCTCAGTTACCCTCTTTCCTTATCATTGGCCATGTAGCTTCTGTACAGAGGAAAGGATAGTTAAACAATATCGTTACATCGAAAGCTGTGGAAGAATATATACAACAGGATCCTCTAGATTTTTTTTTTTAGCAATCTTCATAAGCATGCATTAAAGCTGCACTAAACATGCAACATACAGGCATAACCTTCAAACATCTACAATGCTCCTGACTGTATCAGTACAAAAAGAAAAGTAAGTAGATTGATTGGCACATCAAAGTTGGAGGGGATAGAATGGGAGAAATATCCATAATCTATAGCTGGGATGTATCTTTAGATGGACCAACCCAACACAAATTGCTTAAGTTCTCCTGAACTTTTCGTCAATCAAATGCTAAGGAAGAATGAAGTAAATACCAACACATGCAGTTTTTGACCTAGAACCGTTTGTGTGGTGACTGTTCAAAGTTACAACAGCAATGAAAAAAGTGACATGATAGTTTTTCCACACTTACGACCGTTGCAGCATTCCCATGGTCACGTGATCAAAATTGGGATGCTTGGCGACTGGCATGTATTAATGACAGATGCAGTATCCCAAAGTCATGTGATGATCCTTTTGTGACTTGTGGACTTCAACTCCCAGAATTGCTGGACCAGCATGAAAGCTGAAGTCCATAAGTCATAAAAGGGCCATAGTTCTCCACCTCTGTCATATGCCAAGGAGACAGACAGTAGCCTAGCCATGAGGCTGAACTGTTACTTTCTGGTGTGTAGGATTTATACAGATGATTTAGTCATGCCACTCTTGATCATTAATTATTGATTAATGATACAGTTCTAGGAGCTTATATACATCCGCATGCCCACATCTGATGTCTTCTAGATCTGTGAATTTCATCTTACAAAAGCACCCAGCCACTTTTTGCCATGACTGAGATTTCTGTAGGAGGGTAAGTTTGGGGGAGGCTGCTATAGAATGTGCAGTTTGTTGGCATCTCGGTTCTGCCATCCATTAACATCTATTATCTAAAGAAGAATCATTTTCTTCATTATCCGTAACATAATGGCATAATGACTCATTATCATATATTTATACAAAGTCAAGAGCAGTGGGAAACATTTTAAAATGAAATGTATGAATCTGATGTTTAAAAAAAAAGCAACCCAGGAGTAATAAGGACATACAGGATTTTTTTTGTGTGGCACACAAATTATATGTGTTATTGAAGACTTTTCCAGCATAGTATCTTCCAGATGTACGGAATGCAAACCCCTCTAATTTTGCAGTCGATAAGGCCCTTATTTGAAATCTATTTTTAATACTCAAAGAAAAACAGGGAGGGACTTTACACTCATATAAACTGCAAATAACAATAAAATATCCAACCATGAAATCTTGAGTTCATATTTGAGAGTTAATGTGTTGAATATTATCTATTTACTAGATCCAATTGTAATTGACATTCTTAGTCTGCTGGGTATTTCAGTTTAGCATATATTTAGACAACGATTTCCTGTCATTGCCAGTTTGGTGTAATTGTTAAAGTGCTGGCCTAGATACCAGGAGCCTGTGAGTTCTAGTCCCACTTTAGGCATCAAAACCTAGGTGACTTTGGGCTAGTCCCACTTCACAGGGCTAAAGAAGAAAAGGGGAGTATTAGGTATATTCGCTGCACCGAGTTACTTGTAATAAAATAAATAAATAAATAAATAAAGTAACAAAAGTGGGAGAAAAGTCAGATAAATACCGGTAAACATACCACTTTTCAAAATCATTTTCAGAAACAAAATGCTGCTGCTCAGGCTATTATCTTTTGCATCATTTCCCCCACAAATGGATTTTAAACCCCATTTGAGGAAGATTACTAAGAGATCATTTTAGCAATGGCTTCCAATATCAAGCAGACAACCAAATATCATGCAACATAAGATGAAAACAAGGGAAGGCAACATCTTGATAAGATAGCAGTAGCGTGTCAATCGATAAATTAAAATCAAATGCCTGGTAAAGAACACCAGCAGCAAGGCACATTAAAATATCAATGCCACATTTAAATGGTGACAATATCACAAACCATCAGGCAGCTGGCTGAATTAAACAGTTTTGCAGAAAGTGGCACCTGAAAATTACCAATTTATTAGATGCCTTTCACATCCATTAGTGAGGACACCCCCTCTCCCCTCAGTCCCTCTCCCCTCTTCTCAAGGTCTTCTCTTTCTCCAAACCAGCTTTAAATTCACACCCAGCTTCTGCAGTAAACAGGACAACTGCGCCGTATTGTGCATCATCTGCCCTGTGGAATTGAAGCTTATTGCAATATTCATGCCAAAGGGTGCTACACGGTTTCTATCCCACTCTTCCTCCCAGTGCCATTATGCGCATATGCCCTGCATATTAAGCACTTGTTTGCTCATAACTCTCTGCTGGGACAGTCTCATAATGATATTCTAAGGCAGCTTTTTCCAACCCAATGCTCTCTGGGAACATAGAAGTACAAGCTCTTATATCTCCAGCAAGCATAGCCAATGGGAGGGATGAACCAGATAGTCCAATATTCCCAGAAGATGCCAGGCATCTTGGTTTAAAGGAATGCCTGGGAGGGTCAATTTTGCTTTGGTTTTGCCTGCTTTGCTCTCAATGACCAGAGGAAGAAATTCATTGGGTTTTCCAGCTTATCTTAATTATGATACCATTGTCCTTGGCAAAGATTAATGAATACTAATTCATATTTGTATTGGGTAAGACCTGAGATGCTCTACCCTAACCCACAGTTTTGCAAATGCAAGTGGTCTGAAGATCCTTAACATTTCAATTCCACATCATAATGGGTCCCAGTTTTTTTTTTTTCTCTGAGTTAGCAGATCTGAAGTACCTTGATTCAAAATGTGTTGCTCTATAATGCACCACCTTGGCATTAAAGGATATAATAGTACAATAGTACTATTAGTACAATAGTAATATATATATTAATACCAGCAGGACCATAGATGACCAAGAACTTTGCCCATCAAAGTCTCCCTCAGTTGTTGAAGAGAACAATTAGAAGTAGTGTACCTTTTATTTATTTATTTATTTTATTTATTTGTCAATTGTTTACGAGATAATAAGTAAAAGTGTATACATAATTATGAATACATGAAATGAGTACATATAAGAAAAATGAAAGAAAAATAAAAGAAACAATAGGACAGGGACGGTAGGCACGTTGGTGCGCTTATGCACGCCCCCTACAGACCTCTTAGGAAAGGGGTGAGGTCAATAGTAGACAGTCTAAGGTTAAAGTTTTTGGGGTTTGGGGAAGAAACTACAGAGTCGGGTAGAGTATTCCAGACATTGACCACTCTGTTGCTGAAGTCGTATTTCCTGCAATCAAGCTTGGTGCGGTTAACCTTGAGTTTGTATCTGTTGTGTGCTCTTGTGTTGTTATGGTTGAAGCTGAAGTATTCATTGACAGGTAGGACATTGCAATGTATGATTTTATATACCATGCTTAAATCAGACCGAAGACGGCGTAATTCAAGGTTTTCTAGTTCTAGAATTTCAAGTCTGGTGGCATAAGGTATTCTACAACGAGTAGAGGAGTGGAGAACTCTTCTTGTGAAATATTTCTGGACTTTCTCACTTGTGCTAATATCAGATACGTAATGTGGGTTCCAGACTGATGAGCTGTATTCGAGTATTGGTCTAGCAAATGTTTTGTATGCTCTAGTTAGTAATGTGATATTACCAGAGAAAAAGCTACGTAAGATTAGGTTAACAACTCTTAATGCCTTTTTGGCTATGTAGTTGCAGTGGGCACTAGCACTTAGATCATTAGAGGTGAGTATTCCAAGGTCCTTTACAGAGCTTGGATCATCAACAAGATCTTGACTATTCAGCTTGTATTTTATTTTTGGATTTTTTTGCCAATATGTAAGACAGAGCATTTATTTGTTGAGATTTGAAGTTGCCATTTGTTTGACCATTCTGATACACAGTCAAGATCTTTTTGAAGGGTAGCAGTATTGTCTGTGGTATTGAACAGCTTTACATCATCAGCGAAAAGAACGCAGTTGCTCTTAATATGATCACAGAGGTCATTTATGTAGAGTATGAAGAGAGTTGGTCCTAGAACACTGCCTTGGGGACACCACTATTGACAGGTACAGAATTTGATAGGACACTCCCAATTTTGACCATTTGTTGTCTGTTTGACAGGAATGCTTCTATCCAGTTATGCAGTTGTCCAGAGATACCATAGGATTTTATTTTTAGTAGTAGTTTGTCATGTACCACTGAATCAAAGGCTTTACAGAAGTCTATGTAGATTGCATCTATTGTTTTGCCCTGATCAAGTTGTGTAGTCCATATGTTTTTGCAGTGTAAGAGTTGCAGATTACAGGATAGTTTTTTTCTGAAACCAAATTGTTTATTGGAAAGTAGGTTGTTTGTCTCTAAGTGGAGGATGATGGATTGGTTAATAATTGATTCCATGAGTTTACAGGTGACACAGCATAAGGAGATTGGTCTGTAATTTTCAACTAGGCAAGGGTCTCCCTTTTTGAAGATGGGGATGACTGTGGCTTGTGACCATAGGTTAGGCAAGGAACTGGTCCTGAAAGATTTTTCAAAGATTATGCTTAGAGGTTTGGCTATGGCAGTGGATAACTTTTTTAAGAAATAGGCACATATTCCATCCGGTTTTAGGTTTTAGATTGCGTAGTGCTTTTTCAACATTGTCTTCTGTAAAATCGATATGTATTAGATCACTGTAGTTATCTGTGGTTCGGCTAGAAAATACTGGGCATGATCCATTGCTGTTTACAAATACTGAGCCAAAAAATGTGTTAAAGATGTTGGCTTTAATGGTGTTGTCGTTGCAGTCTTTACCATTAGGTCCTATCAAGGGTGGGATGGACCTTGAATTTTTTAGTTTGTTGTTTACAAAATTGTAAAAAGCATTGGTGGAATTGGTGCTTAGAAGGTTTTCCTCTTGTTTAATGTGATAATTGGTGCATTCGGTCTTTATTTGGTGGCATAAATTTTTGTATCGGCTTTTGAAATTGGCAATGTGACCAGATTTGTTTTTCCGCCAGAGTGATCTCTTTTTGGATTGAAGTTTCCTTATTGTTATGGGCAATCTGTTTTTTTGTTTTGTTTTGGGAGTAGTTGTTGGTACATATAGTTTGATGACTCTTTTGACTTCAAGTAAAAATATGTTGTAATGGTCTTCAACAGTATTGCATCCAGTGAATAGAGATTGCCAATCAAGGGATGAGAGATCATTGTTTATAAGATCATAGTTGCCTTTTTTGAAATTATAATTGGGGATCACATCATTGTGGTGGTTTTTGTGTGAACGTACCTTATCTTGAACTCCAAGAAGAAAGGCAAAATGTAAACCAACCCCCACCAAAAATGTATGAGAAAATTCAAGGCAGCTAAATAATTCTTGGAGTAATTGCCAAATTAAACAAAAAGTGTTGATCCCACAGACCATCTCAAATACTGACCCTACTTTTCATCCCTCCCTGTGAGGGCCCAAAGCAATTTTCTCCATTGCCCTTGCTTTAAAAGGGGCCCAAATCCTGCCTTGATATAGCACCCGATATAATGAATTTTGTTCCAGTGAAACTATTTCTGCAGATTCTCAACAGAAAGCCCACAGATACACAATTGGTTTAAGAGCACAGTGTAGGAAGCCATATTTATTTTATTTTATTTATTATTTATTATTTATTTGATTTGTCAATCACTTACAAAATAATAGGTATAAATATATACAAAGTTATGAATACATGAAATGGGTACATATAAGAAAAATAAAAGAAACAATAGGATAGGGACGGTAGGCACATTGGTGCGCTTATGCGCGCCCCCTACAGACCTCTTAGGAAAGGTGTGAGGTCAATAGTAGACAGTCTAAGGTTAAAGTTTTTGGGGTTTGGGGAAGAAACCACAGAGTCAGGTAGAGTATTCCAGACATTGATCAATATATCCCAATAGGGCTTTCAGAACAGCTCATGAAGAAAGAAGAAAGAAAGCGGAGGAAGGAAGGAAGGAAGGAAGGAAGGAAGGAAGGAAGGAAGGAAGGAAGGAAGGAAGGAAGGAAGGAAGGAAGGGAGGGAGGGAGGGAAGGAGGAAGGGAGGAAGGAAGGAAGGAAAACTTTGATTCATGGTCTTCATGCTATTGGTATATTCTCATTCCCCTAATGGCCAGGTCAGATAAAGCAGATGGACATGAGCCACATGTTAAGTTTAATAACCATAACTGCCCACTTTATGTTTTGTGTGCAACTAGCCTGTTTGATTGATGAGTGGTTCAGTGTATTATAGGATTCAGAAAAAGGGTTACATGAAAAACCAGGCTAAACATTCTGAAGGAATGAAGCCTCAAGTAGAAAACACAAATTATTCCTCAAATTTTCATGTTGGAGACATGATGACTGCATTCTAAAAGCTTCATTTGTGCTTACAGAAAATTGGCTATTAATTTTAACACAGAGAGAGAGCAACTTGACCTAATTTGTATTGCAACTTCTGCTGAAAGGTGTTTGTGAGAGAGCTGTGTTAATAAGGTTGGCAGGAGAAGAAAGAGAGAGAATGAGAATGATCTGCAAAGTGGTCTGAGCTGAGAAGCAGGAAGCAGGTAGGCAAACCAACCTTCTACCATTGGGTTGTCTTTCCAAAAAAAAAAAAAAAGCCAAAGTGTTTAGGGAACAACACATTTACCACAACAATAGTTAGAAACCCATTCCTTTGAACTGTTGCTCAAGACAAGCAGAAACAAAGAGAAAACCATACATGCAACAATATGGGATAGGGATTAGGATACTTTAGGACATTATGACATTCAACAGATTGAACTGTTTATATTTAAATGCATTTGTATTCCTCATTTCCATCCTGCAAAGTTCTACAAAGTTGCTATGCTTTGAAACAGAAAACATATATTGAAAATATTAAAATAAATTCATGCCTCCAACTAAATGGGAATCATGCATCTATCTATCCTCTGAAATACATTTGGTATCTGGGCAAGACAGTACCTTTTCAGTGGAAGTGCCAAGAACGTGAAATTCTTACCAGTCAATTGAGATGTAGATCAAAATGTTCCAGGTTCATAGAGCTAAATTGCAGCTACCTCTTCTGCTATATCGGATGGCTTAATTGCCACATTCCTTATGGTTAGATTGGATCAAGATTGTCTCAAGTTCACAAGGAACCAAAAGGGGAGACTAAGGGAGGCAGCAAAGGCAGACCTAAATAAGCACTCATCAAAGTTGGTTTTGGCCTTCACACCAGATTGTAGGAGCATTGGACTGAAGTAGATTCTTAGCTAGGCAGTACAGTTCATATCTTGCATGATCAGGCTCATTGATGCAAACACAAGGTGCCATTCTCCACAAAGAAAGCTGGGAATCATGCCAAGCAGCCACACCTGAGCTAACCAAAGAACATGCACCAATAGCTGGATTCTAGGAATTGATTGTATTACAAGCATGGATCAATAAACTAGAGAAACACCATACTTACCAGCACAAAAGACTTTTAGGTGACTCCCATGAAGAGTCTATCACATAGACCAGTATTTCTCAACCTTGGCAGCTTAAAGGTATGTGGATTTCAAACATCCAGAAGGAATTCTTGGAGTGGAAGTCCACATATCTTCAAGCTGCCAAGTTTGAAAAACACTGGCATAGACTATATATTCTTCTGTTTTGTTTGATTCTAGATATCTGGGCAGCTATTCTGCAAATTAAACTGAACCAGACCATTGTTCTCTTGTGATTTTTTCAAATTTGAAAGGAGGAAGGAAGAAAAATAAAAAGAAAATAGCAGAATCTCCTTGCACACTGCTGCCTGTGCACCGATAGGCTGCACTGCAGACAGTACTTTCCGGGAGGAAATGATTCATTCATCTAAATTGGATGCCAGATTCTTTAGGGCCAAATTAGTATTTTGCTTCAATTTCAGTTGGGCTTTGCTTAAGTAATGAGATATTCTTCTGCAATCCTGTATCTTGCTGTGGTCGTACTTTCTCTTGATACTGTTCTTTGCTCCAAAGATAAATATATGTGTTTCTAGGAGGAATTACCCACAAACCTGTCAATCCCATTTTAGCCAATATGTTGTATGAACCCAGTTTACTTAGTTTGTTTCTGGTTCGTGGTGTTGTGTAAATCCAGAAAACGTATTCATTGGACAGTTGGATATTTGTGGGGCTTGAGAGCATGCCACGACTGTCCTCGGAACAGGGTTGCCATGAGCCAGGGAACCAAATACTAGAAACCAAAGAAAATGTTAGGATGCAGTTAATCACCAATTTATTTGCTAATACGCCCTCTATGAGCTCAATAAACATTTTTGGAACCAGAGGTTAAGTTGAGAGTGATACTTCTGGACAGCAGGCTAGCTCTTTTTTTCATTTTCAATTAAAAGAATATTTTTTAAAAATTAAATAGCATTGTTCTAAATAAGATCATCCTAAGTAAGTTCTATCTGTGTGGTGACTTGGAGTTGAAAAATGACTTGATGGCACATAATCAAATCATGAAATTAAATAACATTTTGGCCCCAAAGCTAGCATCTTTCCAGATGCATCACTTTAAAATAGAGAGACGTCTAACTTTTGGCTACAAACCACAGTCTGGTAAATCATCAAACAAGGCTGTGAATGATGTGTATCCAGCATGAATCAGTTCGGGCTCTACTTCTATGAGTAAACAATGAAGGGATAAGCCTACAGACAGCTTTCACAGTGACATCCAGGATATTGGGAGGGAAATGCGCAGCAGAAATGTTTTGGACTTGCCAAGGAGTAGGGGATTTTAGAGCAAAGAACCCAACATTGTATATTAAATTATTTTAAAAAGCATATTCTCTGAAAATATGGAAATCAGGTCTCCAATTCTGATGTGTTCAATCTTGGTCACATTATTTCTTAGGTTTATAATCCCACCAACTGATTTATGGGATTTTTTAAAAAATATTCATTATTTATGTATTTATAAATATTTTAAATACAATATAAAATATAATATTTAAACATAAAATGTTAAATGTGGCTGGCAGGCATTTGGCAAGCTAAGCATAATTTTCAAGAACAACTCTCCCTTTGTCTAAAGACAAAAGTTTTCAGTTAGTGTGTGCTACCTACTTTAACATATGCTGGTGGAGCATGGATACTAACCTCACAATTGATACAAAAGCTACTAGTGGCACAAAGAGCTGTGGAAGGATACATGCTCACCATTACAAGACAAGATAGAAAGACCTGCACATGGGTAAGAGAACAAATGAATATCATCAATAGAGTAAAGATACGATATCATCAGTAGAGTAAAAGAATTGAAATGGAAATGGGCTGGTCACAGAGCAAGAACAAATGATGGCAGGTGGACTGAAGCAGTCATAGAATGGATAAAAGAAGTGAATAAAAAGCATCCACAAAAGAGACCTAAAACAAGGTGGATCGATGACTTCAGTAAGTATCGTGGACCCAATTGTCAAAAGAAAGCTAAGGACCTGTTGGAAACATCTGTTGGAAACATCTGTTGGAAACATCTGTTGAAAACATCTATCCACTGCAGGTCTTCATCCTGCAGTGGATAAACAATGATGAAACATAACATTATATTACCTGTGTTTCCCTGAAAATAAGACCCTGTCTTGTTTTTTGGTTTTTTTTTGCCACCAAAATAGGCATCAGGTCTTATTTTTGGGGGAATGTCATCCATTGACTCACTTCACTTGCACACATTGCCCCCAGCCCCCTTTTTGCTGTCAGAGGCCTTCAGGAACTTCTTCAGCTTCCAATAGTTGTAGCCAGGCCTCACACACCTCGGCCCATTTCTTCTGCATCCAGCAATGTTTTCCTGAAAGCTTCTGTAGCCAATAACAGAGCTCCAGATTGATCCAGAGCTCTGTTAATGGCTAAAGAGGCCTTTGTGAAGCCTTATCGGTTGCAGCAAAAGACATGGGCCAAGGTGTGTGAAGCCTGGCTGCAACTATATGAAGGTAAGTAGTAGGGCAGCTCCACTCCCCTATCCCCACCCTAGCTTAATTTTTACCTATGCACCCTGGAATGGGTGGGATCTTAATTAGGGTTTCTTTTGGGGGGGGGTAGGGCTTATATTGGCCACATGTGTAAAATCAAGCTAGGACTTACTTTCTGAGTAGGTCATATTTTCGGGAAAACATGGTGTTTTATTTTTTATATATAAATTTATAAATAACTCAAGGGGGCAAACATACCTAATATTCCTTCCTTCAACTATTTTCCTCACAACAACAAGCCTTTAAGGAGAATTGGACTGAGGGACTGGCTCAAGGACACCCAACTGGCTTTCATACCTAGAACTCACAGTCCCCTGGTTTCAAGGCCAGCACCTTCACCTCTATACCAAAAGGTCTCAGCATAAATTACACGATCAATTTAGTCTGAAAATAGAAACTGTATGAAAGCATTGGAGTGAAGTGTGCTGCTGTTCAGAATTGTAGCCTGCTTCCTATTTAGCCACCCCACCTCTTCCCCCAGAATTTCAGTCTGTCCACTCCACATATTCCATGTTAATTGAGCATATTCAATCTTTAGTTATTAGAATCTGGGTCTCCCAATTTTAATGTTATTGTAATCAGTCAGTAGACAAGGATTTTTTCTTTTATTATGTTGTTCTAAATCAAATCCTAATACATTGTGCTTTAATACACTCATAGTTATTTAATTTGATTGAAGTTTAATAGCATCCTATTATTTCAATAGCTTAGAGTATTAAGAATGGAAAGAGAAAGAAAAATATTCCATTGGTGTTAGTTAGAGATGTCAATATTGTCTGCATAAAATTATATGGCTTTTTCATCCAGAGTCAAGTAGAAATTCAAATTTCCTTTTTAAAAAATAAACATTTGTTATGTTTAAATAAAGAACAATATAACAGTATAATTGTATTACCATTATATAAAAGGGTTACCAAAAATTCTGCATGTGTACATTTGGATATGTGTGTGTGTGTGTGTGTGTACAGTGTGTATGAGTATGAGAAAAAAATGTAAAAAAAAATCCTCTTATTCAAGTAAATAAAACAGAAAGCTTCTGAGAAAAAAATGATGCAAGGAAATAAAAAAGCTAAATTACAACATCAAAATAACAACCTAAAATAAATATCTATACTATATTTGTTTCTAAATGTGTATGTAAATTAAATAGAATACAGGTTGTCCTTGACTTACAACCACAATTGTACCCAAAATTTCTGTTGCTAAGTGAGACAATTGTGAATTTTACCCCATTTTACGATCTTTCCTGCCACAGTTACTAAATGAATCACTGCAATTGTTAAGCTAGTAATACAGTTATTAAGTGAATCTGGCTTTCCCATTGCCTTTGCTTGTCAGAAAGATGCAAAACGTGATCATATGACTGTAAATGATGTCATAAATATGACATCATAAATATGAATCCGTTGCCAAGTGTCTGAATTTGTGGCCATGGGGATGTTGCAATGGCCGTAAGTGTGAAAAACAGTCATAAGTGTCTTTTTTCAACGCTGTTGTAATTTCGAATAGTCCCTAAATGAATTGTTGTAAGTCGACTATCTGTATTTAAATTATCTAGCTTCCTTCCATTTTTCAATTCTGTGATTCGATTTTTAAACAATGAATTGAATTTTGGCCATAGGGAATCACATCATCCCATATTTAGTTAGTTAGTTAGTTAGTTAGTTAGTTAGTTAGTTAGTTAGTTAGTTAGTTAGTCAATTTTAAGATAACAGGTATAAGTATAAACATAGTTATGGATACATGAAAGAGATGCATGTAATTAAAAAAAAACCAATAGGACAGGGATGGTAGGCACGTTGGTGCGCTTATACACGCCCCCTACAGACCTCTTAGGAAGGGGGTGAGGTCAATAGTAGAAGGTCTAAGGTTAAAGTTTTTGGGTTTGGGGAAGAAACCACAGAGTCAGGTAGAGTATTCCAGACATTGACCACTCTGTTGCTGAAGTTGTATTTCCTGCAATCAATTTTGGTGCGGTTTACCTTGAGTTTGTATCTATTGTATGCTCTTGTATTGTTATGGTTGAAGCTGAAGTATTCATTGACAGGTAGGACATTGCAATATATAATTTTATATACTATACTTAGATGGGACCAAAGGCGGTGTAGTTCTAGGTTTTCTATGTCTAGAATTTCAAGTCTGGTGGCATAAGGTATTCTGCAGCGAGTAGAGGAGTGGAGAACTCTTCTTGTGAAATATTTCTGGACTTGTTAAATATTTCTGGATTACCCATGTCAGTGCAAAGTTGCCACAAAGGCTGAGAGTTGACCCAGTTCATTAAGTCAACATTTAACATCTGGAATAGCTTAGTGCACAAGCACCTTTTTTTGCCAACTTCCAAGACAACTCACTCAACTCAGTGAAAAATAACTTTTGTACTGAGGTTTCAGCCTCCGTGATTTAAAAGGCATTTCAGAATGGCAAAGGGTACTGCCATTCAGTTCTGTTGTGGAAATCATCTCGTTTTAGCAGCAATGTCAGGCAGGCTCTCAAAGAGGCACAAAATCTCATTTGGCTCTCTCTGTGTCATCTCTCGCCCCCAGGCTGCAGGCCCATCCCTTTCTTTAGCTGAGGAACAACTGTGAGTGATTGTAATTCGGTATTAATTCCAAAGAAGGAATGAGCTGTTTCCCCTTTCCACCCCAACCAGTTGCCCAAGTCCTATTGTTTGCACCTTACGTCATGCCCAACCATTCCCTGCAGGAAGGATCTGATTTCCAACCAATCTGCATGCATTCCGATGCTTTCCAGGTGACTAGTTTCCATACAAGTTTCCCTACAAGCACACTACTTTGCAAGGAAATTTACATGGGGGGGGGGGGTGTCCCATCTACAAACGCAAACCTGAGACTGAAGGACCAAAGCCCTTTTAAAAAACCTGTTTCCAAAAACAGGATTTGAAATGCATTAAGTGTAGTCTTAGATGGATTATTGTTGCCTTTGAAGGTCATGCTGATAATATGCATTTAGCACAGAAAGCTTACTTTTACTGCTGTGAAAATTATTCAAGTGTAGCATTTGCCAGGCCTAAACCTTACAGTATGTTTTGAAGAACTTATCCAAAACTGATTCCTCCCCCCCAAAAAAACCCTTTCTGTATATGCAGTTTTTCTTTTGCAGAGTTACATTCTTATGTTTTCTACAACACCTTGCATAAACTATCTTTTTTCACCTAATTTAATTTGGTGCTAATAAGCTGCTAAATATTACATTATTTCCTTGGTTCTTTTTTAGAGTACTGAATTGGGGTGGAGATGAAACAACATATAGAATTTTACCTCACAAAAACAACAGCACAGTTTTGTTGTTTAGTCAGATAACAAAAGCAATGAACATCACTGAAGGCTGATTCTTTGATGCGCTACTAAATTTGCATATACAATTCAGCTCACAGCCTTCTGATGAGTGTTTTTTCTACAGAAATTGTATATGTTTATCATCCCAGGATTTGCATACCAATAAAATATGGGAGGCAGTATAGGAGGAATATCTGTAGTCTGGTCTGAATATGATATTTGTTTCCATATTTTCTGTATTTGGCTTAGCTTGGTCTACTCTATAGCTTCATCCCAAGGGGAAAATTGTTCATTATTGACAATAAACCATCACTTAAACCTTATTTGTTAGTTTATGCATCCTGGGTAATCAAACTAAATCTGATTGTTAGATTTGAATCCAAAATCTTCGCTTAATTCACAACTATTTCATATTCTATTTTCTATTATTGATTCCACCAAATCAGAAACTGACCAAATAAGAAACATATATTTTGTTTCACTAATGTGTTCTTGACCAGTTCAACAAACCATGGCTAAAACAAATTCTCTCTTAGCATAATGTGCGAATGTCTTCTGTGTTTATGATGCCCACAGAAAATAAATCAACCGATCTCAGTCCCTATGCTTAACTATATAAGATGGAAGGAAGGTTCTGAAGATCATTTCTTTAAGAGCTCCTTCATCCATTTTTTCCTAACCTAATCTTTCTATTTAACCCGAAAATTGGAGACTACATCTCTTTTAATCCATTGCCATATGACGCAGTGGTGGGATTCAAATTTTTTTAACTACCTGTTCTGTGGGCGTGGCTTGGTGGGTGTGGCAGGGGAAGGATACTGTAAAATATCCAGTCGGAGATGGTGTTTGCCGGTTCTCCAAACTACTCAAAATTTCCGCTATCGGTTCTCCAGAACTGGTCAGAACCTGCTGAATACCATCTCTAGCTACGAAGATGGGAGTCACAGTCTAACACATCAGGAGAACAATAGATATGGGGATATATCCTGTACTGTTCCAAAGACGTCTTCTCTTTAGAATGATCCACTGCTAGAAAAGGGTAGAGGAAACCCTACTTAATTGGAGGTATTTCAAAAAACTTTTCCAAAAAAAGCCTATATTTCTATATAGGCCCCAGGAAATACTTCAATATTTCAATTAAAGTAAAACTTTAATTAATCCTCCTGAATTAATAAAATAGCATGTAAGTTTGTAAGTTCTCTAGTCATCAGGCAAGGATAATTGTTACATCACTGAATAAACAAAGCTGAAGGGAAGAGAAGGGAAGCAGAAGAGGGAAAAACTAACATCTTCAAGCCACGAGGATCACATTTAGTCAGAGGACTGGTAGAAAAAGAAATCTATGAAATCTCAAATTTTGCTACAAGCTTGCCTAAAAACTTGAAGCTTGCATCTTACAAACTCACAAGGGGTAGGAGGACAAAAAATAAACAATGCTATCATTGAGAACTGCTGCCATCTTTAAAAAAAACAACCACCAAGTCTCTTGGTCAGGGGAAAGAGAAATAAAACAACATTCCCCATTATTTTTTCCTACTCCTGATGTCAATTTGGGCTTGACAGAAGTTTTATAAAAATTTGAAAGGGTAACTTGTCTGAGAGAAACCCAAGATGCAAATATGAAATAAAATCTGAGAAGACACTGGTGGTTGCCAGGCCCTGCTATGGATGGCCATTATGGTCTATAAACCACACTTTAAGTACAGGATAAGTCATATCCTAAACAGCTGTCTGTTTGATTTCAATACTTCCAAACTTATGTGTAACTTCAGTACACATAAACTGCCAAAACTAGACACATCCCACTAGTGTACAATGCCTGTCATGCTTGACCCTTTGAAAAGAAGTAATGTATTGATTTTAGTTTAGATATACGTATATGAGTACATCCTCTAGGGACAATGGCACTTTAAGTAGTACTGATTAACTCAATTTCTACTGATTGAAAGGGTCTACCCCAAAATCTAACTTAATCTGGATCACCCAATCCAATTGTAATATCTATGCCTTCTCTGCTCCCTTAATTTGTCATTTCTTTGCTTCACATTGCATCAAGGCAGAGATGTCAAAATTTAGAATGATATCTACAATCATATAGTTGAAGCCCTGCCCCTCTTTTTACAAGTATCACATGTGAAACACACTTTAGAAAGAAGCGAATCTTTGGTCGCATGTTCATAGATGCTGCCTTGACTTATCACCCCTGTCTCTAGAGTAGAATCTGCACTTTTAACAGAATCACTGCAGTGCTTATTTTAATCACTGGATTGCAGCTAATAAGATTAATTGCACTTAATTTTCACTGAAATCAGTAGGACTTGATTTAGTCGTAACTATCTTTTTCCATTGATTTATTTTACTTATTCTGAATCCAAACCACTGTGGAAATTCTTCTGTGGAGGATAGAATTCTGTCATCTGTTTGGGTTTAGAAAAGGCTTAAAGAATTAAAACAGTAACAAGGTTACCAGAAATTTATCTCACACGGATTCTAAACTTTTCACCCAGGACCATACAATGCTGGATCATAAACCTGTCATTTCTAACAGGTAACTAAATAAACCCATGAAGCCACTAGGTGTTTTAGTGACCAGAAAGAATAATATGCTTAATAAAAAGAATGAGTCTTTATCTGCCTCAGGCAGTAAACGAAAATATTTTGCCCATGGATTAATCTAGTAAAAGGAAGGGAAGGTGATTCTTTCCCCTTGCTTGTCACTTATAATAGCGATCTTGTCTCATGGGTTATTTATTCATTTATTTTACAGCATTTATAGCCCATCCCAATCCTAATAGGCCAGGAGACAGCAAAATCTCCCCCCGTCCATTAAAAACATATGTAAGTAATAGAAATCAACAATAAAAAAGCTACTATATCAAAAAGCGACCATTCACCTAAGCTTAGGGCTAAACTCTTCTTGTAAGAGTGCTGTGTTGATCTGTTTTTGAAATATTTCCCCAACAGGGGCCATCCATATCTCCAAGATCTCCTATTGCCCGGCTCACCTCCAGTGAGCCTCACAAGAAGCAAAGTCTTGTAATAAGATTTCTCTTAGGAAGCATGCAAAGATACCCCCTGATTAAAGCAAAGTAATGAATAGAGAACTGTACATCTTTCTAATCCTCCAGTTGACTTTTTATGCCTTTGTGTCAGTTTTTAAGTCCTAGCAGCTCTCTGGAGAAGTCCTTGAAGTTTTCTTGGTAAGATTTTCAGAAGTATTCTATGGCTATGGCTATGCCATTGCCTCTTTCCTGACAGAAAGTTAGCTTTGTGCCTAAGGTGGGACTAGAACTCACAGTCTCTTGTTTCCAGACTGATGCCTTAACCACTACCTAAAACTGGTTCTCTGACCAAGTTGACAGCTTTCAAAATAAATATAAGCCACTCATGAGGATGTCTTTACTGGAAAATGAAGATATTCCAATATAAAAATTTACTCCAATTGTTAACTCAGATGGTTTTTTTTTTAACTTCAAAGTAATACTTATAGAAAAAAATTGGAATGGACCTTGGTTTGAAGAAAAACTATTTAACAGTGTCATGTAATTAATTTTAGCACTTCTATTAGCATATCCATTTACTGTTATTCCTTCCTGATTATGGACTTCAGGAGACATGGACAGGACCACGCCCCACTCATCATCAATGGAGAACGAGTGGAAACTGTCCCTACAATCAGATTCCTTGGCATCCATATTTCAGCTGATATCTCCTGGTCCCCTAACACCAAGGCCATAGTGAAGAAGGCTCAGCAGCGGCTGCACTTCCTGCGGGTTCTCAGGAAGAACAATCTGGATAAGAAGCTGTTGCTGGCTTTCTCTAAAGCCTCTGTGGAGAGCACTCTGACATATTGTCTGGGTGTGTGGTATGCAGGCTCCACAGCTGAGGACAGGAAAACTGTACAGAGGATAATAAATACAACTCAAAAAATCATTGGTTGCCCTCTGCCCTCCCTGGAAGACTTAGCCAGGTCCTGCTGCCAAAGCAGAATCAAGGCCATTATAGAAGACCCCTCACACCCTGGCAATTATCTTTTTGACCTGCTGCCATCTGGATGGCATTTTAGGTCACCACTAGACTAACAAACAGTTTCTTTCCCTGGGCCATCCGAACCGCAAATAAACACAAAGTCACTACCTCATTAAGATGTGAAAAGATGTGAAATCTCAATACCCCATTCAGATGTATAATAACATATTACAGTACAATCCATCTCTTGTGTATTATACTCGGCTAAGCTTTACAGTCAGTGTTGGATGTATATTTTGTGTATATCTGTAGATATTGTACTCTCAAATTGCAAATGGAGATGTGGGTACTCTATCTTTCTTATCTTCATTTTTAAGTGCTTTGGTTTTATTGTATTGTGAACAGTTGCTGGAGTGCATCTACAGTTTCATTGTACTTGTACAATGACAATAAAGTTCTGCTAATTCTAATTATAAATTGGTTAGGAAGAAAATTAGCCTGTCGCTGGCAGAGAAGATATTTTTAATGACAAGCACCAGTGATCACTCTAACAGAAGTCCTATTGCAAATGTTCCAAAATGAAAGTCAGGAGCGATTGAATTGTAATCATTATTGAATACTTGAATGATAATCAAATGGAGCCTCCAGAGCAGCTTTCTATAGTTTGGCTGGAGATGTTGGGGCAGTAGCTCAGAATATCTGGGGTGTACCAGGTTGGGGAAAGGTCTTGGCAATATTAACATTTGCCTATGTAGTACTATGTTGCGAAAGGACTCTCACTGCTAGAAAATGTAACTTGCCAATCAATATTTAATGCCAATTCCATTCTTTTTATGGCCCCAGAAGAAACCAGAGGCTGAAAACAGGAAGGAAACACATTTTCTCCAAACCTCATTTAATAAGGTGTAATGCCTTTTTAAAACGAGGATAATGTGCTTTAAGAAAAGGTAGAAGAAAACCAGGTGCACAGCCAAGTTGGAAAAACTGGAAACGGTGGCCTCAAGTAACTACAGGATGCCAGATTTTTCTAAACAATTCAGTGAGATTTGCTTCACACCCAGAGCCTTTAAAAATGGGAGTGGTATACCTCCAATCCCACTATCAATTTTGCCTGTTTATCTTTTCCTCTGGGAAGAACAAAACACTGAATATTTGTTAATCATAAAGTCACTTACTATGTGTTTCCCTGAACCTGGACTTCTTCTGGGACCCTGGGAATGTCACACTGAATTTTCCCATTGTTTAGCACAAAGAAAGCCCGTTCTTACTTAGACTGTACCATAATTATGCATAATGCATAATTATTATGCCCTTAAAGACCGTGTATTGCATGCATTTATATATAGTTCAGGTTTGGGAGGATAATTTATGATGTGTTCTTTTAAGATTGGCGTCTTTTTGTTACAAAAAAATCCCAGCATTAACTGCATTTTGCCTCATATGGCAAACAGCAAAATATTGTCATTCAACTTGGCCCACTGCAGCAGAGGAAAAATATTATTTTTAAAAGGTATTTTAGTTTATCATCCCAAAGGTTATAAAGCAAAGCATTTGTTTTCAGGATTATTATACATTTTGTTTTTGACTCAGTTTCAATAATACAGTTAATGGGTTCATGGAAGAGGGAGGAAGTGGCTACAGTCTTACTGTGTTGGGATCTCCAACACAATTGTCAATTGACCCTGACTAAACTCCCACAATAGACCCAGTCTTGCTTGGGTTAAGCTACATCCACTCAGTCCACTTGACCAATTTAGTTTACTAGTCTTCCAAGAAAAAGAGCTGGAGAGAAAGAATGCCTGCTCAAGCAAACTCCTCCATCACAGAACTCACTGTCAAGATCTGGCACTACAGAACATATCTCCCCCAAACATTGGCTCAGTGCAGTAACTAAACTATGCTTATTGTTTTTGTGTAGCCAGTAATATAATGAACCTTTGTCATATAGTCTTGGTTCAGTGTTCATGGGATACAAAACCCTTCCTGGAAAAAGTGGTGGGGATTTTCTCCAAATGGCAACTTTTAATCCAGTTAATATGGTTGTAATCTGCCAGAACGACCCAGCAGATGGGTTTGTGGCTAATTGAGTTTAGCCACTGTGGGTACAGGGTCATAAAGATGTAGTTGAGTTTCATGGAGGAACCTGCAACTCCTGAGAATTGTCCCAGGGTTTGTCTGAAACTGGCTGTGGCATAATGGTTACACAATTCTTTTCCATAGTCAACAGAATAGAATAGAATTCTTTTTTGGCCAAGGGTGGAAGGAATTTGTCTTGGTGCAAATACCCTCAGTATACATAAAAGAAAAGATACATTCGTCAAGAATCATAAGGTACAATACTTAATGATGGCCGTAGGGTACAATAAGCAATCAAATCATACTAGGAAACAGTCAATATAGATTGTAAGGATAATGACTATAACTATGACTATAACTGTGACTGTTATAGTCATACAGTCACAAGTGGGAGGGGAGGGATGATAAAGAGTGATGAGAAAATTAATAGTAATAGTAGTTCAGACTTCATAAATAGTTGGACAGTGTTGTAAGAATTAGTTGTTTAGCAGAGTGATGGCATACAGGAAAAAACTGTCCTTATGTCTAGTTGTTCTGCTGTGCAGTACTCTATAGCGTCGTCGTGAGGGTAGGAGTTGAAACAGTTTATGTCTGGGATGTGAGAGGTCTGTAAATATTTTCACAGCCCTCTTGACTCGTGCAGTATACAGGTCCTCAATGGAAGTCAGGTTGGTAGTAATTGTTTTTTTTCTGCAATCCTAATTATCCTCTGAAGTCTGTGTCTGTCCTGTTGGGTTGCAAAACCAAACCAAACAGTTATAGAGGTGCAGATGATAGACTCAATAATTCCTCTGTATTATCACAGCTGTCAAATCATAGCTCCCAGATGATCTTGCTCAGCAACCCATCAATGCTCAGGTTGGCTTTAACTGAGATAATGCTAGTTTGTATAAGGCCTATCCTTCTAGATAAAAATTAAAGAATGTTCCTCCACCGTTAAAACTCAAGTACATGAGGGATAATTTCCATTGGCTTTGGCTTTTAACTACATTCAGAAAGGAAAGAATGGATGTGTTTAAATTCTATATGAGTGAGGTAGAATGGAAATCCTAGGAGTTGTAGACCCAATACACCTGAGGAATCTGCTTTATACAGATCCTTTGGGAACAGAAACTGTATTGCCACTCCCTTTTTCAGAAATAAAGAAACTTTTTCCTCAAAAACAATATTTCCCAACCTTTGCGGCTTGGCGGCCAGGCTTGGGGGCGGGGGGAGAGGGGAACTGGGCTGCGTGAGTGGTGGGCCAACATGTATACGCATGCAGCTCAAGTTGCCTGAGTGGTGGGCAGGCACACACGTGCATGCGCATGCAACTTGACTTGCACAGGTTGAGTGGTGCAGGCATGTGCATGCATGGTCTCCTGTTGTTCATGCAAGTTGAGCTGCACACACACTTACATGCATAACAGCTGCCACTCACACCGCCCAGTTCTGAATAGACCATGGTCTGATAGTGGGCCAGGGGGTGGGGACCCCTGTTCTAAAGCAGTTTCTTGATCTCCACAACTTTAAGAAGAGTGGGGCTTCAACAGCATGCTGGGGTGGATAATTTCGGAAGTTGAAGTCTACAGATCTTAACGTTGTTGAGATTCAGGAACACTGCTCTAAAGCATATCTCAGGCAAACTTGCTTTAGCACTGGAACAGATTATAGAAGAAAATACTGATGTATTAGTTTTGTTCAAGACCCAGTTTGGTATAGTGGCTAAGGCAGTGGTGGCCAACCTTTTTGGGCTCCTGTGCCAAAAAAACGCATGCACACCAACGCACACACACTCACATGCCAGCACCCAGAATGCAATGCGCATGCCCCTCCCTAGACGCCCTGCATATGTGCACGCAATCCCCACCCCCTTACCTGCACTGCACCTCACAGCTGATTTTTCCTCCTCCCATTTTGTCGGGTCTATAATTCCGCCTGAAAAGCCTTGCAGATACTTTTTCCAAGCCTCTGGGAGGCCGAAAAATGCCTCAGACAACCCCCCCCCCCAAATCAGCTGTGAGGCATGCACATGCGCAGTGAGGTAAGTTTGCCTGTGGCTTGCATGCCATTCCACTTGTGGCATGAGTGCCATAGCTTCACCATCACGGGGCTAAGGCATCTGGCTAGAAACTGGTGAGTTCTAGTCTAGGTTACAGATGAAGCCAACTGGATGACTTTGGGCCAGTCATTCTCTTTCAGTTCTCAGAAGGAGGCAATGACACTTCTGAAAAACCTTGCCAAGAAAACTAAAGAAACTAGTCCAGACACTAGCCAAGAGTCAAAAACTGACTGAAAAACCCACCAACAAAATAATGCTTTGTTTAATATGCAATATGGAAATAGGTTGGTATTGAGGCATTATTTATCCTTAGGTTCGGCAAAACCCCTTTTGTTTGCTTTTTAGCTGGAGCCAGAGAAAAATGAAGTATGGAAAACATGCATAATGTAACAATATTATAGGGTTTTTTTCTTTCCTCATTCACACAATATTAACACCCAGAAATAATTGCTGCAGGCAACTGATGAGATTCAGGAGGACTGATCAAATAGTTCTTCATAGGAGACAGGAAAGAGTTTTGGAATTTGCTGCCCTATTGGCAACTATATAACTTTGCAAAAAAAAATTAAACAATTTCATGGAAATAAGTGTTTAGCAGCTGTGAGTTTAACAACTGTATGGTACCTCTGGAATCCAAAGCTTTGAATTGATGGAGAGCAACAATGGAGGAGGCCTGTAAGAAAAATAGGGTACATCTACCTTTAGAGTGATCCAACAGAGCTCTTTTGATAGTAAAGTCAAAGGGGTAAGTCAAGAGGTTTTGCTTCCCTGTAGTGCAAGATCACCTACCTGTCTGGTTTTTCATTGCAAAGACATAGGTTCAGCAAAGGTGGAAACAAAGATTCAACATTCCAATACAAGTAGTCCTCAATTTATCACCATTCATTTAGCAACTGTTCTAGATTACTATGGCACTAGGAAAAATGAGCTACAACCAGTCCTTGCGCTTACCACCATCGCGGCATCCCAAACAGTCATTTGATCAAAATTTAGGCAACTGGCCACTGGCATGTATTTACAATGGTTGCAGCATCCCAGGGTCATGTGATCTCCATTTGTGACTTCTGACATCAGTGGGAAAGCTGGTGTGATGACCCAGGGTGGGATACAAAACAAACACAGTCACAGAAAACAGATGAAGCCCCTTTTATTCCTTCAGTTTGCTTTCAAGCTCCGGATATCTTTGATGGAGGACAAAAACACTCCCACACAAACAGTTACACGAAGAAGGAAAAAAGCAGCACAAACCAGTCGAGATAAGGGCTAGAGGATGTCCACAGATAACATGCACTGGGAAGGATGCCAAACTCAGAGAGGAACTATAAACCAGAGATATTTACACAATTTGTTTCCAGCGTTTGCCAGTACGCAGGTCCAAACTCTTATTCAGTAGTCACACCTGCAGCCCATGAAAAGGATCAAGGCCCTCTCCTCCCAAGGAGACCATGTCTCTTCCTTATCCTCTCCTCTCTGCGTGCCCTAGGACGGATAGGGGATGGGCCTGGGTTCCTCCTCTGACTGCTCAGCCAGCCTCTGCCCTTCCCCAGCCTCCTCCACAACCTCCAGCCACACTCACACTCCCTGTCAGCTGTTCCTCCTCTCCCTCAGAGTCAGTCTCCACCAGGGGCATCACAACTGGATTCACTTAAAGTCCCTATAATTCACTTAACAAATGTACGGATTCATTTCACATTCATGGTAAAAGAGTCATAAAATCAGGAGTGATTCACTTAACAACTACTTTGCTTAGCAATGGAAATTGTGGCCCTAATTGTGATAATAAGTCGAGGACTACCTATGGTCCAAAATTAATTGTTGTCTTATCTGAACTCCAGGGAAATGTCTGGTACTCAAAAAAAATTAGCTTATTGGATAAAATCCAGTTCTTTCTGTCTATGTGATGATGTGTAATTCCAAATTGGGACTCATTTGTTCCTTCCATCTAAAGATATATTACTCTTTCCCACTGTTGGGCTGGAGGAATCAGACTAATTCATCTCATCTAATCATCACTTAGATTTGTGGTTCACATGGCAACATATTGCTGCCATGTACCTAACAAATAGGTTTAAAACACTCCATCTTGCTCATTAACCTTCCTCTATGAAAATCCAATTTTATAACAAGACATAACAGATTTCTCAACTAAGTGAAATGCTCGTGGTCCAGATCTGATATATGTACAAGCATTTTAATATATACCATCCCTCTTGGGATATTCAAAGAATTCTTCCAAGCTAGTTTGTACATTATACTAGCCCATAACATGATTTGTCTGGATTTTTAAAAGAATTTGTTTAGAATGCTATATGAACACAGCCATTATTGCATATAAACCATGGTTTATGGCTTAGTATATTATGTCAGTTCAGCCAGCTGGTGCTCCCTCAACAAACTAAAGTCAGATAAACAATGACAATGAAATCCAGTCATTCAAAATAAAACATGTATACAGATTTCTCTTAACCAAATAAGAATGATAATAGCAAATCGATTCGTTGCTATTGGAATAAACTGAAGAAAGATAAGTATCTAAGAAAGGATTGCTGAATGATTTACGGTACTTTAATCATTTATAGTAGAGTGAGGTAACAAATTTCCTTATCTGATAGAAGTCAGACAAAGGTTTGAATTTATACATGCAAATTTTTCCAACATATGGTTCATTCATGGAGAGAGTAAATGGATTTATCCTTCCTAAAGCTATCATTTGGCATCTGGTTCAGATTATGAAGCCTCGGGGTTCTAGTAGAAATGACAGTAGATCTTGCAAGTCTAACTTCTGCTTGCACCTGCCATGAGAACACAAGCCTTGTCTTAAGGGATCTGATCCAATATCTTTTAAGTCCATACTTCTGTTATAACCAAAAGCTTGCTTTGAGCCCTTTCTTATGCACTCTATGGCTTTTGGGGGGTATTAGGTAAAAAAAAGAGATGGCCAAGCATACTGACTCTCCATTTCCTCGGTTCCTGACCTTGCCAAGTTAAGCACTAAGGTGTGAATGCCACTGTATGTAGAGTGAGCTGTGTGCATATTCAACATTTTGCAGATAAATCCCTAACATGGGGCCTACGTACATCAGTAATCTGGTGACACTTCTCCTGATAGCTGCCAAGCTAAAACCCCATTCTATTTTACTTATTAAAAACTCTTTTAATTATAAAATAAGTATGAAGGTAGTATGTTGGAAAGAAAAACCACAAGTGTCGCACATTATTTTAGTTGCACTGCCAACAATGGCATGTTCAGGCCAACATAGGCATCAGAGGTCCTCTCAGCAAATTAAAAAGATAGAAGGCTGCAGACAAGGACTTTGACTAGAAATGTGCCCACTTGCCCAGCAAAACCATAATGAGATGGTAGAGAACATCCTGCATTACCAGAGGGAGACAGGGAGCAATCGCATCAGATTGCCTTGCAGTAAATGGATGCTTTGTAAATGTCTATGATCACCAAGGCACCCATATTTTCACAATGCTCATAATATGTTCTGAAAATTATCACTATGCCTTTCAGAAGGTGGTAGATGGGATCCATGTTCTGTGTAATCAGGGCTGTTCTATATAATCAGGAATTCTAATGATGTTCAAGCAAATATTTGTAGAACCCCAGTCAGATGTTTTCATCAGGATGGCAAAGTTAGGGAGTATAGGAATGGCTTGCAAAAAAACATCAGAGTCAGGGTCAGTGTTTATGGCTCCATGTCTCTTATATGTAATTAAACGTTATATTCATGCCTGAACAGGACAATGTACATCTTCAGACAGTTCTCTAAATGCTTGCAATCATGGCAAAGAAGTAAACATGAACTTTCATAAAATAGCTGTAACCCCGTTGCCATGCACCAGTTTTGCTACTATTACTAGAAGAACACTGCATTGCATTTCAAAGAAGCTTTTTTTTGTGGCAGGTATTTTTCAGTTTTAAATCCAGGAGAAGAAAGGAGTCACTAAACCAAAAGATGACAATGTATTATGGTGCTAAAATCTACAAATAAGAGCAACTAATTGACGGACCGAAGCATTTTTTGCAAAACAAACAAACAAACAAACAAACAAAAACAACTAGATTATTCAGATACATTTTTGTCTGTAGCTCCCCACTAATGGGGACAAGGCAGCTTTATAAGATTATACCTGTTTGGGAGAAAATTTGATGGAAGCAAATGCTTCCATTTTTCACATCCTGCCACTACATTGAGCTTCACAGTAATCAGGTTTCTACAAGATTTTGGAATTGGCAGCATGATGTGATAGTTCAGCTGTTGGGGATCGAATGAAGGCATGATCTTGAGGATCAGGGTTGTCTGATGGTGGCCATAACCATGCAACCAAATCCTCATCTTGCATGTAAAAAATGGATTGAGCTTTGATTGTATGGTTGTGGTCGTCATCTTAACATTTTGGACCCCTGTAGACATCCCTGTTGAGGACACTGAGAAATAAAGGATGTTTATTTATTTATTTAATTAATTAATTAATTTTTTTTATAGGCTGTCCATCTTATCTCAAGGTAACTCTGGGCCTATTTGTGCCACAGGGAGGTGAAATGACATGAAGACTAGCTCAGAAACTGAACTGTATTGTGAAAGTGAACGGAAGGCACCATATTTTTGCCTGATGTGCTGGTAGGTAAGGACAGAGGAAGAAAATGTTCCAAGGGGGAGAAAATTGGAAAGGGGGAAGGGTATCCTATCCCAAGTCTCCTTCAGCCACGATCTTTAAATATATGTATATTTCTCTACCAGAAGTGCTTTTCCTAACACTGGTTACAAACTGGATACCCAATTTGTATTCTTAAACTTGAGAGGACTTCTCATTCATACCCAGAGATGAACAACGAAATGAACTTTATTTCAGGCAGGCAGGTAAATGCACCAGATTTTTCTTTCCTTTAGGATGAACAAGTTTAGGGTACTATTCAGGGGTGGGATTCTACCAGTTTGGACCAGTTCTATAGAACCAGTTGTTACGATTCTGTGCAGTTCGGAGAACCAGCAAATCGTGCCACTGACTGTCCCCTCCCACCCCTCCTGTCAGATTTCTGCTTTCTAGCTAATCTAAATCACTGTTGTACTGCTTTGCCTTCACCCAGGAGGCTTCCCTGAGGCCCAGTCAGGAGTGGTATTCAGGGGATTGGGGAGGTGGGGAGAAGTGGCCTGAGAGCAGAGCCAAACCTTCCTTAGGACTGAAGCTTCTATTTTTCAGTGCAGACTCAGGCAGCAGATTGCAGAAAGGTAGATCTGGGAGTGAATCTGTGATTCTGCAAGCAGCTCAATCTGCTTTGCCTTATTTGGGTAAAAGTTGCATATATATATATATATATATTCCTCCCTTTTCCAGCACCTTAAAGCCACAGGACATAAAATTAATTTTGAGGGAACCAAATTAATCTCCAATACTGAACACTTCAACAAGAGAATAATCAGGGAAGCCACCGAAATAGAGAAACACCCCATAACATGAATAAACGGGACGATACCTTCCACCTACCAGACATCTGGAAACTAGCCCTTATCAACAAACGAGTCCCAGCCACGAAAACCAACACCAGACCCCAAATAACACATGATGCCACCACCAATCTCCCTCACCAGACTCAAACCTAAACCCATCCCATAGATGAAAGGCAACCACCGTCCAGAAACCAGACCATGGCTGCATCACCAGCTGCCACACACCCCGACCCCCAAACCAAATAAACTGACACAAACCAAAACCCAGAACATTACATCACAACCTTCGCTCAGGATATCACATCACAGAACTCAGGAGGTTACACCACAAAACCTCAGAATGTTCCAACACAGCCAACGACTCAAGAGATTACAGCACAAGACCCAGGATGTCACAACAATAGAACTCAGAAGGTCATCACACAGCCCATTACCTAGGTCTTTACAACACAGGAGGCTGATAGACACACAGCCAGTACCTCAGCCACACAGGTCCTTACGAAAAAGCCAACCAATCTGCAAACATCAACTCCATCAACCAATCGAGAAATAACAACACAGCCAACCGGGCTGCTTACAACAGAGCCAGCACACCACACCTCCCCACCAGTATTTATAGAGAGACGGCAGCTCTGATTACACTTTGCTTGCACAAGCACGAAGCCGAAAGCACCAGCCTGAAGATGGCGAGTAGGACCTCATCGAAACGTCGCCAAGATACTCTCAATCTTACACAGGAAAAGACCTGAACACACCAAAACCTGCATATATATATATATATATATGATGCATAACCTGCATATATACATACATACATACATACATACATACATACATACACATACATACATACATATATATACAATATTTACATAAATATTTACATATAAGCCACACCCACCCAGTCACATGACCACCAAGTCACACACACCCCAGTCAGCAAGCCACACTCACCCAGTCACATGACCACCAAGCCACACCCACAAATTAGGCCATGCCCACAAAACCGGTTGTTAAGAAATTTGAATCCCACGCCTGGTGCTACTTCTGGTTCCAAATATCTTAGTTAATCAATGACTTGCTTTCCAGCTTTGCCAGGCTGCCTGCCAAGACAGTATTCTCGGTGTTCATCTACAGGGAAAAAGAGAGGATCCTTTGCTCATTCATCGCATTTGGAAACTTGTTGAGATTTAATAGGGGAAAGAGAAATAAGCACAGGAAGTCAGTTAATGGCTGGCTTTGCAAGGTACCATTCTGGGACATATTTCAAATCTTAAGATTCTGAATCATTTTGTAATTTGCCAAATCATAACACAAAATGTGTTGAATGTGAACATAGAACTACTCATATTAGAATGTCATTGTACAAATGTATGACACATCCATGTGGGCAATGTTGTGAATGATTTTGGTACAGATACACCTCATTTGAAAAGTGATATTATACACCTGCAAAGGTGGATGGATTATGATTCCTTATAATGGAAAAATTGACCAAGGTGTATAAAATCACTCATGGGATGGAGAAAACGGGTAGAGAAAAGGTTTTTTCCTCTCTCAACAAAAGATGATCAGGGATCATAGAAAGAAGCTGATTATAAAGAGATTTAGAACAAAGAAAGTGTTACTTTCCAAGGAGTGTAATAAATGGTGTATTTCATTAGTATGAATGCCAAATTGGGTTGCAGCGATCCAGATTAGTAGTTTGAGATTTCTGTATTTCTTTGTTGCCATATATTGGCAGTCTGACTTTTTTTAGCTCAAATCTTGGTTTCTCTATTTAAAATGACATAAAACAGATTTGCAATTTTCGGGAGGGAAAATGTTGTCACTGATGCAAATATGCCATGTATTGGATGGATTAAAACAGGGGTGTCAAACTTGCAATGACACATCATCGTGTGACATATTGCAACTTCCCCCCCCCTTCTATAACCTGGGGGTGGGCATAGCTAGCGCTTGACACATCCACCCCCGGGTCGCGAGTTTGACACCCCTGGTTTAAAAGGACTGGATGCATTCATGGAGTCAATCAATGATCTCCAGTCTTAAAGGTCCAGTGTTACCTTTGGGTTGGGAATTATTATAATTTAAACATGAATGCAAATACCAGCCAGCTTCTTTTTTTAGGAATAGCAGGACCATCGTCCTGGTCAATGTATTTGGGGAAGTGGGAGGGTTGTTCATCTGTGCTGTCCTACTCTACTGTAAGAAAAGACACTAAGCAAGACAACTACTTTAATCCATCAGTCTCCCGTACTGTAATCCAGGGGTCCCAGTCTTTTTGGAGAACATATTGTATGCATAATCATAAAATGTCTTCAAAGAGAATCAGAACCAGATACAAAGTCCAAGTACCCTCTCTAATCCCTCCTTCTGTAGACTGCTCCATGACGCCCTTGTTTACCTTTGCTCTTTTTCTAGGCAGGTGACCATCCTAGCAAATCACTAAGTTGTTTAAACTGCCCATCATTTTGAATCTCAAATTTACTAAGCATATTTGGGGCCCGGGGACATTTGCTTTGCATCTATTATTTTTTTTAAAAGGAGGAGGAGGAGAGGGAGAGGGAGAAGAAGAAGAAGAAGAAGAAGAAGAAGAAGAAGAAGAAGAAGAAGAAGAAGAAGAAGAAGAAGAAGAAGAAGAAGAAGAAGAAGAAGAAGAAGAAGAAGAAGAAGAAGAAGAAGAAGAAGAAGAAGAAGAAGAAGAAGAAGAAGAAGAAGAAGAAGAAGAAGAAGAAGAAGAAGAAGAAGATCATCAGCTTGGTAGGACTTATAAGTATTTGAGGCACATTGGTGCTTCTGGATGCTGTATCAGAATCCCTGGTTCCTTCACACACTTCTTTGAACAGACTGGGATTTCAATGAACAAGCTTGACCTGAATTATAGCTCATTTAAAAGCAGTTATTTGACAGCCCCTGGGGTTGTCAAAGGAACTGGCACAGATGAAGTCTGAGTGAAGGAAGAGAAAGATCTCAACCCCTGCCAGGCTGCATTTGCTTGTAAAGCCTCTAGCAATTTCCATTTCATTCATGCAAGTCTTGTGAAATTATTTAAATATGAGAAGATGATTTATAGACTATCAAGCCCCAAATATGTTGTTAAATTCCAGGATCTTCCTTTTCTTTGTCTCAGGCAATAAGAAAACAGGAGCTCTTCGTGTAACTGATAAATGGTACATACCAAAGGAAAAGTATCACCTGTGCATTTTATTAGAATTTGAAGGCAATTGGCAGTTAAACTAACTTTCTTCTCTGTTAACAATTTTACGCCTCCCCCACACCAACTGCAAGTATGTAATTACCGAATGATCTGTAGAATTTTAATGAATTCTACCCTCACAATTGAATTATCATTGCATTGACTTAAAGCTCATCCCTATGTCCCCCTACCTGTGCCTCAAGGATGGCTTGTTGATCATGTCCTCATGATGCACCCTCATCTCAACCCCCAGCTCATAGCTGAGGCTACCTAGCTTCAATTTATCTGATCCAAGAGAGAAAAGCAAGTAAGAGTAAGAGTGATAGGTATTCTTTCTTCTGCAGGGTGAGTATGGGGTGCCATACTTGATCCCAAGAGCAAGTAAGGGCTTCACAGAAAACCAGAGGGTGCAGAAAGCCCTTGCTCACACAACACATTGAGTTCAGACAAAACTAAACCAAGATTTCCTTGGGAAGACCCTAGGAGCACTTGCTTGCTATTGGTCCTAAACAACACTATTCAACTTGTCAACTTACCTGGCTGATAAGAGACAAAGGAAAATAACAATTATGGGCTGCTGACTTCTGTATTGATATTCTTAGTCATTGCCTTTTGGAGGATGTTTACCCGACCCAGATATCAACACACCTGCTGACTTCAAGCTAACCTAGCTTTGAAGCAGGAGAACTGTTGAAGAAGACACCCCTCCACTGTTCTCAATCTATTGCTTCCACTTACTCCAGGAGAGGCAAGCATCTTGATTTTCTTTGACAAAGCCATGGTGGAGAGCCGGATTGGGCTAATGGTGCAACATTTGTCCCTTCAGTGGCTGCAGAATGAGGAAAATCTGGTTTCTTAGGACCAGGAATGCTGATAGCAGAGTGGCTGGAAGAAGAAGATAGGGTAGTAAAACCTATTTGCAAAGCAATAGAGGCACTGTCGTTGCTGAAGAAGAAAATATGAAGTGGCAATTGCAATAAAGTCTTGCCTAGCTCTCTGTGTCGGGATATCTCCTTCCTGCAACTAACTTAGGGTTTTCATTCTCTCCTTTCTCCTTCTACCCCTTCCCTCCAAAACACCCAAATAAGACTTCAGGAAAACAATGGATTCAGAGAAGTAGTTGGTTAGAAGGACAGATTAGATGCAGATATTTTGGCAGAGGGTTACTGACCTAAAGAGCAGCAAGACAGAAAAAAAGAGTCCTTAAGAAAGATGGATGGAAGGGTAGGGCTACATGAACTCCAAGGTACTTTCCAATCTTTATATTCTATGAGTCATATTTCTGGGAGTCAAACTTCCACTTATGAGACCGATAGCACCATGGAAAGATTTAGTCCTTTTTTTTTTAAGGTTGTAGCAAAAATCGCTTCGTTCACAGGGCTTTTTGTATCTTGTTGAATCCCTCTCCCCTGTCACTTCAAAGTTTATATGAGCATTGTTATTTCTGGAAATAAGGACCAGGGCAATTATTATGCGATCAGGGACTACTATTTTCTTTGTTGGCCCTAAGGATTACAGGAACATGACAGTACCAATGATATATAACTACAGGCCCCTCACATCAGGCCTGGACATAAACTGTTTCAACTTCTTCCCTCAAGAGGATGCTACAGGGCATTGCAAGCCAAGACAACCTGACACAAGGACAGTTTTTCCCCATGCCATCACTCTGCTAAACAACTAATTCCCACAACACTGTCTTATGCCCTGGAATATCAAAACATCTAGTTGGGCTATATTACTATTATCCTTCTCCTCTTTCCTCTTTCCTATTACCTATTCCTTTAGCATCTTATGACTAATACTTTGCTGTATGTATCTTGTGATTTATGTTGATTTCTTTTATTTAGTATCCTATGACTGTCACTGAGTATTGTATCTTATGATTTATGATGATGGTATTTTATGATTATGATCATGATTATCACTTGTTGCTTGTATGTACACTGAGAATTTATACACCAGAGACAAATCCCTTGTGTTTCCAATCACACTTGGCCAATGAAGAATTCTATTCTATTCTATTCTATTCTATTCTATTCTATTCTATTCTATCCCATCCCATCCCATCCCACTCCACTCCACTCTACCCTACCCTACCCTAAAGTTAGTGTTTTAACCCATTTTGGGAAATTTGGAAAAGAGTCTGGGGGCTTTTAAATACACAGTGAGCCTGTCAAATCTCGTGCAGGTCTAATGCACTTATTAAAGGAGATCGGTAGGAAAAAGATCAGCAAAATTCACACCACCAAAATCAATATTTTATCATCCAATTTCAATAAAACAATCTTATGCAGCTTGAGGGCCACAAAAATGCTATGGGAAACTCCATGCACCTGCAGAAAGTGGTTCGCTTCACTCTTCTAAACTTCATGAATCTATTTGGATTATTTTGTGGGCTGCTTCTGTTCTAGATCAGATTCTTGCTGCAAACTTTTTTCTAGAAGCGCTCTAGACACACAAGATAGAATTTATTTCCCTGATTCTGAATGTGCATTTATGAAAACAAATAATTCCAAGGTTCCATGTGCACCAGTTTTGTAATCAGAACGATGTAGAAGATTCTCCAAGAAAAGTAAAACAAGACTCTGCAATTGTGTTGGGGTTCAACTCTTATGAACACCCACCAGTAGCCATTATGAATGGTGGGAACTAACGAAAAGCCCTTTCTTGCTTATATCTGGTTTGACTGCAGAAAAGCAATTTTACAAATGACATTAAGCTACCGCAACCTGACAGTCCAATAAATATGCAAAGATATAGTGGGAGCAGACGCCCACAGCAAATGTGGGGGAGTGCATCCAATTACAGACTAGTGCCATGCATTCATGTATCAAAGGCATGCTGAAACCTGCCTTAAAACACAAGGCAACATTTAATTGACAAGAGGACAATCTGCTCTTTCTCTTCCCCCATATACATACATACCACCTGCCTTCATTGCGTTCACATGAATACAGCCTGCTTGAGACTTCACCCTCTCTAGTAGTTACAAAAGTATACCACCCATTTGTCTGCTATTTACTTTCAGAGTGGACAAGAACAACATTAAGCTGAAGACTGACTTAGTTTCAAGACAACACTGTCTCTCTCTGCTGCAGTGGGAGCAAGCGTTGCTAAGCCTGGGGGTGTGGCGATCGAGATGCGTTATCTTGGACTCGGTGGAAACGATTGGAGAAAAAACAAGTGGTTTGAAAAGGAATAAAATGCTGACTGTATCTGCCACATTTGAATGGCAAGATCAATGAGAAATGCTATGCTGACAGTGCAGAAACCTTGAAAGAGCAGATTGCTGTATTGTCTTCACTAATGCCAGGATATCAGACAGCTTGGTTATTAACAGCTTGGTAAAAAGACTGAATCTCAGAATCTAGATAAAACAAGGGAAGATGTCTCTGTGCTGCATCTGTCTAATGTAACCTTTGTAAGATACATCACTCCTGACAAAACCCATTGCTGTTACTGCACAGTGAAAGATTTTCTAGCTCCAGAGGGCCAGCAAACATTGCCAGTCTGACTTAGGCACAGTCCAACTACACCAAAGTGATGACTAAGCAGAAAGATTCTATGGCAATAATCTCTCTCCATTAGAATAGCAACAGCTGCCATTTATCAGAAAGACTAAAAAGATCCCAGATGATTTACTGATAAACAGACCATTTTTCTGACCCCGATAAAGGGTCTGACACCTCACCAATCCTTTAATAAAATATCAGATATCGTGTCTTCTCTTTCTGCAACAGAGAGAGAGAAGGAGAGATCAAATTCATATAGGAACCTAGGAAATTCCCACCAAATCCTAAGAAACTTTGGAGTGTATCTTATTGCCAAAATCAATAATACAGGCACCCAAAGAAGCCATCTTCAAGTAAGTTACCCAAATTTCATTTTGCAATCTTTTATTCGCTCTTTTCTGAAATTAAAAGAAACTGGGTATCACACTGGCAATGTGGAGAGCCATCCTCTGAAGAACCACTGTATGTGATCTTCCGATAAATAGCAATAAAGTCACATGAGATCCTTAGCCTGATCTCCAAAGCTGACTGCAAGCAAGCTTTTCAGATCTCTAAGAAAAGAGATCTGTCCCTTCTTTGCCTGTCTGTGGTATGGGAGAAATAAAAGAGTGTTGTAGAGAGGGAGAGAGAGAGAGAGAGAGAGAGAGAGAGAGAGAGAGAGAGGTGTGTCAAAAGGAAAAAATATAGACCGTCAGAAAGAAAGAGAACAGGCGACTCTCCCACTATTCATTTTATTTGTTTGTTTGTTTGGGTTCTGGTTACGGTATTTCTGCCGATGATTTTGGTCTATAGCATTTAAATAATCTGTACAAAAGAGAAGCATGCTATTCCTTGCACCAAGACAAACTCCTTGTGTGTCCAATCACACTTGGCCAATAAAAGAATTCTATTCTATTGATAGGGATGACATTGCTTTGTTGAGCACAAAGGCTCCTATCAGTTTTGGAAGCCATATTCCATGCTGCCACATAGCCTGAGAAGTTGGGAGGGGGGCAATTTCAATTGAGTAGTTCTAAATAGACAAAATAAAATTATTTTCTTAGTTCAAGGTTATTAAGTATGGCGCAGCAGAGAAAAAGGATCTTACATCGAGACAGATTATGATTGGTCCATGTAATGTGATGATGGGAAAAAGGGGAATGGATTGTACTTTGGGACATTGTGGGAAATCCAGCAAACTTTAGTTTCAAGATTTCACAGATGTGCCAGGTGCTATTCTAATAAAGATACTTTTGAGATTATGCTTGTCTCGGAGTTACTGATTGGAATGGAGGTTTGCTGGAACGCTGACATTAGTTTCAAGATAATGTCAATGTTCTAGCAAACCTCCATTCCAATCAGTAATTATCCATTGTGGTTTATACACTATGATTTACCACACAGGTGCATTTACCACCATTTCTAAGGAAATAAGGGATAGACTTTAAATGTCTTTTTGATGTCCAGGGGGGCCACTTTAAAACCAATGGATGGGACCAAAACAAAAACTACAGTATTTTGATATAATTTCATTTGTAACTGAATACTGTTGATGAGATTATTTGTCCATCAATAATATCCCTCTTGTATCACAATTAAAATTATGATTTAAAATAACTTTTAGAAGTTGGGGCCAATATGAAACTCTGGGGCCTAGATTTGTGCATCTCTGGGATATTACTAAGTACAACTTATTGATTCTTTTTGTAACTAATCTAATCAAGCATGGGTAAGTGTAATATGTGGACACGCCATTGCTAGTGCAATCTACTCAAAAAGGTGCTTTGAACAAAAAAAAAAAAAAACATCTCACGCAATAAGTAAGTGAGTACGTGAAGTACAGAGGGCATTAGGAAGTTGGGAACAAGAGAGAGAGAGAGAGATGAAAGGAGAGAGAGAGGTCACATAATGGTATTAATGAAATGTCTCCAAGAAATGACTCAAGTTCAGAGAGCACAAAGAACTCCATGGATGGATGAGTGGATGGAGATGATAAGTAATGTGGGAAGCCCCCCAATCCTAGAGAATGAAATATTTTTGGGAATATTAAAAAGGCAAAGGAAAAATGGAGAAAAATCTTAACAAAGGCAGAAAGCAGTCCCAGTCTTCCTGCCATAACCTCAAGCAGAAGCCTCAAGTCTTTAGAGTTGGATATTTTGTGCCTATTAAGAAAAACTGGGCCAATCTATTCATAAATAAAATGCCTTCAGCCAAGCTCCCACAGAAAGTTGGAGCTGATGAGATTAAGAATGTACATTCCCCCATCAAAATTCTAAGGACAGGACATGACCTTTAGGACATAATAGGATTTACCACCAATAGCAAAAGACACAAGGCTCACTACATTGCACAACCCTCTGGAGCATCTCAATCACCAGCTTCAGAACCCTATAAAAATCCACCCACTCATTCAGCCATTTTGTCAGCCACTCCAGAAATATGCTGTCACTGAAGTTTCTGGCATCCAAATAAACAGAGATCTTCTTTCCTTGTAGCCAGCCTCCATTTTATTTTCAGTGTTTTTCTCCCAGATTGAAACTGGACTGGATTTTTCTTCCAAAAGTAGGTAGGTACCAGTAGGTAAGTAGATAGATAAATAAATATAGTCTCCATGTAAATCAATAGAGAGCAATGAACTCTAGGACAGATTCTCTACAGTATGTAGATGTAAGCATTGGTTCTCGCTTCTCGGAGATCTGGAGCAGGAAGCCTTTAGCATGCTATCAGTATCTCCATCTATAGTTTTATCAGCTAAATCAATAAAAGCTACTTCTGTCCCAGATCGATCAGACATTGATAGATCTTCTGTGATCACTGTAATTGAAAAGGAAGCATGTGTGCTAAATCACATGAGCAAAAGGAGACATTCATTTTATACAATTTCTATTCATGGGCTGGACTTTATTAAAAGAGAATAAATGTAAAAACTTAGGAAGGTACAGATTTTCCCTTATTTCAATAATATTCTAAGAATGAGGGGGAAACTAATGTTAATTGCCTGTTGAAAAGCACCTGGCAACTTCAGTATAATTGTACAGGATACAGAAAGGCAAAAAGCAAAATTATTACGGAAGGCTATTCCCATGTTTTATTTAACCATGGTTTAAACTTTAAAGCATATTATATGAAGACCCCTGATACAAAGAAAATTAGATTTTAACCTTAAATTCTATAGTGGCTAATCAGATTAGATTAAAGTATGCAACCAATCCTCACAGATGCTGTGGTGTTTATGCTCACAAAATGACTGCTATTGGGTTTGGGAACATTTAAAAACTGAATAAGATGCAAAATCTTGTAAGTTCTGTTCTCATGGGATAAAATTTAACAAGAAAAAATGTAATGCATTTTGAGTATATACTGCAGTATAACCCAATTTTAACTGTCCTTTTAAGGTTTTGTTTCCCATAAGATTTTAAAGTCTTTGTATGAAAATAGCACTTGAAACTATTCCAATCTCTTATAGGTTTTCAAACAACTCTGATTTTAAAATTATTTTCAATTGGCTTACTTTCTTAGATAATCAAAGGTATTATTTCTGTACTACACTAAAAGATAAATCTAAGAATCTTCTATTTTTCCTCTCCTTAATCCTATGCTATGCTATTTTATGTTGCTATTAAAAGGAAAATCATTGCTCTTATTTGTGGCTACATGACATTGGAAAGCAGATAAATAATTGGATCAGCAAGTATGTATATATACATCAGTGGTGATGGGTAGAAAATGTCCCAATGGTGCTTTTTCAAGAGACAACTGGATTTTCTTGTTTTTCTTTGAAGACATTTCATTTCTGATCCAAGAAGCTGAATAAAGAAGCTTCTTGGATGAGAAGTGAAATGCTTTCAGAGAAAAACCAGAAAGTCCAGTTGCCTCTTGAAAAAGCACCTCTGAGACAACCATGATCTGGATGACTGAGAATCTCCATAGACAGGTAGAAAACTCAAATCTGAAACCTCTAGGCTAACCTCCTCCAAATCACTTGGGAACATGCTGAATGACAGATATAGTCAAGCCAGAAACAAGCTACATAATGGCTGTAGTCACACCACATGGTAAACCATATTGTTTGTTTAGTTTTGGCTATACTGTATGTGTTATGCAAATATAGCCATTGTGATTTGTGATCCATGTTTATGGCTTGGTGAATCCAACTACTTCTGAATTATTCTCTAAATTATTACTAAATTGTGATTTGGTGTAACATGTGATCCCAGGTAAGGTTTTGATCAGCAAGTCTTACTTTATTTTCTAATATAACATCCTTTCATTCTCAAGAGGCTTAAAATAAATGTCCTAGAAACATCTGTTCTCCATTTTCTTTGGATTTCCTAATATCTTCTATGAGGAGGAAGTAAACTTCGGGTAGCAGAAAGTTACTACTTTTGATCAGGTCTTTGCTTAGCCTTTTCTGCCCATTTTCACTGGAATCACTTCAAAATAACCTGAACTGCATCCACAGCATCTAAGGAACTGAAAAATTACACTCTTGTTTTGAAAATTAACAACAAACAGAATTGATAATTACCCAGCTGTTCTGTCTAAAGGTTCTGAACAGCTTAAAGGTCACTCAGCCTAAAGGGGACTCGCTTGGAAAAATAACTCTGCAAGGGTTTCAAGGCAATCGGGTTGCTCAATTCTTCCTGATTTCTGAAAATCCCTAGCTACAGATGCTCCCAAGAGAGGCCAGCATTCAGTGATCCCCAAACTTTTGAGCACCAGGAATTGCTTCTATGGAGAAAGGTTTTTCCATGAATCAGAAGGGGGATGGTTTTGTATGCTGCCTGCATCCCACGGAGGGGCTCCACTTGTTTGTGTGGACTAGTTACTGGCCTGCCTTAAACTGGTACTGGTCCACAGACCAGGGTTAAGGATCCCTGCTCTAATTGAAAACTCACTTGGTAAGGGCTGACATGTTGTAACCAAAGTGGCTTTCCTGGGAAAACACAGAATCAGAGAATTGGGTAGGGCCATTTAGGATGGCTCTGTCTGAACAGGAATCCAAATTAAAGTATTCATGAGAGGCGGGTGTCCATAGGGACACCTACAACAAAACACAATGACATAAAAATGGCACTGTGTACATCATGACGTCCTCATAGATTACTTACATACTTGTATCACTTTGCATTGTGATGCTTGTTTGATGCAGCTATATTAGTTTGGTAAAATGATCCACAAATTGTTATTTAACATACACATCTGGCTTCCTCTTTTAGATGCTTACAGATCTTCAGGCTCTGCTTGAACACCCCCAGTGAAGGGGAGCTGCCACATCCCTCTAGTACTGAACTGATCTTGTTAGGAAGTTTCTCCTATCATTCAACCCAATCAGTTTCTGCAAAAGACACTATTCTCTGTCTTATCTGCTGCATTCATGTGACACAGGCTCCCCTACATAATTTCTAGGGGAAGAGATCCTAAGGAATGGAGCAAGAGCCAGCCAGTCAATGAGGACTGAGTGTTTAGTTGTCTCAAAATAAAGGGGTAAAACTATAAAAATGAAATAGGATGGAAGACCATATTTGAGATCTTAGCTGATGGAATAGGAGCTTCTACATCTTTTGTTCTGGAGAAATGAGCTGAAGTTCCTTATTTTTTAGATCAAAACAGTACATATCCTGAAAATATAAGAGGTAGCTGGGGAATGTAAGACCCTTGGAATATTACCGAACTACAAACTCCTAGCTGCCTCAGCCATCATGACCTAGATGAGAATGCTTTAGAATAGCAATAGCACTTAGACTTATATACCACTTCATAGTGCTTTACAGCCCTCTCTACGTGGTTTACAGAGTTAGCATATTGCCCCCAACAATCTGAGTCCTCATTTTACCAACCTCAGAAGGACAGAAGGCTGAATCAACCTTGAAATGGTCAGAATCAAACTGCTGGCAGTTGGCAGAATTAGCCTGCAATACTGCATTCTAACCATTGAGCCACCATAGCTCTCACTAAGGGAGGCTCAGCCAATCTCATTGTACACATGTTGTGCATTAACAATAAAGGTTTGAATTGAATTGAAAATGTTTGAAATTCTGCTTGGTTGTATTTTAATTCTATCTTTTGACAAACCAGAAACCAGTGCCACTAACTCATTGCTACTCCTCAGGTTAAACTCCTGTGGCAGTTCTGAATCTTGAGAGTGAACATTGTTAAAAGCAATTGACAGATCCATAAATACAGTCTGAGACATAATTTGTTAACTAAATACTACAGATTCTTTGTGCTATTTGCTTTGTTACATCCGATCCTATCTTACTTTCTCCAAGAACTGAACTGGGACCACACATTGTTGGCAGCTCATTTTTGTTATCTCCATCCTCAGAACCTCTCAAGGTTTGCGACTGAAACCTTATGATAAATCGTTTATCTTGGGCAGCACTATACTTTGTACTGAGGAAAGAAATAGGTCTGGGACTCCATAGACCACACAGTTAAGTTTTAGAATTAGTACATCATAAATTTAACCTATTAAAATCCCACTGACTTCAAGGAACCAATAGCAATATGTAGCTTCATTAAAGCCTGGGCAACATTAATATATCCCATATTGAATGATAATTTCAAACATTTTAAAATGTCTTTCATCCCATTCTCTTTCACATAACTGACCCACAATATTTGGCTGGCTGCTAAGCTAAAATCTTATTTGTATAATTTTGGCTTTGCACTGTGTGCAGATATATTATGGCTGGTTAATGAGAGGTTTATAGCAAGCAGAGTACATGAAATTTGGTGAATTTCATGGCTGAATAAAAATTTGAATCTGAACTACCTGGGTCCTAGCCCAATTGCTTCCCACTGGTTCTTGCTGATTTATTTTTTCAATGAAATTTTAAACCAGCTCACTAAGTTAGTCCTGCTCTCCAAAGTAATGTTTCCCACCCAAACTTCCTAATGCAGCCACTTGTAACAATAACACATTGTTCTGAACTTTGCTATTGGTATTAACAAAGATTACCAGTGTGATTTGCCTTCGGGATAATTCTTGACTGCAGTCTGACTTGAGGAAGGAATGTTAATTGCCCAAGATATTAAAGTTATGCCCCTCAGTGAGAGCTAATTGTTAGGAGATTGCTCCTGGATAGAGGGCTATTCTGCAATGTTCTGCTTAGGAAAAGCTAAGAAGGGGGTTGTGAACATACCTTCTCTTTTAGCAAAGGATGACATAATCTTCTTTAGCTCTCTGTATGGAGTGAGAAAAACAGCAGTTTTGATTCAGGAAATAAAAAAGCAGCAGAGAGAAGTGAATTCTTTAAGTCAAATCTGCTTTGGAATGCTGCCTTTTTTCCTGAATAAGGTCATGAATTGAATTGTCTTTTGGGGTCATAATCTCAGCTTGCAATTTGAAAATAAACACAAAGCCCCATTAAGCTAGTTTAGTGCAGTGGTTCAAGTGTGGGGCTAAGACTGAGAAAACTCAGATTCAAATCCATACTCTGCTTTGGAAGCCTGCTTGGTGACTTGGAGCTTAGTCACTTTATCTCAGCCCAACCTATTTCTCAGGTAATCATTGCTGGAAAAAAAATGGAGGAGAGTGCCTTATATGCCAGCTCCCAGGAGAAAAGTGGGATATAAATCAAAGAACTCCATTGTATGTCTCTGGAACTACTTACTGAAGTTTGTGGCTGTAATTATGAAATAAAGTAGACCCAGAATGCACATTCACACATTATATAATAATATGCTTGGTTTGGGTTTATGTTTTATGAATCTGGAAACTATAGTTCATAAAGCAATGGCTGGAAACTAATCAAGGAGAGAAGCAATCTAGAAGGAAGGAGAAATTTTGTGACAGCGAGAACACTAAATCAGTGGAATGACTTGCCTTTAAAAGTTGCGGATGCTCCATCACTGGACGCTTTTAAGAAGAGATTGGACAACCCTTTGTCTGTGTAGGAAGTTAGCACCCACCCCTCTCCTAGAAAAATGAAATATCCTGGGAAATATTAAAAAGGCATAATATTTCCTCTAAAAAGAGTAGAAACTCAGCAGAAACTCACCCCCACCTTTGTTAATGGGTGGGCCATTAAGGCCTGGGCTAGAATACTTTACATAACAAAGATCTCCAGGTAAAGCTATAGCAATTGCTCAAAAACCCTTTTCAGTGCATCATCATCCAGGGAAGCTCAACCAAGTCTGGAACTCAGGACAGCCTACAGTGTTGCCCCTGCATGGCCCCATGGGAGTCTGACAACCAATTTGAAACAAGCTTCCATTCAAATCCCAACAAAGGTTATAAAACCAAGGCACTTTCAGCATATCATCCCTTCCTTCTTGATCTTTTCCTTCATCTTGAAGCATGTGGTCATCCTTCCTTTTCACTCTGGAGCTCCAGGCCATGTGGTCCTGTCTACCATTAAACCTCCCAAACAGCCTCCATGTTTCCAGTGTCTTTTTCCCCACTTCGAACTGAACCCAGAAGGATCATTCTTCCAACATCTGAAAAGTTGAAAGGTCTCCTTCTTGAACAGAAGGTTGAACTACCGTGTTTCTCACAAAATAAGGCCGGGCCTTATTTTTTTATGAGCCCCGAAAAAACGTCTAGGACATCTTTTCGGGGGTGAATTAATTTCTCCCCCCCCACGCACCAGCGCCGTCTCTAACAACAGCGTCTGAGTCACTCCTGCTTTTCCCCCGTCCCCATAACAATAGGAAAAAAACCCAACATTTTGAGGTATCTGGGTGCTCCGTGCGCTGCATTTTGGTTTAATCCCGAGCGGCTGGGTGGGCATGAGAAGGGCCGAGCGAGCGTCTCTGCTGCTGCTACCCTTGGTGCTCCAGCCTCGGGCTCTGCAAGTTTGCAAAAGTTCCGGTGCACAGCCCGTTCCTGCATTCCAAGCGCCCAGGCCGAGCTGCAGCTGTCCCTCTCTCGCCAGTGTCGTCTCCAATAACAGTGGCAGCAGCAGCGGGAACCGTGGAAGTTACGGAGGCAGCTCCCCCACCTGAGAAGCAGCTGAAATGCTTCCACAGTTCCCGCTGCTGCTGCCGCTGTTATTGGAGACGACACTGGCGAGAGAGGGACAGCTGCAGCTCGGCCTGGGCGCTTGGAATGGAGGAACAGGCTGCGCACTGGGACTTTTGCAAACTTGCAGAGCCCGAGGCTGGAGCACCAAGGGTAGCAGCAGCAGAGACGCTCGCTCGGCTCTTCTCACGCCCACCCAGCTGCTCGGGATTAAACCAAAACGCAGCGCGCAGAGCTCCCAGATACCTCAAAATCTTTTTTTTTCCTGTTGTTACGGGGACGGTGGAAAAGCAGGAGTGAGTCAGACGCTGTTGTTGGAGACAGCACTGGCAAGAGAGGCGCCAGTACCGGTGGAAACCATGGAAGCTACGGAGGCCTGAGAAGCGGCTGAAACGCTGCCAGACATCCATGCCAACACCGCCCACCTGCTGACCCGGGTAAGAGAGGGGTAAGGGAGCCCTCTGTGCTCCACCATGATTGGCTGTTAGGAGTGGCTGATGGTAAGGCGTAGATGCCCATGGGACACTCCTAATGGCAAGTCCCCCCACCTTCCCCCCCAATTTCACATGTTTTAAACTAGGCCTAAATTTGGGGGGAGGGGCTCAATTTCATTTTATGCCTAGAAAACATGCTGGGTCTTCCTATGGGGGGGGGCGTATTGTTGGAGAAACACGGTAGAAGACCTTCGAAGTCCCTTCCAACTCTCTTATTCTGTTAATGCATATATTATGGCAGCTGTCCAATTGTGGCTTATTCAGCAAACCATAGTTAAGCCATACCTTAGCCCTATGTGATATAACATTTGAAACAAAAGTTTTGGCCTGCACTGTAGCCTTAAGTCTGCTTAAGCATAACCTTCCAATCTTCACAGCAGAAATGCAGCTGCTGCCACTATCCAGAGTCTTTTGGGTGTCCCACAAGCCAAGTAGGGGCACGTGGCTGGCCAACATGTGCAAAGTCGACTCATAGTTTGAGTAGTTCCAGCTTAAGACAAGCTGCTGCAGGTTGTTTTGGCAGGCATCCTAGCTTGCTGGCCAGCTGATGTTTCTCAATACAGCAATTGAACAGCAGGTTTCCCTGGTTGAGTGGCTGGCAAGTTTTCCCACTAGATCAGAGCACTTCTTCCTCAAAGAGGCCCCTTGTCTGAAACATACAATGTAGCACACTGGTGATACAAAGATATAAATATGTGCAGATTATCATCCCTTTCAGAAAGGACTTTCTTTTAGTGTCATTTCAGTGACCCAGAGAGCAGTAAACCTATTTCACTAAATACTATCTTGCCCATTTCATTCATAAATATTACAGAGGGATCGGTGCAAGAACAGATGGAAGGATCCCTTGGCACTTTCCAGGCTGCCTGCCTCACCTGGGCTTTTACACATTTTTAATTATTTCTTGTTAAATGGGAAGCTTGCCTCCTGCACAACAACCATCTCTAGCATCACCCGAGTTTTTATAAATGCTTCTGACTCCAAATGGCCACGATGTCTTCAAAAATAAAAACAATGGACCCTGTGCTTTCTATGACAGTGTCTGCTTGCGTAGAAAAAGGTCAAAAGTTAAATTGGGATAGAATAGTGTCCTGAAAATTGGAGACGGGTGTTTGGGGAAGGGAAGGGAAAGGAAAGAAGGAACTAGTGTACTGATCCTTTATGGCTGGCCCCTCCAATGGCAGCCATATAGTGAATGGGCAATTTTCTCCTCCAGCAATCATTAGGTGAGAGCACACACCTGATCTCAAAACTCCAAAAATGTTCCCCTCTCCAAAGGGCAGAGATGGAATAAAAATTGATGCAAGTGTGTCTGTGTCCCAGGATTAAGAATAGTTTTTCAAAGCTACATTCTCACAAGATTCATAATGTACTTTTAAGTTCACAAAATTTAAAACAAATAAAATCCTGCTTCCCTGTTCGTTTGAAGTACAGCATAATGCATTTTAGGTTATGGAATGTTGCTTCTTATGTGTTACCACAATTCACATCTTCATGAGTGATCCCTCAACATTTATTAGTTACTTTCCTGAAAAGCTCTGTTGTCTCTGAATATCTATGCTTTCACAGTGGAGATAATGAACAAGTTAGTGAAAGTCTCTTTCAAAATTTCAACCTTTAAAACATAGTTGATGTGTAGAAAGTTCAAGATTGCTCAATTTTATTTCCGGCATGACTCGTACTAAGTGTTGCTCTTAGGCATATAGGGAATGATTTATTTACCCAGTTTTTTATTAGCAAATATTTGATGTGCCATGACTATGTAATAGGTTTGTGAAATAATACAAAAGAACAGTTCCAATCCTCACAGCTTTGCATTTGTATTCTAGAAGAGACATAGATTCTAGAACATGGCACAAATGCAGTCTGCATTGAATTCAGTGAGAAGATTGGTCTCACATAAGCAAGATTATAGACTTTCCTTAATAATAGCTTTCTTCAACTTTCCCAAGAATGGAGCACAGCTAAAAAGATTAGTGTGGATTTGTATTGTTAATGGGATGGGCAAGATGGCAATCTTTGTGCTATGCGATCAGCAAAGATAAGCATGAGCAAGCCAAAGAAACACTTTATCATATGATACTGCTATTCACATTATAACTTATATGTGTATCCTAAATATTTTGTTAGGGGAGGCAGCAAGATATACATGATACTGGTAGTAATCATAACAAAATTCACTCCTCAGGAATATGTATATGATTTTGGCCCTGTAATTAAATACCAGTATGTTGTCTAGAGTAATTTTAAAGTATTCATTCTGAAGTATATCCCAGCTGAGTGTCTCAATTTCTTCTAAAATAAATGTACCTAAAATGCAGCATGTTTCTGGAACAACCACTTCTCTCCTAATAGTAATTAATTCTGAAAAAGAGATTATCATTAGGTTGTTTAACATTTGTTTAAACCTTGAGTGAACTTCACTAAGAACTTCAAACATTTACTGTCATTGTCAGTAAAATAATGTTACATTCAGTTATTGTCCTATAAGTAATATTTCTAGTTTTTCTACCTGAACTTTCTACCTGTATTTTAGTTCCAATTCCAAATCTTAAGTAAATAATTTTCCCCCTAATATTTTTAGAAATATCAGTGAAATAAATTCTGTCATTTTTTTGTGCAAGAGATTTGAAAATGAGCAAGAAAACAGAATGCATGAAGCAAAGACAAAACAAAGGGGGTACCCAAATTTTGGTCTGAGATGAATGCACTGATTTTCCATTTATTTGTTTCTGCTTTTAATCCATATCACCCAATTAGAGAGTATTTTCTTAATTTCTGTATCAGTATTTATTCAGATATAAAATATATTCACATATAAATACCATATTACATGTAGATTTAAAATAGCCCATGGATAGAATCTGCACAAATAAGGCTCAACAAAACTAAATGAAGAATCAAATGACTTTCAATCATTGGCAGGTTTATGACTGTGAAGTCATCTTTTCATGTTCTTTTTTCAGTTCTCACAAAAATCTGCCAATCACATCATTCCTTTCTGAAAATTTCTAGTGTCTGTATGTTAAATACCGACCACTATTTAAATTGCCAAAACACTGACATTGTAATACATTTCTCTGCAGAAATTGAAAGTATTTTCTGCCTTCTTAGTAGGTTTAGAAAAAAGTGTTAGTGTTCTCATTTGCTTACTATGCAGAAAATATTTTTAAGCATCTGGATTTCTATTCATTCTATTATTCTGAGAATCCCATTAGTTTGGTATGTAACTTATCCATGGGCTGTTTCACATGTTAATTTGAAAACTTTTTGTAAACCATTATTTGATTATCTTACATGTATAAACAGCTATACTAGCTAAAATTCTAATTTGTCCTCCATTTTCTTTTCATGTGGGATAATCAAATGTTTAAGAAAAACGTTAGCAATGACTGCAGTAACATCTGCCCAATTGTATTTCTCATCACATTTGACATCAGTTTGTGTAAAACTAACAAGATTCTTAGCTAAAGATCATTAATGCTTTTCTCTCTCATTAATATCCTTCTCAGATACGTCAATACAATATTGAAAGCTTGTGTATTCTACATTCAGATTTTAGACTCATTCTTACACAGAAATATTTTATAAAGCAGGGGTATCAAACTGGTGGCCTGCGGGCAGGATGTGTCATGTGCTGGCCACGCCCACCCCAGCTCCACTGGGAAAAAACATCATGAAACATCATGTGACAGCAACATGATGCCACGAGTTTGATACCCATGCTGTAGTGTAGATGGTTGTGTGGTCCTCATGAAGCAAGCATGAGCTTACAAGGATTCAAAGCAATTACTGACAGATAGTCTTAGCAAGATGATATTCATCGGGGCTTGAAGAATCAAAAATTATTGAACAACTATTCAGGCTGCTATCTTTAATGTTCAGGGCAAGATTTTAAGGTCTTCATCTTTTTCAAGAAACATAAATGAAATAAATGTACTTGACTAACTTGTAAGAAGCAGGAAAAGTGCTCTTTGGTTAGGTGGGTCAAGACTATGGTAACTTGAAACAAACACTGAGACTATTTCGTATAGCATGACCTCAATCCTGGGGCAGAAAATCCTGCAATCGTACACATGTCTATGAGATTGTTCCCATACAAATAGATGAAGAACTGAGCCAACAAAATTCTTATGCAATCTAACTTCCTGGAAGTGTAACTAAGAGAGTAATTTGCCTGGAGTTATTTCTAGTGAAATTACTGCCTGAATTATTTCTTATCAATGCAAGAATACATATAGTTAATAAGCAGCTACTAAGAATTGTACAGAATAATAAAATGAAGTAGAAGTCAGTGATAGTGTGCAAAGTAATAGACTAAGTTTAACCTTTGGTACATTAAAAAAAACCAGACAGGAACAACATTCACTCAACATATATTCCTGGTTAGCCCAATTACCAGGGAGTTTCCTGTATTCATAATTCAAATTTCAATTATGTGTATCTGATAATCATAAGACAGTAGAAAGCAGAACTGCAAATAAATTATCTAGGTAGCATTCCGTTTTTCCCGCATCCATTGACATTTAAGGGATCCTTATGGACACTGAGCTTGGGTTGTTTTCTTGCAGACATTTCACTACCCAAACTAGGGTTACATAATCAGTGCTACTGGTGAGTGGGGTTTGCTTTTATTTTATACTCTAGTGCAGGGGTGTCAAACTCAAGGCCCGGGGCCTGGATTCGGCCAGCAGGGTGTTTAGATCTGCCCTGTGGGCTGACCTGGAAATAGTTAAGGACTGGCCCACAGTACCTCTGCCAGCAAAAACAGAGCTCAGGAGGGCCATATGAGGGCCCCCTGAGCTGTTTTTGCTGGCAGAGGGTTGCAGGAAGCCGTCCCAGCCAAAAATAGAGCTTACAACCACCACGTGTGGTCCTTCCAAGCTCCGTTTTCGCTGGCAGATGGTTGCAGGAGGCCACCCCAGCTGGAAATGGAGCTTGGAAGCCCATTCTCACTGACAGAGCACTCAGGTCACCACAGGAATACACACCCCGACACAAGTGACGTCATGCTGACAAATGCCCCCAAGGTCAACACAACCCTGATGTGGCCATCAATGAAATCGAGTTTGACACACCTGCTCTAGTGGCTTGCCTTATGAGTGTTGGTGGGAGTGTTCTTGTTGGCTCTTTGGTTGGGCTGCTTACTGTTAGCTTGTTTGGCATTTCCTTGATTGAGGTATAGTTTGGTTCTTAATTCTTAGCCCAATGTTAATCTTGGTGTTAATCTCTGTTCATCTGGATATTGACTCTGAAAAGGATGTGTTCTGATCTTTTTGTTCTCACTTTGGCTTGTTGATTGTTTCTTTTGAATGGTAAAAAGAAGTTGCTTATGTCTATGGGCCTGTTGATGGCTGACTTGTCAGAGTGTCAGGCTCCCAGGAATTCTCTAGTGTTTTGGGGACTTGGCTTGGTCAAGGATGGTCAGTTTTTCAGTTGAAACTATGCAGGGGTGGGCTTCAGCTGGTTCAAGTGAACTGGATGTTAATTTTATGTCCGGTTCAGCGAACCAGTAGTTCCGATGACCGGCTGGCCTAGCCCCTCCCAAGAGTCCCCATGTGGCCCATTTTTGATCCCAGGCACATGTAGGGGGCACATGGAGCCCGAGGAGGTGGAAAACAGGCCTCCCAGAGCTCATGGAGAGAAAAAATGGGCCCATTTCTGACCTCCAGAGCCTGGGGAGATGGAAAACAAAACCTCCGGAGCCCGGGGAGGTGGAAAACGGACCCTCCACAGACCATTTTCGCTCCCACTATGGTGCAGGCCAACTAGGCCATGCCCACCATGGCCATGCCCACCCAGCAACCGGCAGAGAACCAGTTGTTAAATTATGTGAAGCCCACCACCGAAACTATAGTTTCATCATTTCTTCTGAAATTCTACTGCTAGTTGGTGTTCATGGACACACTCTGCTAGTCTGCACTATGCTAGGCCAGAACATCTCCTCACCAGTAATCAAACACCCAGATGGGCAGAGATTAACACCAAGATTAACATTAGACTAATTATGTGTAATGTAATTAGTTTGATTATATGTAATCAAACAGCAAATAATACCCCAACCAAGAAACAAGCTTAACAGTAAACAGCCCAGCCAACGAACCACTGACCAGTCCCAGTCACTGACAGGGCCAAGTGCTACAATATGAAACAAGAACAAACCTCACTCTCTACTAGCACTGATGATGTTACATAGTTTGGGTAATGTCTCAAGAAAATAACCAAACTCAGAGAGCACCAAGTATTCTCCTCCTCCTCATTTAAGTAGGGTCACCACACCTAGATTTAGATAGCCACAAGATGGCAGTGCATTGAAGTTTCCTGCATATCTTTGTTTCCATCCAGTGGTCATCTAGATTCATACAGCCCAGGTATGACAGCTATACATTAAAATACAAAATGTAAAACCGTATGAGAAAAGATAATTTAAGGCAAATGTACATTTTCATAAGGAATGGATCATACATACAGGTGAAAAAAATAACATTCTCAGAGAAAATTGTGCAGATTGGTAAGAATAATTGTCCAAAACATAATCAACATTATCCAATGGAGGTTAGTGGCATTTACTCTAAATCAATAAATGGTACTGCTATTTGTAAGAAGAACTATATTCCTCAGTAATTTGCTAGGTGCTAAGGAAATGCAAGAAAAGGGAATTACCTTTATATAAATGGCATTCACACATTCAGAGGAGCTAAGGAAAATGTTAGAAAGCCCAGATTTTAAAAATAATACAGTATTCCACATTTTTCAAATACCTTTGCTTAAAGAAAAGAGCTCTTTTTATGATTCTAGCATTTTCAATTCATCTTAACACATTCTTATTAAATTCCTTTTCAGGGGCCCAAAAAAGGTAGATTTCTTATCTTTGATGAAGACATACAACTGAACCATTTCAGACACTCCTTATGAAATACATCATTTTGTTCTTTCCTTTTCTGTTAGTTTACTGTAACACCTGAATGAAAGAAAATAGGTCTATCTAAGAACACTACACTTCCTGGGGAAATGAACAGCAAATAAGAGTGCTTCTAAACACCTTTTAAGCAAATATCATTTTAATACTATCTTCATGGAATAAGAAACACAATGCCAGACTTGAAAGTCCCCAAATCCCGCTCCCAAATTTTTGGCAATTTATTAAATCAATATTTTCTACTTTAAACATTTATCCAGGACTGAAATGGAAACCAAATATTGATATGTTTGAAAACTAAAATGGTCTTATTGTATTCAAAGTACCTGGGTGCCAGCTGAACCTAGAAATGAAATAAAATTACAAAATTTCTTTCTACAAAACAGAATTTTGACCAATCTTGGTCTTCAGGCATGTTGGTTGCATTGGCTAGTAATTCTGGGAACTGAATTCAAACAAATAGGGACAGAGTCAGGTTGGAGTATTTGCTGTCCACATTAAGAAGTATGAACACCTTCATAAATCCACATAATCAAGCTTAATGATAATTTCAAATGACTATCCTGATACCGTATTATATGTGGCAGCTCTTTTAATGAGGGCCCTTTATATGTGATATTTTTAAATTCTTGGTTAACCCAGCTATGTCTTCCTTGCATACACTCTTTTGTCATCAAATGAATTAGGGGATAACAAATACCTGTTTTCAAAGCTTTATGACATTTTTAACCGATCTATCTCACAACTGATAACAAGTGTACAAGAATCCATTTGGAAAGCTGCAGCCCACTTCAGGTATTATTTTCTTAAAAGGAAGTTTAATTTGTACTTCTGTCCATTTTTTTCTTACTTTTTCCATTTTGTTACCATTTACATCACTTCAACATTTTTAAATCCTCTGAGGTAATTAACAAAAGATTAGTGCATTATACACATTTTTAATCATTTATATGGCAGCATGAATTATAGTTTAGATTTGTGCAGTACAAATGTGGATTGCTTCTCAAATATAAAGTATTTTTACTTATGGAATTCAAAAGCATTATTTCCTTTAGTTTTCTACATATCAGAAAAATGACATAAAAAGTGCATTTTAGTATATTTTAGTGATTTCTTCAAAACACTGCAGTTTAAACTGGAACTTTAATATTCAGACACACATCAACGAATACCAAACCCTTTGGGTCAACTTCATATAGACTACATAATAAAAAGACTGAAAAAACAAGTGAAGGCAGCCAAGGTCACCTTTTGTATTTGGTCACTATACTATGCTGGGATCGGTACATTTCCCAAGATGGCTCCACAGCTTAATTTTAAAAAGTAAAGCGGATCGCAGCGTTGGGCCTGAACCTCCCGCTACGACCGCACGTTTTTTAACCCCTGTCCTTTCACACGTGTGGCAAACATAGCAAACCATTGAAAAGGGACCCGAGAGTACTTCCTCTGTGGCCTTGAATGACTGAGAGTTGGCTCAAGGCCTGCAAGACTGGAAACCCGGAAAAAGAGTCGAGCGGTGGCCATGCGCGCGTCTGAGGGAAAAGGAGGCGTCGGGCGTTTCTGCCGCCTCCCGGCGCGAGGGCTCACTTTGCCTCCACTCTCAAAATATAAGGAATAGGCAAAGCCGGTAACGTAGCGATTACGAGCTCGGCAAAAAAAGACAAGAGCGGAGCCCCGTCGCCCTTCTTTAACCCGCTCAGGAGCTGACCTGCCGGCTGCGCCGGGAAGAGGCGCGGCCCTGTCGCATGCGCGTGCGAACACGCTCTGCGGTAGACTGAGAGGTGGGGTGGAGTGGGGGGGAGCGGTGGAATCTAGAGCGCGCATACGCGCGTCCCCCGTGGTCGGGACAGCGTAACAGCAGGGTTAAGGCGTGGCCGATACGCCGCGCGAACGAGCGCGCGCCGCCGCCGGCGGTTAGATTAAGAGCAGCCATGGCATTGGCAGGGACGGGAAGCGAAGGGAGAGAAAACCGCGGGGTGGGTCGGAGGAGAGATGGAGAGTGTAGGCGCAGGCGCGTGCCCGCGCGCGGTTGCCATGGTGTCGTTTGACGTCATGGCTCTGTGTTGCCCGTGCGTTGCGACGCGGTGATTGGCGGAGACCCTGTGTGTGGCGCTGAGAGAGCGAGAGCAAGGCTGCAGCGGAGCGAGCTCCGGTATAGGCACAGTCGGCGCCGGTCCACCAGCCTAGAGACTCCGGTACCCCTCAACCTCGCAGGTAACGGCCTATACAGGACGCCCCTTCGGCGCCCTTCCCTTGCGATCTCCCGCCTTTCTTGCTGCGGAAACCGTAGGTGGGGCAGCAGCGGGAGCCGCTGAGTGGGCACAGGAGAAGACCGCAAGGGAGGAAAAGGGAAGGCGAGGGAGGGCAAGGCGGTGGCTCGCCGGCCCCATTCTTCCTGGGGCAGAAGGGCGGAGGCTCCCGGCCCTCCGCCGGGCTGACTCGTCCGAGCGGCCTTTACTGGGAAAAGAGCCATTCATTCTCCGGCGGCGGCGGCGGGAGCCTCCTCTCCTTCAGCCCTCGCACAGGTGCGGCCGGCCCCACCTGCCTGGGCAGCCTCCCGCGCCTCCCCTTGTGCGGAGCGGGAGGAAGTAGCGCGGCTTTGGGAGGGAGCCCCTCTGCCCGGAGCTAGGCGGTGGCAGGTGAAGTCGTGGGGCGGTGCCCCTTTCTCCCCGCATCCGGAGCGCTGGGGTGATTATCGCGTTGGAGCGGGCGGGGGGTCGGCGTTGGGAAGGAGCCGCGGCCCTCCGCCCGCCCGGCTCCCCCTTTTATTCGCCCCGTGCCGGGAGATGGGGAAGGGAAGGGAATTGGGGGTGTCGAGCAACCTCTCCATGAGGGCGGCGGAAGGCGTAAAACGAGGAGTGCCCTGTGAGGGCGCCATGTTGGGGACTCGGGTGGCTTCTCTATTCCTCCCCGCATCTCTTCCCTCGGGAGGCGGGGGCCTTCTCCTTCCCGGCCCGGAGTGACGGCAGGGTGGCTTCTAGGGTGTGGCCTCCCGCGGGGAAGAGGCGCATCCGACCGCCGCGAACCGCGGCTCGTCGCCGCATAAAAAGATCCGCGGGGCCGCCGTGAAAGGAACAGCCGCCGCCTCCTCCTCCTCCTCCCCGGGCGGGGGAGACGGTGGTGGGCTGGAGCGGCGGCTCATCGCGGCCGTACCAGAGGCCCCCTTGGGGCGGGATGGCGCCGCAGGGCAGAGAAGGAGCGAGGCAGGAAGGCAGGTGGGCGGGCGTGTCTCCTCGTCCTCCCGCTGTTTGGCGCCGCCTGGGCTTCCCCTTTTCTTCGGTTTTGCAGGGGCGGAGATGCTGCATCTCCCTCCCGGCGCGGGGCGGAGGTGAGGGGGAATTAACGTGCACAGAAGTGGGCTGGGCTCTGACACGAATCCGCCATGACAAAGAGCCCAGACAAGGCGCTTCACGTCTTGAGAGCCGGGCGGGCGGTTGCGGCGCAGGGAGGAGCGAGCGAGCGAGCGAGAGACCAAAGTCTGGCCTGGCTTATCTTGTCCTCTTCCTCCTCGCCCACATCTCGGTCGGATTCGGGTGGTTTTTTTTCTTCTTGTTGGTTTTTTTGTGTGCGCTTAAGCCTCGCCGTTCGGTCTCCTTCCGAGCTGTGCCAATGCAGCAACCCACCCGTGGCCACATGAGCAGCCCCATTTTATACAGTCGGTTCGCGGCGGCGGCGTCTCCCCAACAGGGAATTGCTCCGTTTTGTACCCCAACCCCGCACACACACGCACACACAACTTGTTCCCTTTCACTTAAAAAGCAGAAGTACGCGACCATCCCTTCCAAAGTGAGCTATCGTGAGGCACCGAGCCGCTTGAATTTTAAATGTTATTTTCCCGTTTTAGAATTCTCTGCCATTAAATATAAGAAAATTCAGGAGTTATTCTTTGAAATACTAAGATTGTGATAGATTACAATCACAAGTTTTTCGAACCTGAGCAGCACTGTTTGTTAATGTGGGTCAAAGATTGTAGCACTTCATCTTCATCCTAGGATATTTAAATAGATCCGAGTTTTGTCCAGTGTAATAGCTTTGAATTATAATCTGAACATCTAGTTTGGAATCTGTTTGATTCAGCTATATAATAGTTACATTTAATGCTTTTAAATTTAATTATAAATAATCAAAAATGTCTTAATTGTGTATAAGGTGGTAAGAGTGTAAAGAAGCTGATACTGCCTGTAACTTGAGTTTCATTTGAAAAAGAATTGACTTTGTCCAATGAAATTCCTAACATTGCAAACTTCCAAAATGGATGTCTCAAAATAGCAAAGCTGCTTGAAATAAAGAGTCAGGATCATCTAGGGATAGAAGGTTGAAGCTTTCAAGGGGATGCTTTGCATTCCATGTTTGGAGATCTTATAAAATGACAGAGATCCACATTATTTCTAGATTTAATGAATAGAAAATGATTGTATTTTCTTCCTGTTCTGACAAAATTATAGTAACTCAGTTTGCAATCTTATACTCATTTTGGATTAATCAAATTCAGTTACATGTGTTTTTCATGCATACAAGATCGGAGCCTAAACAATCTGCCCATGCCCTTGCTAAGAGACAAAGTCAATGCCAAATGCTTTTGTTTGGTAGATATTTGATAATATGTTGATATTTTTCATTCTGTAGAGAAATCAGCATGGATAAAAACGAGCTGGTGCAGAAGGCCAAACTGGCCGAGCAGGCTGAGAGATATGATGATATGGCAGCCTGCATGAAGTCTGTGACTGAGCAAGGAGCAGAATTATCCAATGAGGAGAGGAATCTTCTCTCTGTCGCTTACAAAAATGTTGTAGGAGCAAGAAGGTCATCTTGGAGAGTTGTCTCAAGTATTGAACAAAAGACAGAAGGTGCTGAGAAAAAGCAGCAAATGGCTCGAGAATACAGAGAGAAAATTGAGACTGAACTAAGGGACATCTGTAATGATGTGTTGGTAAGAATTCATTTTCTTCTTAACATTTAACAGTGGCTAAACTCTCCTTTAGGCAAGCTCCCACATGTGTTCTTTTTTAATCTCTTATAAATCTGTTGTACTGTATAAATCTGTACAAAATCAGACAGTAGAATAATTTTCCTTTTTCTTAAATCTTATACCTGAAAATTTAGCTCGTTATTTAGATATTGCAGTAACATGTTAAGTCTTGCTGACAGTATCAGTGTTCAAATAATTTACAATTTACTCAAGGTAAATGGAAAAAGTTTGATCAGTTAGTACTTTGGAAAAGTAAAATATTTCAATCTACTTTTATAAGGTATCTTAATCTGTGTAGTCTAGAGGATATATGCTTTGTATGAGAAGTTGTAATTTTCACTACAGAAATCAGGCCCCTCCCTAAATAAGATGATGTAATGTTAGCAATGACTCACCCCTATAGAGCACTTTTAAAGAGGGGAAAGAGAAAGCAGGAACATCCAAAGTCTACTTTAGACTGTAAGATCCAACCAAGTTTTCTGTAACTGCAACATTGGATCCTAAATGTGATTGTACGGATTAAAAAATACCAGCAATACCAGATGTGTTTTTTTAAGTTTTGTTTTTTTGATAAACCAACCATTTATTGTGTGTTAACATGAAAAAATTGAAATATTTGACATTGGGTATATTTCAGTAAGAAATTTCCTTTAATGCATTGAATCAATCATATTAGCATAATTAATATGCATCTTAATATATTGTTTAGGTGTGGCCAAAAGCCATATTTTAAGCATACTAATTTGAAGGTCATTCATTTACCTTGGATTTTCTCCATGTAAAAGCCTCAAGAAAATAAGAGTGATAATCACAGGAGAGGTAGAACATATATGAAATAGTAGTATTTTAGCCAGTTAATCTTCAAGCGAATTTTATTTAACTATAGCAAAAATAAATTTCCCTTTTTTTAAAACACTGTTTAATGCAGTACAGCAGATGATGTTGTATTTGTTAGCTTATAAAACCTTCAATATTTAAATTAATTTTCCACTATAATACAAAGCTCTATTCTCATTTTTCATCAGATGTCATAAATTGGTTCACCCAGGTTATTACAACACTTTCAACTGATGGCAAACCTTATGAATTTCTAGTTATAAATTAGGGAGGGAAACTGCTTATTTGGATAATTTGAATTGTAAACTAAATCAAGAATCCCTTTTTTGTAGAACATCAGTAAACCTAGAAAGTAGCTCATCAGCTAAGTATTAAATTTACTAGTCCTATAGCTTTCGTTAATCTCATTTTATAAAGAATATGACCCAGAAGACAGTTGATATGATTAATACATGTTCAGGGTCTTTCAGTGATTATTTATTCCTAGGAGGAACAATTTTTATGTGTATGTGTAATTGGGGCATTTTTATTTTTACATGATAGGCACTATTTAAGTAGAATTCTTATATCAAGAGGTTGAAAAGAAAGTTTTCGTTTCTTTTACATTGGCAGTATAGCATTTATTCATTTTTGGATGCTTGAAGGGGGAACAAGATATAGCACACAGGGAATATATGATGACAAATTCAGACCTTTTCTTTCCCATTCGTTGTCCCTTCTGCCACTTATCACCAAGATCATTTCCATGGATAAATTAAAAAAAAATGCCAGTCCTTGTTTTAAACTCTTTTCACCTGAATTGAATGTAGTGTCTAGGTCTTTAGTAAAAAAAAAAAAAAGTCTCTCCATCAAGATTTTTTGTTTTTTATTTGCTAAAAGGAGTGTTGAAGATAATATTTTGCTTTTACTTTCTCTCTCAAAAGTGAATGACTTTATTCTGGAATGTGAGCTGTGGTTGAACTTAAAGAAGAATTACCTTCTCTGTACTGTGTTTTGTCCTCTTTTTGTCCCAGGTTGTAAACTATATTTTTTTAAAGAATCACATATGCAAACATGAAATAGACTGGGACAATATTTTATGGTTTATCCCTTATTTTATATAAAGATTCTTTTCAATGGGATCATTCTGGGAGGATGACATGGAGACTAACTCATGCAAACCAGGGAGATTAATTAAAATAATTAATGCATGAGTTGAACACAATTCCAGATTCCCCTTTTATCTCACAGGCTGTGATGCTACACTTATGTCAGTTCCCACATTTACACTGGCGTGGAATTATGGGGTTTAGCAATCCATATTTGATGGTGGCTAATGTTGTAATGAAGAGCCCCAGCCACTACTTCATGGTCTCAGGAATAGAGGTTATCCTCAACCTTAAGTTAGAGTTAATATCCCTATTCCAGCCCTAAACAGCATTAGATTTATTGCTGAAATTTAATATTGTAAAATACTCCATCCATTCGCCCCAACTCTGCCCCAAATTAAGGAATTACAAGGTCATAACAAAGTAGGAGTGGGGTTTTTTTTTAGTGTTAGAATTAGAAAATACTGTATAGTACCTGTCAGGGATATAGCACAAACTGTTGGTAGACCTCTGTAAACAATATTAGCATTGAATCTTGCTTAATTATTTGTAACTCAATTTGTCTTTCCCTGACTTTGTTTTACTACGATTTTGCGTAACTGGAAGCCCTTTGCTTCAAGTAAAATACATAGGTCTATGCTGAAAGGAAGGTTAAGATCCTGGTGATCACAAATTTTGCCATGGCTAAGCTTAGGCAAAAATATTTAGCTCCCAATCAATAGTTCCATAGAGTTCCAAACTAGCTGTAATATTTACTTCTTGGCGTAGAGAAGAATAATTAAGACTGAATGATTTGCCTCTCTTGTCAGTGATGTAATTGATCTTAAAATTGATTTAAGTAACATATTTGTGATTTCAGAGCAAATTTTGTGGATTTTTGTGAAATTTTGTGGATTTCTAAGCAATGCTAAGCAATACTGTGAAGGGTTTTGTCTTGCTTGAATATATCTAATTCCACTTGGCACATTTGGTTTTGGGAATGGCTAGAAACCAGGGATTAGTCTGAAGCCTTCTAAGTGCTTTGACTTCAATTTCCATCATCCTGGCAGCACAATCAATGATAAATATAGTACAGAAAAGTTTCTGAAAAAAACTTAACTTTTCTAAAGCTTGTATCTATTAAAAATAGAAAACAAGACTTATCCTAAAACATTGATCACTGAATTATTTGGTTGAATATTGTCAAACTTTTGTATTTTATACATTGTGAACCTTCCAGAATTGTTGAGTTAGTGTATGCGTGTGCATGTGTGCATTCGTGTACATATGTTTGTATATTGAAATTTGAGGTACCTTGTTTTTAAACCTGAAATTATTAGGCAATTTCATTGAAATGGCTTCATTTACATTTTTTCCAAGCATTTAGATCCAGATTTCAAAATGAAAACTAGCTCTGCTAATTAAACTATATCAGATAACATTTGAACAAAAAGATAAATTGTGGGAACCATCTCTGTTCACACTACCATTGGTTATTTTTCTTTATTCAGAGAGCAAAAATTCTAAAGTTTTGCAAATAAGCTTGTGAGGTAATTGTCACAAATCAACTAAGTTTTTCAATCCAGTATCTTATTTTATTAAATTATAGTTTCCACACACTATTCATAATGTCACCAAAGATTGACAAGTCTGCATGGTTTGTTTGAAGTGAATTCCAGATGAAAAACTCATAACTAATAAACAAAAAGGATGTTTCTGCAATAGGCTTTTATTACATGTAGTGATAATTTCACTTTTAGAAATGCAAATAAATGAAAAGTGGAAAAAATATTCCAATGAAATCACTATATAGAAGTTTCTAATTCATAAGTGTGTTTTTCATGTAGTTATCAATGAAGAAGCATTGCTATGACATAGAAAATAATATTCTTAATCGGTAATAAATTCAGGAAGTCAAGGTGGCAGTTGAGATCTACTGTAAGTAAGGTTAATTTTACCATCATAAAAAACTGAATCCTTACACTGGAATGAATTTCCTCCCAAATGTAAAAAACCAGCCTTAAAAATACATTTTTTAGCAGGATTAGGGATAAGCTTTGACTTCAAGAACTGGTTCTGTGAAGAAAACATTTCAAAATTCTAGAAACCTCAGTAACCTGCAAATGCATATGAAGAGTCATCCCTCATTCCAGTTTCATTGAGTTGGAAATCAGTAGTGCTAAGGCTTAGGAAGTTGCAAGATGTCAGACTTTTAAAACAAATGAATTTGTCAGAATGAACACATTTCAGAACACTTAAGATTTCCAAGTTCTTCACTAAAGTTATCATATTCTTTCATCTATAATTTTCTATGAGAAACCAGTAATGATAATTGATTAGGTGTAAGTCCTTCAGAATATTCTAATGGAATAAAATTGAAGAATTCATCTAAGCAATATACAGTTTACAGTTGGCTTGATGTATTTAGAAAGAGCAGTATAGGGGGGATTGTTCACTTTTACTTATGGCTACATTGCTCTTAGTGAGTCACATTTCTTTGGAACAAGTGATTTCATCAAAAGGGAAGTAGAACATTAGTGCAGTTCATCAGTAGTATAATTACTGAAATCCCAATTGATTTTAATGCTCATTATAAGCATCTGCATATGAGAAACTGAATATTAAAAATTAGTTTCTTCCTTCATCATAATAGGCCAACAAAGAACCTTAAATAGAAAGTGAATTTATTGGAACCAAGTTCTTCATTACAATTTATTTGTCTGAGGGGGAAATAATCTAAACTTGCAATATAATTATATAATGGGTCAACTTAATAGTGGTAGGCCTAGGAACTAAGTTCTGAATAAAATCTCTAAAATCAAACTATGTATAATATAAATATATATCACACATTTAACTTATAATTGTATTTAAAAACTAAATTATCTAATTTATGTTACTCTGTTTTTGTTTTTAATTTATATAAATAAGAAACTATCAATATTGTAACCATAGAAAATAAATTTCTGGCTACCACATGTGATTCTGAAGTGTTATGCATCTCGGTCTACATATTCTGCCTTCTATGGCTCAGATTCGTTTTTGAGAAAATAGTGTGATTTCAGGGGGGGAAACATGAGTAGTGACAGCAAGCATTTCAGCCAGAGTTGTTGCATTTTGGGATTTGGTGAATACATGGACAAAGCTGCAAGCTTAAACTAGCCTTAACACTTTTTACTGTAGTAAAAAGTGCTATTCTATCATCGAGAACATAGAATTATTGAAAGAAGAGCATATTAATAAGTATACAGTAATAGGAAAGAAAGTCTTCACTTCATGAAAATATAGTATATGTTAAAATGCCATTGTTGGCATTAGAAAGTATAAAATTCCAAAACATGTTAATGTTGCCAGCATCAAAGAGAATGGTAGAGAGAAGATTCTTGAATTACAGTCACAAATTTCATGGCTTATTTGTCATTATGAATTGCATCCTCTCCCTATCTTTCATATTATTTGTAAGAAAATGACCTATTGATTGAAGCTCTCTTAGTACCATAAGCATCTCATCCAATTTATGTGAATGTGCCATAGTGAACAAATGAACTTTTGGTGGCAAAAGAGATTTCAAACATGCACATGGAAGAGAGATTAGAGATAAAATGTTATGTATCACTTTGATTTATTCCTTGGCAGTTTTGCCATAGCTAGGTTCCAAGTATATATTTTCCCATAAAAATGGGCAGGAGGGAAAGAGGTTTGGTGAAAAATATGTTGTAAAGGGAAGATTACTGGCAGTGGAAAAGTTAGATGAGCATACAGCTGCAATACCATCACCTGTTTTTTCCTCATACAAGTCGCATGTTATTTGATAATTTTGCTGCCAGGGATAATTTTTCCTAGTGTAGTTTCTTATGATTGGATAATGTTGGGCAACAGAGGCATTTTTTTTACAGTGGCATCCGCAAGAAGTGCTGCTCTCTAATAGTTAATGCTGATATATTTATGTATGAGTTGATTATATATGATCAATGTTCATGATAATTTCAGTGGTTTTGATTCTGCAGATAGACAGTGCATAGAGTTGTTTTTACAGATACGGGTAACAGATATTGGTGTCCAGAAGAAAGCTGAACTTATCCCCTTTGTTCCAGTTTCGCTCTATCAGTATCTATGCTAGCTGCTCCTTTTCTTTCTGGTACATAGACCAGATTCCAACAACCCTTTTTTACATGTGCTTCCTTTTTTAAAACAGATAACAGAATTAACTGCTTGTTAAGCAGCTGAATAACACTTTTTTTCTCTGCTGCTATTAAAACTTAATAGAATTAATAAATCCTATAATATTCAGTCTTTATAATGTGAGATTGCCTTTAAATTATTCTCTCTCCTCTAATAAAAGCTAGTCAGTTTAACTTCTTAAATAACATTCTTAATATTAAAGTTATTGGGCTATTTTTAAAAAAATTGCTAGCCTATTGGGGCTGCAAGATGATTGGCAGAATGGAGATTTCTCTTCTCTGCCACTATCTTTATTTTTGTACTGAAGATGAATAGAAAGCAACACCTATTCTTTACCAGTCATTCTTTGTATGAAATTTTTGGCCGTTTATCTTTAAATTTGCAGTCTCCAGAACTTTTACTTACTCTATAAAGATCTGTTTGATTTTTTTCTACTTACTATTTTGAACTAAGACACCAAAATGATCTCATGTGCTTTTGAAAGTAACTGTTATCATCTGCCATCAGATTATTGTTGATTCTGTTTACCCCATAACAATCGGGCCTAACCTGGTCTTTCAAGAGTAGCTACCTTGCTCTTAGTCAACTTTCCTTTCCTTTCTTTTCTCCTTTCCCAGAACTTTTTCCAGAGAGCTAGGTCTTTACATACTTTGTCCAAAGTAGGGAAATTTGAGCCTAGTCATTTGTGGCCTGAGTGAGAACTCTGGGTTGATTTGTTCAGTGATCCATTTGTTTATTTTCTTGGCTGTTCACAGTATTTTCAGAAGTCTTTTCCAATACCAAAATTCATAAACATCAATATTCTTCCTAATCTGCTTATTCAAAGTCCAATTTCTGCTTCCACAAAATGTCACAAAGTATACCTTTGCTTGCATTCACCTGCTATTTCCAAGTATAGAAATATCATGGCCGTTGAATATATTTTCCAAGACTTGTTGCTTTGTGAAGTGCTACTCTGGTGTATTTCTTGTTTGTTTGGGGTTTTTCATTCATTTTGTTTTGTTTTAATGTTTATGGTTGATCCTGAAAGGCAGAAGCTATCCACCACTTCTGTATCTTTATTGCCAATTCTGAGGCTTGGTGTACCTGATGTTATTATTTGGTCTTTATATTTCATTTTAGCCCCATGTTTTTAATTGCACTACTTCACTTTTCTTACTACATCCTTCTGCAATCCTTTGCATTTTTAGCTATCAAAAGAGTATAGTGCAGACTCTTGATGTTTCTTCCTCCAGTTTCAAAACACATTCAACTTTTTCCAATTTACCTTCCCTTAATATATATTCAGCAGGTAGGTTAACTAAACAAGGGGAGACAATGAGCTTTGCCTTATTCCTTTGACAACCTGTAATCATCCTATTTCTCCATGTTCTGGCTAGGTTTCAGAAGAAAACAATAGGATACCCTGGGTTCCCATTTTTCTGAGCACCTTCCGCAGTTTGACGTGGTTCACAGAATCGAATACCTTTGTAATCAATAAAAGCACAACAGTACCATTTTTTTTTGTATTCTTTGCTTTTCTCAATTATCCAGTGTACATCAGCAATAATGTGTTGTGCTCCTTGGCCTTTGCTACAACCAGGTTGAACATCTGGCATCTCTTTTTCCACTTTGGACTCTAATCTACAGTGGATGATCCTAAGCATTATTTGGCTAGTATAATATATATATATATTAAGTACATTGTGCAATAGTTCACATACTATTAAGACTCTTTTTTTTGTATTGGAATGCAGATTGACCTCTTCCTATTCGTTGGTCATTGTATTTTTTTTTCTATTTTGCTGGTACAATTTGGGTAGATTATTTACTGAGGCTCCTTCTGTTGCAATATTTTTGTGGGCATAACCTCTAAACGGTTTGGAACCTTTTGCAATAGCTACTAAGAGTAACTTCCCAATTTCAGTGGACATCCAGTATATCAATTAAAATTATATTTAATTATACATATTTTTTTGCAATCTGTAGTTCAGTGATAGTTTTTTGGAAGTACAGTATGATATTCTGTCATTGGTATTGAAACCTGTTTTTTTTTTTTAATTCATTACTTTATTGCTGACCAGGATTAGTGTAAAATGTCTTCTGTTTTAATGCTAAACATCTGAAAGAATACGTAGTAGCTTGTTTATTATTGTTTAAGGCAAAATCTATATAGTTTTGATATATGTTGATTTGATCCAGTTTGGTCTAGTGGTTAAGGTACCAAGCTACAAAGTGAGAGACTGAGTTTAAATCTTACTTTAGCCATGAAAGGTAGCTGGGTGACCTGGCCTCTCTTTTTCAGCCCATCCCACCTCACTCAGTTGTTGTGGGAAAAATAGGAAGTTGTGTTGGATATGTTCATGACCTTGACTTACATGTAACAATAAGGCAAAAATAAATAGTTGGTCTATTATTATTATGACATGGATTTATATTAACTATTAAGTTGGGAGATTTTTCGTCAATATATTTGTTACTATTGAATGTTTTGACCTTAATTTATTGATATGTAATCTTACAATGGTCACATGGGAGCTGTTTTTCTGTTAGAATCTCATCCGTATATGCGGTAATGATTAAATGATTTGCTCATATAGGCAGACAAAATTAATTTCACATTTAGCAGCCAGATATCTGCTTCTCTAGTTGAATTGAGCATTAGCATTAGATTGAAGCCTTACTAGAAAAGCTGAGCAGGTTCATTTTCAGATAGTTTCCTTAACTAATGGAATCGGTAAGTGGGTAGTTTGTTTATTTGCTTATTTATTTGATCTTTTTTATCGCACAGTTATTATTTCATAAGTTTCTTAAGGTAGGAAACAGAATGAGGTATCCAGACATGCATGCATGTGTTGCATACAGCTTGATGCATTTTTTCTAAGTTTTTATTAGTATTATAAGCTATCCTGAAATCTCTGAATGAATGTATATAAAGTTTCTAAAGTAAGAGTACTAATTAGGTTATTTGGGTGTTTTAAAAGTTATGAAAATCCATCTAAATATGGAGAACAGTAAATGAAATCACTAAAAGTATTTATTCATTTTGACAATATCTTTATGTACTAAAAGACTAGCAACAAACGCTTTATATAAATTTAAATGCTATGTACTTAAATGCTTTGTATAAACATCAGTCACTTTATATTAAAGATTATGCCTTATTAGAACAGTGAGATGTGACACATAAAGCTATTGAATCTTCTAGTAGCTATTTACTTTCTGTAACTTTCAGAAGCAAATGGAGCCAAATGAGTTTGATTCTATTTTATTTGGGGCCACGTATGCTAAATATCAGTATGCATATTCAGATGAGCTAGTTTTTAAAAGATTAGACCTTTTAGACCATTATATAACTGCAGTAGTTTGATTTTCTGTAGCGCTAAGAAAAAAAAACTTTTATAAGAGTTTAACCAATTTTAATAGTTTATAATATACTAAAAGTTCCCTGTATGTAAACCCTTCTGACTATTTTTTTTTCTTAATTGCAGTCTCTGTTGGAAAAGTTTTTGATTCCTAATGCTTCCCAAGCAGAAAGCAAAGTTTTCTATTTGAAAATGAAAGGGGACTACTACCGTTACTTGGCTGAGGTTGCTGCTGGTGATGACAAGAAAGGTACAGCGGGTTACATTTTTCGTAGATTTCGTATATTTTCGTAGATTCATATTTAGTAGGATAATAACTGTTGGTAAGGCTGTTGATATATCAGTAAAAGAAATATTTTAAATGTTTTCAGCAATGGCAACATATACCTGAATTTTGCAGCAATGGAATGTTGCTTTATGGTAATATTCCCCAAACTGGTTTCCTGGAAACATATTGGAATACAATTCCCAGCACATGTAAGTGAGGGTACCAGTTGCTTCAAGGATACAGATTTAAACATGTTCTTGTTGATAATATTAATACATACAGTTAATTGTTGCAAGGCGATGTCTTTAGGCAATATCTTCATGGTTCTCTCTCACTGTTGTCTAGCCGTGTTGTTTATACATATAGAAAAGATATATATTGTTTTCCAATATGTGTTTTTTAAGGTAGATAATCAGGTACATTTCATAAGGTGATATAATAGCAGGACTTCGGCACCTGGATGAAAATGGATACCATTTTAATTTTTAAGGTTATCAAATATCTTATTAAAAGTATGACAGCTGCTAATTATATCTGAAATTCAGATGTGAAGCATGAATGTAGTTTAAGCTGGAATGCCTACAGATATGGTTGTTTCTTTCTTGTGACTTGAGATGCTTTCACTAAGAACTTGAGAAGATCTATCAAATGTCATCAGGACAATTTATGGTTGATTTCTAATCCAGAACTTTTGAATTGGTGGAGAAGCAAGGGAAAAATGAAAACATACTGATCAGAAGAGGGGAGAGGAGGGATGACAGATGCAAGCCAGAGCAAACTGAGTCAGTTCAGAGGCCTTGTGATGGAAGCCAGTTGCAAATAGAGCTGGTGAACAGAGAAAAGATTGAGATTAAATCCTTTTAAATTCAGAGGCACAAAATTCTTTCTTGCTTTTCTCTTCAATTACTTGAGAAGGCAAAATTTTCAGACCTTATACTTGCTTAAAATTGGGATGAAGTGGTAGACATTGGAAGGCATTTGGAAGAAATATACTGCCAAGACACCATTTCTTCTAAACAAGAGCTAAAGCTATAAATACAGGGGGGAAAATGTTGAAAAGAAGGATTTGTTTTGCAAATAGAGCTGAAACTAAAGTGCACTAGTACAGAGCAACTTTAAGGGGGAATTGAAAGTGGGGCAACCACTTCTTCAGTAGTTTTTCTAGAAAGAGAACGAAAGTGATAAGTCAGGCATTCAGATCTGGAGAATTGATACTTTTTCAGAGCTCTACTCCGGGGTGTTCCCGATGATCTTGCTTAGCTGCTAAGGGTATTCTTTTTGCTAAAATCAAGTACAAGTACAAGGTGGTACCTTCATTGTGATAATTAATCATCACATATAATGATTAAAGGTTTCTGAATGTTTGGGGGCATACTTTTACTAGCTACACGATATTCCTTAAACAAAATATTCCCCTTTCCAGGATTACATGGCTATTTTACAGGAGAAGATACCTTTGGCTTAAATGGTGGAAGCTAGCCCTTTTTGCCTTCAAATACAAAGTGTTGCACAGTCCTAAGAAACACTATGCCATTTGTTTCTGGGGCATTATTCCTTTCCCCCTTCCCCCCGGATGTTCCATTTCTTCTGCAGAACAGGCCAATCCAAGCATTCTGGTATGGTTCATGCATTTAAATTTTATCTTGCAGGGTCAGACTGTCCAAAATACTATAATTACTTCCCATTCCAATATATATATATCTACAAATGTCATGAATAACCCCCATATGCTTGGATCAAGGGAGAAAATGGAATATTTGGGAAATGAATTTCTCCATTTTACATATTGCTAGTAAATAAAAAATGCATAAGCAAAGCCTCCCCAAAGATTTGCCTCTTTTTGAACAAAAGGCTGAGAAGAAGCTGCTAGCTTAAGGTGGACTTTGGAAATATGATTATCTGTATCATAGCTAGACAAATTGTTGGTGATTCATAACATTATATCTCCCTTATGCATGTGAGGATGGGTACAAGTCCCAGCTGAGTGAATAAAATTGCTTAAAAGAAAAAAAATCTGGATCCTTGGGGGAGGCAGGGCAGAAATCTATGAAGTACTGCCTCTGCTTTCATCTTCTATTCATACTGGGCAATAAAAACATTTATTTATTGTTCTTGCCACTGCAAAGTATTATTGACTTCATGTGCTGCCAGTTAGACACGATGGGATGTATATCATCTGTATGTAGCTCTGTGTATATCTCCATCTCAAAAAGAGATAGAAATTATAGGCAGATCTGATTCTTCTCTTGTCACAATAAATAATTATCTAAATTTTATACCATCGTTTCTAGTCAAACTTATTCTATTCATTTTGTTCAATTGCTGAATTACTATATCTACTAATATCATATACATGTGTATGTGTCCCTTCATAACTTTAAACATTGATTCAGGATATTTAATAGATGGCCTATTTCTATATCAGAAAACTTTACAGGTAGTCCTCGACTTACAACCGTTCATTTAGTCATGGTTTGAAGTTACAGCATCACTGAAGAAAAGTGACTTATGGCCATTTTTCATACTTACAATAATTGCAGCATCCCCCTCGGTCATGCAACAAACCAAAGAAAATACAGGTCATAGGTGATTTTTTCCAAAGCCATTGTTAACATGGATGATCATAGTCCTTGCTTATGTATAGTAATTGAAGCCATAATTTCCAAGGCTAAGCAATGCAGTCATAAAGAACAACACAATGTGGCTGCATCACTTAGCAACAGCAATTCTGGCAGTCCCATTGCCGCTGTTAAGCAAGGACCACATGTGACTGTGACTTGCTACCAACTTCCAACAAGCAAAGTCAATGGGGTAGCCAGCACGAAGTTATAAATACTGGGCAGCTTTCAAGCAGGCCAATGGTTGGGCAGGCAGTGGTTACCATGGCACACGCATGGCCAGCAGGGGGGGGGCTGTGACGTGTGAGAGGGTGCACAAAGGGTCTCATGCTCCAGAGCTGGGTTCCTCAACAGAAAAATGGATGGGGGTGGTTTGTGACCTTCCCTGCCAGCTTCCTGATTGCTTTTGCTTGTGAAAAGCCAGCAAACGGTAGTCATATGACTGACTGCATGATGCTGCAAATGTCATAAGTGTTCACCAGTTGCTACGCACCCTGGTGATGGGGATCACATGACCACAGAGGTACTGGGATGAATGGAACTTTGAAGACCAGCCATAATTATTTAGGCTCTATCACAGGGGTCTTCAAACTTGACACCTTTAAGATTTGTGGACTTCAACTCCCAGAATTCCTCCTCCACTCATGTTAGCTCAGGAATTCTGGGAGTTGAAGTCCACAAATCTTAAACTTGCCAAGTTTGAAGGCCCTTGGTCTAGCATATGATTGGATTTTAGTGTGCATCTAGTGTATGTTTACCAAACTTTTGTAATAATTTTGCAAGTGAGTAATCTTTATTGATAAATACATGGACAATTGAGATAATTGCCTCAGAAATGTACAGGAGGATAGACCAAAATCTGTTCCCCAGGGATGGAAATACAAGTTTTCAGTGAGATTTCTTTTTCAGATTATTGAGCAAGAATAACTAATGGTTGTTGGACACTGCTGTATCTCTTTATCACTTTCCAGTTGTGTCTTAAATACTGGTAGAGTGAATAACAGTATAAGGAGATAAATCTCCTTAGTAAAACTATTGGCCAAAAATCATCAGCTTTTACTGAATTGCATCATTGGAGATTTTGAGAGCTACATGACAAATGGCAAGGTGACAGGTTCTGCTTCCCACTGTGGTGCCTTGCTGTGATGAATGAGGCCTATCTTGTTATGTCAGACAGGTTTCAGAGACTGCAGGATCTTACAGATGCGGAAGAAGGCAAGCCCAAGTAAGTGGTGTCTAACCTAGGGTTCTATGTGAGATTTGCATATAGAGAGCAGAGGTCTCTAATTCTTCTGGAGCAGTGATCGCATTTAGAATGTTGAGGGCCCTATCAAAAAGGTTGCCACGTAGAAACCAATCACTATAACCTACACTTAACTTTTGTTTGTTATCTGGGCAGACGGGTGAAACAAAGCATGTCTATTTTAAAATAATATTTCTGATAAAATTTCTGATTCTTCATGTTTCTGCGGCTATCCAAGAAAGCAAGTAACTGCTGTGTTTACAAAAATGCTAGGAGCTGTAAAGCAGATGGCTCCTATGTCCTAGATAAGCCCCAGCCCAATTACAGGTAGTCTTTGACTTACGACCACAATTGAGTCCAATTTGCCCCATTTTATGACTTACCTTGCAACAGTTATTAAGTGAATCAGTGCAGTTGGTAAGTTAGTAATCTGGTTGTCTGTGGAGATTCTCAGTCATCCAGGTCCTGGTTGTCCCAAAGGTGCTTTTCCAAGAGGCAACTGGACTTTCTGCTTTTTCTTTGAAGATGCTTTGCTTCTCATCCAAGAAGCTTCTTCAGCGAGAAACGAAACATCTTCAAAGAAAACATTTGAAGGTAACCTGTTTGTTAAGTGAATCTGGCTTCCCCGTTGGTTTTGCTGGTCAGAAGATTGAAAAGGGGAATCACATGACCTTGGGACACAGCAACGGTCATAAGTATGAACCAGTTGCCAAGCATCTGAATTTTGATCACATGACCATGGGGATGCTTCAAAGGTTGTAACTCTGAAAGAACGGTCATAAGTCACTTTTTTCAGTGCCATTGTAACTTTGAACAGCCACTAAATGAACTCTTGGAAGTCGAGGACTACCTGTATACACACATTGTAGTCCAAATGTGCATAATGGGCAGAAAAGTGGTTTTCCTGTTGAAAATCTACCAGAAGGATCCAAGTGCTGATGGTGACTGTATTGAAACAATACAGATAGTACTTGACTTACAATCAATCACTTAATGACTGTTTAGAGTTATGGCAGCTTGGAAAAGGTGCTGGATGATCCATAAAGCACTCCTGGACACCATAAAATACTGTGGTTTCTCCCCCCCCCTTCCTCCCCTGTGGTCAAGTGATCTTGATCTGAGTGCTTGATGACCTGTTCACATTTATAATTGGTTGCTGATTGCCCTAAGGTCCTGTGATTGTCATTTCTCTGCCAGCTTCCCCAGAAAGTCAATGAGGAAGCTGGCAAGGAAAGTTGTCCGCTACTGCTTGCCAAAGGATTTCCCCTCTGCATGGACCGAGGAGGGGAATCTTCATCAGGCTGCAGAAATGCAGCTTGTGTCGCCGTGATCCCCACTCCTCTTTCCAGCCCAGTGCATGAGTTCCCTTCCACATGGAGGGGAGAGGAAATTGTATGCTGGGCAGGAGAAATGAAGTGGGGATCTTCACAATAACCACCTTGTTTCTCCAGTGCACAGAGGGAAACTGCCTGCCCTCCGTCACACAGCATGTTTTCATGCTTTCCACAGTTGGGAGAAATGAGGTTGCAGTATGGAGCGAAGTAATCCTGTGAAATTGCTTTGCTCAGTGACCAAACTTCCAGTCCCAATTGTGGTTGTAAGTTGAGATCTATCTGATTTGATGATCTCAGTTCATTGAGGAGTATTCAGATTAATAGCATAGGTAGAACTGTACCCCTCACACAGGGTACTGCATAATAAATAATGTGCTAGATAATACATGGTTTCCTCATGTTGCACAGGAAGCATGGAAGGAATTAAGGCCGTTTGAATTCCTTCCTACCAATTTCTCTTGTTTCTGGAGATGGAGAGCTAACAAATGTTATAATTTGGGCAATTAGCTACAACAGGTTTGGAAAGTCATGAAGTTTCAGTTTGTGCAAAATGTGCCAGTTAACAGTACTGTAATGCAGTCATATGGTGCCTTGAACCCAATTCAAATAGTTGGTTGGTGTTTTTTTCAATTTTAAACATTTAGGATCTGATTGTATGATCAGCTATTGATTTCTGTATAAACATGACTAAGCCCTGAAGTCCACAATGCCTCTTTATCTTCTGTTCAGGAAAAGGCCTTTTTCTGCCCTGCTCTCGGGTTATAGAATGCAAGGCAATTTTTCCTTGTATGCAACTTGAAGCAATAATAAAATGAAAATGTAATTTCTCCTTGTTGTGACTAGAAAACCATTTATTCTGGGTATTAGTAAGGCAGTCACTCCAAATGTGCTTCACACTACATATGTTTGACTGTGGAAATTTACCAGCCTAAAATACAGTTCTTAACCATTTGCTAACTATTTAGGCCTTTATTGTTGTATTTTTTGTTGGCTGGGGACTGTAATCCAACAGTCTGAAGGGCATCAAGCTCAGGAAGGCTGAAGTAAGTTGTGCCTGTCATTATTTTAAAAATAGATGCTCTGATCTAGATCATTCATTCCATACTGGTTGTGCCACAAGGTCATTTTTTTAAATTAGTATAATTAGCCTCTATAGCATTTGCCTCTTCTGCACTAGAATGCTTCTTTTATCGCTCTTCCTCAGCTCCTCAAAGTGTTGTTGGGGGAAGAAGGCGGAGCCTCCTCGCTGACGGGCCATAGATCGCAACTCTCTGCGGCTATGGTCTGTGCTCTTTCGTTGGAGAGCCCCGATTATTGCGATTAGGGGCTGAAGTTGCCTTGGAGGGGCAGCGGAGTAAGGGGAAGCCGCAAGCCAGGTTGAGGGGAGCCGCATCTCCCCCCACCCGGGCTTGGTCTTCCCCCGAAGACGACTGCACCAGTAGTTTAAAATGGCCACCCGAAGAGGAGGACTCAGCTGGATTAAGATTTGTGCAGGAGGGAAGAAAGAGGTGGTTAACATCTGAACCGGGACAACTGGGCAATACAACTAAACAAAAGTACCCCGGGATTAAGGTAACATGGAATTTTTAAGAAAAGAAAAGTGAGCGGCAAAATTACAAAGGGAAAGGGGGAAAAAAAGAAAATATTTTTGACAGCTAAGAGGGGCTTCGAACCGGGAAAGGAAGAAGCTGGAACTAAAGATTTAACTAAATTGGACTAAAATATTTTGGGAATAAACAGGCATAAAATAAAGCTGGATTTAAGATTGTCAAAAAATAATAATAATAAAGTTTACAGATTGGAGACTGGACTGTGCTGGAATATTGAGGTTTGAAAAACCCTAAATAAAAAATAGGGGGAAAAGGTGAAAACTTTGTATAATGGAGAGTGCCACTTTTTGACAAAAACTTGAGCTCAAACAAAAGGGAAAGCATCCTGTTTCTGAATGAACTTGTGTGGATATAACATTAAAGAAATATTGAAACAAAGTAAGAATCTTAGAAAGTGAAAGCAGAACCAGAATAAAGAAAAAAGCAAGGAAAGACCGACTGTGGGATTGATTGATGTTTTTGGTATAGACCCTCGGCTGGAATAACTGAGAAGGAAAGTAAAAGTGTTTTGTGTTTTGTTTGTTTTTTTGTGGACTTTAACGATCATAAAATATAAGAGTGTGTAATGATGATATCTCTTAGGGAATTAAAAATGGAACTTAAAAATAGGAGAGAATTACTACAGGAAAGAGGTGAATCACTTTGCTCTGTGTTAGAAAAAATGGAAATGGCGATTGAAGAACAAGAAGAAAGAGCTTCAGAGGAGGAGGAGTCGATTCAAGGAGAAGACATTTTAAATAGACAATTAACACAAAGAACACTACAAAGAAGTGGGGAAAGAAGGAAAGTTAAAAAGTTGAGATTTAAAAAGGGGGGATACCTGTGAAGTCGGGAAAGGCAGAAAGACCCAGCAGAAAAGGAGAAAGGAAGATATTAAGAAAGTGAGGGATATAAACTGGAATGAGAAAAGATATAGGGAAAAGAGGGGGAAGAGAGGCAGTAAGAAACAGGTGCACGAAATAAAGAAATACGGAAATCTTAAAATGTTGAAAAGAAATTGTTTTTTCAGAGATAATGGTTGATGAATTAAAAAGGGAATTCTGCAGGGTCACAAGGGGTAATAAGAATATTTCTGCAATTAAAAATATTTAAAAAATGGGGTAATATAGACACTGATAACTCTTATTAAAAATCAAGGGGGGAAAATATGCTGTGGAATCCAAATGAAAAGATGTAATGATTATTATTGTAACTTCTTTAAAATAATGGTTTATTGGGAATCAAGATGAGGGAATAAAGGTATATTTTAATCATTGAGATATCACACTCAAAGCAGTAAAAGGGGGGAAACCTATACTTGGTTGTTGTTTTTTAGTGTTAAAATTTGTATTAATCTAGAATTTATAAAAAGAATGTGTAATGGAAAGGGAATATGACAGACTAAAGAACCAACTAAATTAATAAATTAATATAGACTACTAAAAGCAAGGAGAGACATTGGTAACTTTTTTTATTATTATCATTATTATTAAGCAAACAAATATTGTTTATTTTTAAAATAAATATTAAAGGATTATATTTGAAATGTTTCGATTGAGATTAATGAAAGAGGCAAAAATTAATGTGTTTGTTTCTCTCCTTACTGAAAATTTGGAATGGAAAAGGTAATAATAGAATTAAGTATGCATATATGAATGTATAATTGCTGTCATATTTGTATGTAAAGGTGATGACCCGGAAATACGTTGTCCACTAAAAAGAGATTTTTGTTTTTAATGTGAAAAACTGAATAAAATTTGTTTTTTAAAAAAGTGTTGTTCTGTGGAAAAATAGGAAGAAGGATGGATTACAGGGTACTTTCACCAGCTTGAGTGGAGAAAAAAGGCAGGATAAAAATTAAAACAAATTGTTTGATCCCCAAATATTACATTTTTTTTAAAAAAAAGCTCTTCTAGCCCCCTGCCTACATATGATGTGATGTATTCCATCCAGGTGCCTGTCCTTCAGGGGTGGGATGCTACCGGTTCTGCCTGGCTCTATAGAACCGGTTGCTCTGAAGAGCAGCAGACACCAAACCAGTTCTGTATTTTCTGCTGTTTGTCCCACCCGCCTGCCCGGGCTCTTACCTGTCCTTTGCAGCTGAGGTTGAAAAAGCAGGAAAAAAGTGGCTTTTCAGCTGTCCGGGTGGCATGGCCTAAGGTTTTTTTTACACGCGTGCAAAACATTGTCACTGAACCAGCAGTAACACCGGTTGAATCCCACTCCTGCTGTCCTTAGATTTCAAAAGACTGCCTAAGCATAAACAGGCCAGTAAGTAAAATTAAGTACCAGTAATTAAACTATTTTCTGATCAGTTTTACCCTTTTTTAAACTTGGACTTTTTTTTATATGTTGTTTTAACATTATATTTCATTTTTAAATTACCATATTTCCTAGAACAATGGAACCAAGGTATCTGTATTTAAATGTAATTTATCATTTGAAAGGTACTATTGCTGTGATGGTAAAAACCAAGAAATTGCTGGAACAAGATTCTTCGTATTCTGTAAGATTTTCTGGCACACACAAAAACCCTATACAAGTAACAAACTTGCGAAAGTCACATTTTTCATGTTCTTTTTTTAAATATTTTAATCTGAAAACATAAGTATATTAATTGTATCTAGATTACATAAATTTAACAATATAAAAGTTGCATGGGATAGCATGCATCTTTAAATATTGCATATATTTTTAAAATAATCACTTTCTGAAACTAAACTATCTTGTATATGTGTGTGATAAATAAATGTAATCTATACTTGTGCTTTTGAACTCCAAATAAAATTGCTAGTGTGATGTTTACTCTGTTTTTTTTCAGGGATAGTGGAGCAGTCACAACAAGCATACCAAGAAGCTTTTGAAATCAGCAAAAAAGAGATGCAACCAACACATCCTATCAGATTAGGACTGGCTTTAAATTTCTCCGTGTTCTATTATGAGATCCTGAACTCACCGGAGAAAGCTTGTTCCCTTGCGAAGACTGTGAGTTGATAATCTAACTATTATATTGCATTTAGTATTTTAACAGGTTTTGCATGTACAAATGTACTTTTTTTTTTTAACCATAGGCTTTTGATGAAGCCATTGCTGAACTTGATACGTTAAGTGAAGAGTCATACAAAGACAGCACACTAATAATGCAGTTACTGAGAGACAATTTGACAGTAAGTACTTGGGACATTTTAAATACAAGTAAGGATAAATACCTTAATGCTAAATTATCAAGTAGCTATTGTTAATAAAAACTGAAGTCTAATTAGTAAAAATTTGTGGCATGAATTTTTTTTACTCCGTTGTTTTAACTCTTGAAAGAGTCTTTTTTTTTTTCTTAAAGCATAGCTTTCTAGGAGATAAACATGCTGAACACTTTATATGACTAAAACATTAAAGAGTAACACATGTCTGCATTTTTTTAAACAGTTGTGGACATCAGATACCCAAGGAGATGAAGCTGAAGCAGGAGAAGGAGGGGAGAATTAACCAGCCTTCCAATTTTTGTCTGCCTCATTCTAAAATTTACACAGTAGACCATTTGTCATCCATGCTGTCCCACAAATAGTTTTTGTTTACGATTTATGACAGGTTTATGTTACTTCTATTTGGATTTCTATATTTCCCATGTGGTTTATGTTTAATATTAGGGGAATAGAGCCAGTTAACATTTGGGGAACTTTTGTTTCATCCAAGGTGGCCAATATAGGGATGTGGAATTTTTATAAAAGTTTTACATGTTTGGCATAGTACTCTTGGTACTTTGTGGCTTCCCACAAAAGCCAATGTTAAACAACTTCCTATGTTGAGCAATGAAAAACTGCTTGCATATTGGTCTGTCACAGTGGTTAAAAAAAGGGATGATGGTTGCAACCACATAGGTGTAGTGAATGTGGGTACTTCAATGTTGGAACGCACAGCAAAGAAAAATTAATGTGCCATGGATATTACATGTCAATCATGTGAATCTGTGGAATCTACAATCCAAGAATACATCTTCGATTAAAGCTGAAAGATGTTCCTTAAAGTGGCTTGCTAACCAAATGAACTTTCTCTAGAGAAGGGCAGAAACGGTTCACATTCCATTACTTGTAAAGTTACCTGCTGTTGCTTTCATTATTTTTGCTACACAATTTATTTGTATTTAAATGGTTTAGGCAACCTAAGAACAAATGTACAAGTAAAGATGCAGTAAAAAATGAAATGCTTGATATCATAATTACACTGTATATCGAGCACAGCAGTAAAACAAACCCATGTATTTAACTTTTTTAGGGTTTTGCTTTTGTGATTTTTTTTGATACTTTGCCTAACATGCATGTGCTGTAAAAATAGTTAACAGGGAAATAACTTGAGATGATGGCTAGCTTTGTTTAATGTCTCCTGAAAATTTTCATGAACAATCTAAACATAACTGTTAAGAACATGTGTATTAAGTTGATGTAAGTGGAATAAAAGTTTTATGAATGGACTTTTCAACTATTTTCTCAGTAGCTTTCCTGTACATCTCAACTCCTGTTGAAGATATCTTCCGTTGTACTGTCTGCAGTGCCAGATTAAGTGAATTCTGGAGTTGTCTGTATTCAGAATCTGAAAAATTGTAACATAATCTTCCATAGTTTTGTGAGACTGCTCTACCTGGGAGCTACCAAAGAAACTTGAGAGTGAAATATTAGGTAGTGGTTAATGTATGTAAACCCTACAAATTGCAGCTACTGAATTCAGCCCCTAATTGTTAAAATATTTTCAATTATTACATTTTTAAAGATCATTTTTGTAATGATCTTAAAAATATATTTAGTAAATCATGTGTCAAGCCATTGCTTGTAGAAAATTGATAGATGTTTTATTTTGTGCCCTTTTTTATTCTCTGCTAGATTTGCAAAATTATGAATTGTTTCAAAAAGACACTGGCTGGCTTGAACCTGAGGTAGCTTTCTAAATCAGTGCTGCCAAAAAGAGTTGGTTTTTTTTCTTCTGTCATTATTTGCTGTATTTATGAGAGCAAGTTCATAATTAGGCATAGGCTGAGGGAATGGATGGTTCTCCTTTTATTCCAATCCCTCTCCTTATCTGACTATAAAATATAGCATATTATTTCTCAGCTGCCATTATCTCATAAGCAAACTGCTTGAGAAATGTCACTAATGAAGGCCAATGCAAGGCATTATTTATCATCAGATACGCTTCCCAATGGATTGCTGTCTACCAGGATATTTCAGTTCTTACTGGGAGGCATTGTTGCCATGGTAGAGAGCATATGCAAATTTTTTCTGTGTGTCAGATTAGTAGTTGCAATGAATTGTGAAGTCCCAAATATATAATTCACCATGGTAAAAATTGAAATAAGACAATTACAGTTCTGTATGGATTATAAATACCAAAAAGAATTTGTATGTAATGTTAGCATTTTTAACATCTAAATATACCTCTGGTAGTAGTTGCATGTAGGGTTGTTAAAGATTTTATGTCTTCTGATCCCTCAATTACAAGTTTTTTATTTTACGGTCTGAATTCTTTATCGTTACCATTTTAGAAAGCAGGCAGCAAAGATTAATTTCTCTTCATGAAATAGCCAAAATTGGGGTTTTGTCAATTCAGAGAAAATTTCCTTCTATGGAAATCACCGTGTGCATTTCACATGCACACATTGATCTGGAAACAGCAAAGAAGATCTGAAGAACAGAAATGCAGGGCAGACATGGAGAATATTTCACTATCTCAGGTACAAAGTCATACGATACCTTTTCTGATGAAGCATAAGGTGATGTTCTGTATATAACAAGTTTCCTTCCTCTTAACTAAAAGACTCCTTGTAGCCTGTCTCCTTATCTTCTAAAAACTCATCTTGAGAGTGGAGGGATGATATTGAAGGTCCTTTGAAGATTTCAAACTGATAGAATGAAAAGCATGCTGAGGCAACCCTTGTGGTTTTTCATACATGACATCTTTGCTTATTTACTTAAAGTCAACACAATTTGACTATTTTACAAAACTAAGTTTGTAATGTTTCTCCATAGGCAAAATTCAACATCAAGAGATTGCTTATCAGTCCGAGCAATATTTTACTCCCTGCTAGGAGACAGTCAGCAGCTTGAATTTTCTCTGGTTAATGCCTATTGTTGGCACCTATTCAAGTTGGAAATATTGAAAATGTATGAGGAGGCTTCTTAAGCAGGATGAACTGCAAGCATGAGATGATACACTGTAGACGACCTGAATCTGTCCTATGTTTTCTGGTCGTCTTTCTTATGGCTAGGATGGAGTTCAGTTTTGGGGAGGAGAGGGGGGAGGAAGAACAGAGGAAGTTACAATTCTCACAGATGCCAAGAATCTCCTAAAATGTTTAAAATATCCAACAAGGGAGATCAGGAAGAGTTTTCTTTGCGCTTGTTTTTCTTCATAAATAAGAAATGATTCAGACGGATTTTGGAAGCAATGTGGAGTGGTGTCCTTTGGGATTCATAATCTTAGTCCTAATAGTTCTTTTATAGCAAGCATTATAAGTTTACAGTAGCAGTCGTCCTCTTCTAAATGTAGATATTAGAAAAGTCTTGCCTTCAGAAATGTTCTTGATTTTTTCCTTTGTGTTCTTCATTGTGGCGAAGAAAAATACGGAATGCTATTGTAGGCCTCAAATTCTTAAAATTGTTTTCTCTGAATTAGTTGCTCAGAAGCATTTTCAATGTATTGCTACTTTCCCAGTTTGTGCTCAAGGTAAAGCAATTCCAGTTGAAGCCTATATGCTAACCTCTACTTCAAGAATCTCTTACCATGTTTGAATGTTTATTAGATCCTCAATGGAACACTACGACTAAACTATGTTATATTTCTGTGTCACACTTTACCCAGTTCTTTCATACTATCGATTGACCTGCTGCTTCAGAAGATAGCACTGTCAAAGGACCAATAGCAACTTCATTCTATTACTTGATGAATTTCCTTCCACTGTTACTCCGTATCAGGCAACAGATTATGTGATTGACATTAACTCCCTTGAACGGGGCTGGTTTAATCTTAATTAAAGAAATACTGTTATATGTCAGTATTAGATCATTCACTCTGCACCTGGAAGTACCATAGAAAGTCCAAGATTAGTGGTTAAAACTCATTTATTGGGTGTATATCCTGGGGCAAAGTAACTCAGCTAGTTTTCATGACTAGGGTGGAACTTGACATTTGTGGGCCTGTTTCTAAATCACCTTACACCAAAGTAGTTGTACATTAGCTGATAGCTCTATATGCAAAAGAGAAGCAAAGCCTAGAGCATTTGTTGAAAGTTACCTCCAAATCTTTTCTTTCTGGGAGTGTTTCCGATGCTGTATGTGTATGAAACGAAGCCATTCACACCTGTCTCCATGCATATCAGTTCTTTTTTAAATACAGTACATTCTTTCAACTGAGGGCAATGGAGGAAAGCCTTCCTATTGCATTAAGGCATATTCAGAGGATTCTAGGTAATGATTTTTCCGCCAAGAAGCGTACAGTGCAAAATATTTAGAAGTAAAAGAATGATTTATCAGTTCAGTAATCAAATCCACTTCTATCTCACCACATTTTTTAAACTCTTACTTCATTTCTAAAGTTCTGTAGAAGATAAGAACTTTTCAAAGAGGGAGGTAATTCTAATGGCTTCACATAGCTCTTGTGTGAGTTCTGAGCCTTTACTTTTAAAAATTGCCTTCCTCCTAATCAGGCTGGATCTCATTTGTTTTTGTTACATGCTTCAAGACTGAGTAACAGCTTCTGGGAAGAAGGTGGTTACTCCCCTGTAGTGATCCAGACCTTGTGCCAGCTCTACAAATACGATATATGATCCTCACAAAATACTAGCAAGATTAGAACAAAAGAAAATGTAGCCATTTCATGCACTGAAGTTACTGTGAAACGACTTTTATGCAGTATGACTTGGCTCAAAGCTTCTGAACCAGAAGCAGCCTCTTTTAGGGAAACAATGATATATTGAAGTTGGTGTTCAATTCTAAAAAAGTTATGAATATTTTGGTTCTGATTCAAAACTTTAGCCAGGGCTTAGATAATATTAAAATTAAGTTCGCTCCTTAGCCCAGAGGAGCATAAATCTGTAGCAATTAGCTGAGCGCTAGAAGATCTGACTAGAAAAGTGATGGTAGCACAGGATCTTTTGGGCCTCTTTTTCTAAATATTAAGTTGTAAGGCAGTGTTTGTTAACCTTGGTAGACTTAAGAACACGTGGACTTCAATTCCCAGCATTCCCCAACCAGCATACAGGCTGGGAAGTTCTGGAATTTGAAGTCCAATTTAATATCTAAGAGCAGAGAGAATTCCTTTCCCTCTTGATAATGGAAAGAATCTTTTGGAAGCCCTGAAACATCTAGAACGCAGGTGTCAAACTGAATTGCGTCTCGTGGCATATTGCGATGTTTTTTGCCTTTGTGGAGCCGGGGTGGGCGTGGCCTGTGTTGGCGCATCCAGCCCATGGGCTGCCAATTTGACAACCCTGCTCTAGAACATCAAGGTGCAGACTTCAACTCCCAGGATTCCCCATGCTTGTGGACTTGAAGGCCGCACGATTTAAAGTTGAGAGACGCTGTTGTAAGAATGAGAACAAGAAGTCTCCAAGGAAGCAAACCATTCATTTCCCACCTTAAAAACCTCCCTAATCCCTACCAAGGTCTAAAACTACATAGGCAAAACAAATAGACCAATTGAAAAGGCAATAATGAATTTAAGAGGCTTCTGAGATGCAGTCAGTCTCCTTGCAGTAATTTTAAGTAGGAAAGGGTTGGTTATGAGAACAGAGGCCCTTATTTCTGTTCCTAATCTGTTCTACATCAGACCATTACCAAGTTATTAAAACAACTTTTCCTGGAAACATTTTCCTTACAAGAGGCAATGGGGAGAAGAGGTTGGGAGATCAGGGACTCTATATGGAGTTCTGAATGTTGCCTATTCCAAATCTGCTAAGTTTCAGCTGTTGGAAAGGAATCTGACTGTTATCCAACCCTGGGTCCACATACTATGTCTGAACTATCAGCATTTCCATTTCTGTGCACAGATGTGTGCACCATGCTCCCATCTGCAGCAGCTTCCCCACTCCCAAATGTTCAAAGCCTGGCACATTTTTAGTCACGTGGATCTCATTAAAGAAAATAAGTCTGAAAAATAAGATTCTAACCACCCTTCTTGCTTAAGGGCAATCCAGAAGGAGAAAACAGGAAATTGTCCATGCTACACCAATATATATACATCCAGCAATATATGTGTATATGTGTATATGTGTATATGTGTGTGTGTGTGTGTGTGTGTTAAGTTTTCACGGATACTTACATGTATGGCATTCGGCTTTGTTAGGTATTTCCACGTCATTGTAGTTGTGCTGTTAAGTTGTAGCAGCGTTTGGCAGAATCTCATCTGCCATCATCAGGCTACAGAAGCCTGATGATGGCAGATGAGATTCTGCCAAACGCTGCTACAACTTTAACAGCACAACTACAATGACGGGAAAATACCCAACAAAGCTGAATGCCATACACACACACACACACACACACACACACACACACACACGTACATATACATATATATATAAAATAAATAAATACGCACACATATATACACACACATATACATATATACGCACAGAGAGACAAACAGCCTCAGTTTTGCTACAAATCCAAGATGCTATTTCTAGAACAGCACAGATATAGTCAGCTATATAATTGCTTCCGGACTTGACATCCAACAATTTTTGAGTCAGTCTAATAGATCACCCTTATCCATTGCCCTCCTTGTCTTCCATCTCTGCCTAATCAACTTAACAGCTCTGGTTCAAGGAGTAACCCCCTGATGGTGAACCTATGGCACACATGCCGGAAGTGGCACCCAGAGCCGCTTCTGGCACGCGAGAGGTTGCCCGGAAGAACCCCATGGCGCGTGCGCCCCCACCAGCCAGCTGGTTGTTGGGTATCTGCCATGTATGCGCAGGAGAGATGTGCATACATGTGCAGAGGCATGCGGTGCAGAGGGTTGCGTGCGCATGCACAGAGGCATGGGGGGGTCGCATGCGTATTGCATCAGGTGCATACACGCACGCACTTTTGGCACGCAACATGGAAAAGGTTCGCCATCACGGGACTAACCTAAACATCCAGCAAACTAAAGGACATGGTCCAAAGCAGTCAAGCATACTGCACATTTCAGTGGGACAGTGGTAAAATGATATTTGAATTCTCATTTAAAACAATGTTTCTCAATACTTTAAGATGATGCATACTTTAATTCCATGCTGGCTGGGGAATTGTAGGAATTGAAATACACACATCTTAAAAGTTGCCACGGTTGAGAAACACTGGTATAAAAGCAATGCGTCCCTTCCTCTCCCAACTAGACATGTATTCAGGAATTTGTCATATTTCATGATGGATGAAGTCGAGTTGAGGCATAGACCCAACTCGTGACGCGCCCAATTTTATGACTTTTTTTTTTTGCAGCAGTCAAGTGAATACAATCATTAGCAAATGGTGTGGTGGTTAAGTGAAACTATTGTCTGCACTGAGTGTTTTTGGGTGAAAACTGGAAGGAAGTAAATACTGATTTCTGGGGGGGGAAATGTTATAAATTGTGGTCATGTGACAGTGGGATGCTGCAAATGGGCATAAATGAGCACCCAAAATGTAATCCTGTGACTGTCAGAACTTTGAATCCAGGTCATGAGTCCCTTTTGGGGTGAGTCCATCATAACTTCTAAAGGTTACTAGGTGACTGGTCATAAGTTGAGGGCTATGTGTACTTTGTCCAACATAGCTAAAGCTTAATAAGTTAATAAGTAGGTTGTAGAGCATTGGCATACAATTAGCAAGGATGCCCTAGCACTGTGATGGCAAACCTGTGGCACACAGAGCCATTTGTGCCAGCACACAAGCTGCAGGCAAACTTACCTCACTGCGCATACGCACTCCTCATCGCTGATTTTTGGCTGATTTGAGGCCTTTTTCGGCCTCCCAGAGGCTTGAAAAAAGCCTGGCCTGCAGAGGCTTTTTTCAAGCCTATGGGAGGCCGAAAAAGGCCTCAAACCAGCCAAAAATCAGCTGTGAGGTGCAGTGCAAATAAGGGGTGGGGGTGGGCGGCTGTGGGGATTGCACGCGCATGCACAGGGGGCATGGGGAATGCACATTGCCTTTTGGGTGCTGGCATGTGAGAGAGAGAGCGCCAGCACGTCCACAATTTTTGTCACAGGAGCCCAAAAAGGTTAGCCAGCACTGCCTTAGCATATGCTTTAATATCAGCCATTTGAAATTGAATATCAACAGTTCAATTTCTTTTCAATATCATTCTATGAAATGGGAAAATGGGAACAGCAGTGTTAATAAATATTTAGAAAGCCACCTCTAAAGTTTGTATGGAAGTCTTCCTCGGAACTGCATGTTTGTTTAAGCTGCAGTTCCTCGGTGCTAAATTAAAGTGCCCTGCATACACTTGTTGAGGTTCTTTTTCTATTCAGAAGCCACAAATCCATCCCTTCCAGGCTGAGCATAGCACTGTAGGAAAAGATGTGGTTACTGATAATAATAGCTTGGCAGCTGCATAGCTCTGCCTTCACATCAAAAATACATTTCTCCTCTCATCCATTTTGGAAAGCAGCAATGGTAAATGTCATCCTAATAGCATTTGTGATGTAGTTAATACAGTGTGAGCTAAAGCACTGGGCGGGACGGGGGAGACATCCCTAGCAGAGTTGAGGACTCAAGTACAGCAACCAAGGAAGTATCTTCTATCTGCCTGAGAGTGCAAAAATGCAGATTGCAGTAGGCCATCATACTCAGCCATGAGGCTGCCTCCAGCTTGGTGAGTCATCACTTGGGTTGGCATGGCTCACATCTCTAGAATTCTTGGAAGGGTTTCCTCTCATACCACTGCAGAACTCAAACACTGTTCTAAAAGTCTCCTAACTACTTCTGTGAATGGATTTCTAAAGTATGGTAAGCTGTGATTTACATGTTTATGGCTTAACATGCTGCGGGAATCCAGACATTGGGTGGTTTAGTTAATAAACCATAGTTAAGCAACCTAAACTAAATACAGCTATTATATTTATCTTTTTAAAGCAGGGGTATCAAACTCGTGGACTGCAGGCCAGATGCATCACGCACAGGCCATGCCCAACCCATCTCCGCAAAGGGAAAAAATGCGGGGATGGGATTCTACCGGTTCTGTAGAACCCCTTGTTAACTTTCTAAGCAGTTTGGAGAACCCAAAGTTGGAAGCAATCTCCTTTTGTTTTTTTTTCCACCCTTATTACATTCTTGCCAGTACGCCTTGACTTCCTGTCTCCGGAGCTTCTGGGGCTTGACTTTCTTAAAGGGGAAGGGTTGTTTTAAGATTTTTACACTGCTGTTGGGAGGCAATACTTCCCTGGACAATCAGCACTTTGAAGAAATAATTGAATAATGAAGCAGAGCTGTCAGAAAGAAGCTTTTAATGACAGGGAACCAAGATGAGTGACATTCAGCAAGGCTTCTTGGCTAGCTAGAAAGATTGACATTCAAACTTGAGTTTACATACCCTTTCTGAGTTTTGGTCTAAAACTGGTTTTCGATGATTAATTATGTGCTTGGTGACGTTTAATCCTGTGTTTATTGATGGGATAATTTTCCCTGTTCAGCTTCAAAAAGCAACAGCTACTGTTGTGATTTAATTATTTGTATTGTGTTTGAATTTTTTCCTGCCTCATGATTTCTTTTTCTATCTGGGGAGGGGATCTTCCTTCACTGCTTTAGTGGTATCTGGCACTGTCCTTTTGGGATGTACTTCCAAGAGGCAGGATGCAAGCTTGGCACTGATTTTTTTACTACCTTTCTGGGGGGTATGTGACCTTTCCTTAAATCTGGATGATTTCCTTAGGATATCTTGTGACGTGAGTGAGACCGTGTCTTTAAGTGGTGCAAATGGATCTAAGGATTGCTTTTCCTGGGTGTGCTTTTTCTAAGAGAGCTTAAATGACCTCTGCTAAAGGGTTTTGCTTTATGAGCAAGAATTGGCTGCTTGAAAGTTATCACTGCATTTTAACTATTTTCATTGCTCAAGGTGCTCTGGCACCCTGCCTGATTCGTAACTCCGGCTTGCAGGTATTTTTAATCTAATGATTGGTATTTAGGGCAGCTTTTTGCAAGCAAAGAAGCTTTTTGTATTTTTGTACAAGTAATCCTTGACTTACAACAGTTCATTTAGTGACCATTCAAAGTTACAATGGCACTGAAAAAAGTGACTTATGACCATTTTTCACACTTATGACCCTTGCAGCATCCCCACTGTCATGAGAGGCCAGGCGAGGAGAAGCACTCCTTAACATGAGTGATGTCGAGTTGGCCATGCCCACCCAGTCACATGACTACTAAGCCACACCCACAGAACAGGTTGTTAAAAAGATTGAATCCTACCCCTGGAAAAACGTCGCGTGACAGCAATGGGATGACGCGAGTTTGACACACGTGTTTTAAGGAAATTTTATACTATAACAGGTGAGAGACCTCTGACATCTACCACATTCATGGTAAAAGATAAAACTGGTAAAAAAACAAATCAAAAGCATGCCAATATACTATCCTAAACCAGAACAAAACAAAGAAAAAAATTCACAAGACGACATTAACGCTGGAGGCTTTTAAGAAGAGGTTGGACTATCATTTGGCAGAAATGATAGAGGGTCTCCTGCTTGAGCAGGGGGTTGGACTAGAAGACCTCCAAGGTCCCTTCCAACTCTGTTGGTCTGCTCTAATGTCTTCATTAAATTTAAAAAGTCCACCATTTCTCTGCAGGTGTTAATGCCACTTGGGTCTTTAGGGCTCACAACCAGCACTTTCTATTGTAGCTAGGAAACCCATAGATAAGCAGTGTAGAGTTTGCCTGTCATGCACTCAGCATTTGGTGCCAGACATCAAGCAGTCTATTGTATTTCACAACAGCATCACTTTTCTAGTAGTTTTTCAGGGTAGCCCCCAGATGGGAGGATGAGGCTCGTTTAATAAAAATTTCTTCTGTTCTTCAAAAAGAGATGGATGGGATTAGCTCAATTATGCTCCATAAGCAATCAGTAAGTTTATTTGGTCAGTGACCAGCACAATTAAAAAGAATGTAAAAAAACAGTATGACGCAAACTACCTCGTAAGAGTATTGTCAAGTCAGCTGTGAGACAGTGATGTGACCAAAATTTTCAAGTCAATTACATGGTGTTTAGGAATTGACACATCTTTTCTTTTTGGATAGAAGCATAGCATTCTATCCGCTCTGTGGGGTGAGAAGGCAAAGGGAGAAGGGTTTCCACAAGGGGAAGAGCGGGGTTAAATAAAAGGGGGCATCTACAACCATAACGATCAAAAAAAGCCCCAGCTTTTCTATGGGTGTCACAAGACTTTGATCATCTGGTCAGGGATACCGTTTTGACCCTTGATCCATGGGCAACCTTAAGAGAAGGGTTCAACAGTCTGCACTGTTTGTCTTTTCGTATTATTTCACTCGGAGCCTTCATTCACAAACATTCTTCCCTATGGAGACTCACACCGTTTCGAAGTAGGTCTTGTCTAGGTGCGTGGCCAGGATGAAGCACCGCTGGCAGCTTTTCAGAATATAAACGTTGGCCTTGCATATTTGCCTGCAACAAACCCTCGGTTGCTGTGAAGCAAAGGGGTTTGTGTGTGTGTGTGTGTGTCTGTATGCGAAACTCCTACGATTATTTGCAGCTCCACTGGAGGCGAGATGAAGCACAGAACCGAGCTTGAAGTGTGACAGCTACGAAATTGCTGGAAACGACTTGGAGCCTTTGGGAAGAAACAAGGTGCTCTCTGAATCGGCTTTTGATCCACCCACTAGCATGTCTTTTTTCAGAGGCAGAGAGAAAGGCATGCATAGCTTTTAAAGTAATTGAGAGACAGTTGCAATGCAGCTAAGTTGGGGGGGGGGGGTTGTAGAGGAGAAAGAGAGAGAACAATAGCTTTGCACAGTTGAACAGTGATGCTATTATCTCATCAGCACAATGCAGGCCGAAGCAAAATTATAAATAGTAGCAGTGTAATGCTGGGAGTTGCTATTTGGCGGCGTTGCCAGCAGCCACTTCTCTCTGGCTCCAGAAGCTGTGGAAAGGGTTGGGATCATCTGAGAGATGGAAAATGTGGATCAGCCACTTGATTCTCAACTCAAGAGTGATGCCCTGAAATCCAATTTATTATATCTAAAAGAACACACCTGATACTTATTATGTAATAATAACAGCATTTGAAGCTATTGCTTTTCAAGAAAACGCACATAAAACAAGGCCAGCAGAAATCCTGAGAAGAATTAGCAACACAGATGTTTTGAGTTAGCCTTACCAAACTGGTGCCCCTCCTATTACAATGGCAATAGCACTTAGACTTATATACTGCTCCATCACAGCTCCCATAATTCGCAGCCTACAAGAGTGGAAAGCACCCATTTGGAGAAGGCAATGTTTTAAATCATCACTCCAAAGGCTCCAGCACCCAGGCAATCACATCTCTTTGTTCTTTGTACTTTTACCTTTGCATAGATTTTTAACTTTTTTTACTGCTTTTCCAACCAATCTGAAAATTAAAGAAGCAATAAGAAACAGCAGCAACCATTACAAATGAAAAATATGAATACCCGAAGAAGAGATTTAACGCAATGGTGTTTAGATCTAACTGATCACTCATTACATAACATCACAACAATTCGATACAAAATAGGTGTCTCATATGAAGAGCTCTCGTATCAGTTGGAAATGTGCAATATTATGAAAACTTCTGCTCACATCGAGCATCCATGGCTTGTTTCTTTTCTGGAGTATAATCCACTAGGAAGCATCAATCGGATGCCGTCCTCCACAGCCGATTTGGGAGAAAGATAGAATTCATTCTGCCAAAAATGTCTTTTTCACTGGTGGACCAAATTCTCTGGAGAAGAATCTGCCCTCACCCAATGTCAGCCACCCCAGGTGAACCAGACAGGAAACAACTAGGTGAGCTAATTCCACTTGATTGTAAAGTCACATTTAACAGAATCTGATAATGTCTGAAGATACAGGCCTCCTACCATCACTTTTAACAGCCTGACCAACTAGGGCAGGTCCTTCCTAAGTTTCTTTTTGTCTTTTTTGCATAATTTTGTTAAATTTTAAAATAGAAAAATAAAAACTAACAAAAGAAAATTAAGAAAAAGAATAATGCAAAAATGATGCAAAGATACAAAAAAAGAAAAAACGACAACTTCTTTTACAGCAGATATAAATAAAATTTATAGGAAGATTTTGCTCTACAGTTACAACAAAACATCCCTTTTTTAATCATCTGTTAATATTACTAGTTAGCCATTCAGTCACTGGGGGCTCCTATCTCTCTTGTCTGATTTCTTCCTAGGCAGCATCTCTTGTCACCCAAGGCTATACACGTCCCATTGCACAAAACAATGCAAGTAAATAAAAATTCCTTGGATGTATGAACTCTTCAGAGAAAATATAACCAAATGAGGCATCTTTGTCTTTGGGACCTGATACTCATTGTATTAATTGTCAAAGTATTCATATTACATTTTTAAATGTGTGTGATAATTTATGTCTTTGTGGCATGGCCTTGCTTTGTACAAGAAAACTAGATAATTGATTATGTCAGCTAGATAAGCCATTGCTTTTTCTTGCCCTTTGGATATGAAGTCTCAGAAAGAGGCTCATCAGTTTGCTTGCAGCTGTTCACAAAAGGAAAACAAGTCAGTCCAAAAACTGATGTTCTCTCTTTTTCACTCTAAAAACCAACATCATAACTCTAGCCCGGCTTGTTGACCCTATATTGCAACAAGCCTTGTATCTGCTTTATTTACCAAGGCAGATGGAAGAGAAACCACACAAGCTTGACAATCATGCATATCCTTTTTCAAAGAAACTAGAACAACAATTTCAGAATTTCCAGCCAGTTTAATCAAATGCAATCTTGGCTAGTACTCCTGAGCCTAGTAATACTCATATATCCAGAGGGGAAGGGAGGGGTTGGGAACATCCCTTTGCTAAGCAGGTAGAAATGCTTCCAGCAATATCTTTGGACAAAAAATACTTGCAATGGACTCCATTCCTACCACATGCTTTTAAGAGGGTTCAGGGGTAGGATCCAAATTTTTTAACAACCAGTTCTATGGGCGTGGCTTAATTGGTGGGCGTGGCTTAGTGGTCATGTGACTGGGTGGACGTGGCTTGGTCATGTTATTGGCCGGGCGTGGCCAACTCAATGTCACTCACATCGAGGCACGCATCTCCTCACTTGACCTCGTGACTGGGGATGCTACAACAGTCATAAGTGTGAAAAAAGGTCATAAGTCACTTTTTCAGTGCCATTGTAACTTTGAATGGTCACTCCACACAAGTAAAGTACCAGCAAAGGAGAGGAAAAAAAACTCCAGAGAAGTTCTGGAGACAGGAAGACAGGAAGAGACAGGAAGTCTAGTCCTGCCAAGAATGTAATAAGGGGTAACGGAGAGGCAGTTTCTGTAAGCAACACCAGAATGTTTCCTTCCTGCCTTCCTTACAGGATTAGGCCAGTAATTTCTTCTAACAACCGGTTCTCCGAACTGCTTAGAGTATTAACAACCAGTTCTAGCAAATAGGTGCGAACTGGTAGAACCCCACCCCTGAGTGGGTTCATATATGGGGATTGGAAGGAGGGGTGAGGTTGTACATTGTGGGAACACTGAAGGGGCAATTGCTCTGGCCAACTAACCCTAACGTGGGCTAGATGTATCTGCAAATTTTGTCTTGCACAGGGTTAAACTAAACCCCAAATTTCACCACTATCCCATCCCCCATTTTGCTAACCTAAGAAAACTCAAGAAAAAACTGCTGAAAAAAGGAAAGTTCTCCATTATACCACCTCCTCAACTGAAAACATTTCATAAATATGGATTCTTTGCAACAGTCAAGCCATGACTATTACTGCCTGCCCAAAACAGCCAAGGGAAAGAGTGGGTATTTTATGAAGCCGCCTTCTAATCTATACTCTGGGTGGGTCCAGCCGAGGTGCTTTCTAAGAGATTGGGGCAGGCAAGTCATCTTCCTAAACCAGCAACATTTGGCCTAGTTAATGTGGTTGGATGCTGATAAGTAATGAGATTTATGACAGGGGTAGTGGCTGACTGAGATAAGCGTGTGGTGAAATGGTGTCAGAGCCAAGTGGAATATTGTGACTCCAGAGGAGTAGGCAATTCAGCGGTGCAGTAGCCTATTGGTGAAGACACTTGCCTCCCTCTCGGAAGGTTGACTGTTCAATCCTAGGTAGCAGCAAATGTTTCTCAGGGCCCAAAGTAAAAATATTTGCTGTGAACTCTATGTAAGCGTCAGGAAGGGCATCCAACCAGTAAATGCTCAGCTCCATTCAGTCTCCCAACACTACCCCAAATTAAGGGATTACGGGGTTGTATAAAGAAAAGAGAGAGAGAAGTGGGCAATCAGCTGCTTCTTAGATGTTTTGTTCCCAAATTGCCTGAATTTTGCATATGTTGGCTGGAGTTTATGGGAGATATCCTTCAAAACTTCTGCAGAGGCATAACAGAGTATCCTCTGCCCTCAGATTAAACCTAGAGAAAGCCAAGTTGAAATATTTTTTCTGGTATGAAGATTTGGGGGGGTCAGTCACTTTCTCTCAAACCTCACCTGAATCACCAGTTTCTTTGTCTTTGGATTCTTTGGCAAAAACTCAAGTACAAACTGTTGTTGGGATTTTGATTGTCAACATTTCATTTCTTTATGAATATGAGGCAAGGAATTAGACAATAATTTTCAAAGATGAAGAAAAATAGTTATCTGGGAACTCTGCTCTAGTGTCTTCCTAGTATAAATTCCATTTGCTGGCTGAGGAATTCTGGGGGTTGAAGTCCAAAAGTCGTAAAGTCGCCAAGGTTGGAGGCCCCTGGCATAGAGTGTTTCTCAACCTCAGCAACTTTAAGTCAGGCAGACTTCAATTCCCAGAATTCCTCAGCTATGGTGTAGATAACAATACAAGCAGCTTTAGCTCAATATGGAAGAATAAATTTTTGGCAATCAATCAAAAAAAAGTAGCTCCCAATAAATACCTTAGTGTCTGTCTGTCTGTCTGTGAAGGCTTTTTTAAAAAAGTGTAGCTGAAAAACCCTGGACCTTTTAACAAGAGCAGCCACTTGAGAGGAAGCTGATAGCTACCGATGAGGTGTGTCATCTACCAAGCTTGAAAAAAAGTGCCAAATTCTTAACACTTCTTAATGATTAGCAGGAGGCTTCAATTACAGTTGAAAACAATCCAAGAGATTTGCTCATCTCTGGCGCTGTATGGATGCAAAATAGGAGAGCCCTTGCATTTATACAGATCTGCTTAATGGCCAAGGTATTATTTGGTGAATAATTCAGCTCTGGCTCATCCCCCTCTGGGTTTGACTTAACAGGAGAACAGCCTCAGAATTCAAAGAATGACATTTTATTTTGCAGTATTTCTTCTTTGCATTCGCCAGCTTTAATTAGAGCAGCGCCCTCTTGCGACAGAGAAATCAAAATGCAACATCAACAGTGTGGCTGGATTGAAGGAGGGGCTTTGTTTCTAATATTGCCATATTTTCCCATTAGAAATATTGCATGGGAGGACAAGGAGAACGCAAACTAGAGGATAACCATTTGAGAAAGGCAGAATTTAGTGTATCTCAGATCTTTCGGCTGTGAAATATTCCTGGCTGCAATGCAAGCCCTGACCTCATCTCCATCTGCTGCAGAAGAAACCTGCTGTGAGTTCATGCTATCACCATGATCAGGTGCTGCTTATGTTTGAAACTATTAGTGACCTGGACGTTAGGAGAAGACAATATGTAGATTTGTAGATGGTGGAAAGTAACTTGTAAATGAAGAAAAACAATATCAAGGCCTGGGACACTGGTATCAGATCTGGACTTCCAAACTTCACAGAAGTACTAGATGACAGCAAAGGGATCTTCTACATTTTTTATAGCCCAATGGGATGAACATTCCTACCTACTTCTTCACATGTCTGTAGTTTGGAAGTCCTGCTACCATCTTGTGGTCATCTGTATGTTTGCAGCATCTCTATTCTGGCTCCGGAGACCTTAGAAAATTTAAGTGAAAGGATGGTTACCACTTAGTCCTCGTTTGAAATTGTGCTTTGGGGCTGCAGAATGACCATCAGATAGAAGGGTTTTCAATGACTTTTCATTCCCATTTGTTCATTAATTAGATTTATATTTTTCATTCAAGAGCAGAGTGTAGTGTATTCCACTATGTACAATAGAATAGAATAGAATTCTTTATTGGCCAAGTGTGATTGGACACACAAGGACTTTGTCTTGGTGCAAGTGCTCTCAGTGTACATAAAAGAAAAGATACATTCATCAAGTGTCAAGAATCGAAAGATACAACACTTAATAATAGTCATAGGGTGGTGTGCATAGTGTTCCCCCCCCTTCTTCCCCTCCCCCCGTAACAGCCCTGTTGAGATAAAAGATGATGATTGCAATGGTTGTCTGAATTTTTGTAGGTCAGATAGAAAAGGATAAAACTGTGGTCAAAGGGTTTTGGGGAAGTAAGGGGGAATATGTTTTTTTAAAGTGGAAGTAGCAATATTATTATGTCCTGTTAAGCAGTATTCCATGATTTGCCATGCTGATTATAGCAGCCATATTGTGAATAGATTGCTGGCCATATTGGGACACAACCTTCTAGTGCTAAATGCACCCACTGCCTCAAAGATTGTTTATCTGCTGTACTTTGGAGTCTCCAGTGTTGAACTCACTGATCAACTTTTTCTTGTCCATAATGAGCATATTATTAGCTATCACTAAGCAATATATGAACATTTTAAAAATTGCAGTCCTGCCTCCAGGCTAGCAGCCTAATAAGCATAATGCTATAAAAGACTAGAAGGGAGGAAAAGCAAAGTTAATCCTGTGTTGTTTTGTTGTTACTGGCAGAAACAGTGAAAGTTAACTTCTCTCCATGTGTAGTATCTCTTGGAGTAGAAGACTGCAAAGCCGGGTGTAAAATACCTATTTTACTGTTCAGGCAGATAAACAGATCAGAGGCTGTTAATGTTTCGAAGTCAGTCCAAGTCGTTTGAAATGAACTTGAAAATAAAATGGTAGCCACCAATTTAGGCATGCTGCAATAATGCCATTTAATCTGCTATTGCAGATAACATAATAGGCACATTCTGAACCAATGGCCCTTTTCTTCAAAGGCAGCCCTACTTAGTCTAAAACAGAGCAGATGAACCTATTTGGAATTAATTGCTAAACTGAAAATTCTGATGGCATTTTTTGTTCAAAAATCAAGGGGGAATTGGAGCTAAGGGAGGGGAAAACCACCTCAGAAATCTAAAACTGAAATGGTAAAGAAATCAAGATATCCCCAGGACTCAAGCTGATTAGATCATACAACATGGCACATTTTCTACCAACATAAACCCCGTAGATAGACAGACAGACAGAATTTCTGTCCATTTCTGCCATTTCTATTTCTATCATTGACCAATAAACCCTATAGGTTAGAAATGTTCTTCCATTTGGAATGACACCACATTGTTTAGTACAAATGGGAAAAGATGTACTTCAAATTATAGAGTTCATAATTTTAATAATTCCAGATATTCGGTTTCATGCTACGATAACTTCTGTAATACTGCATGATTATAGCAAGCATCCAGATACTTTTGTTTCCTACAAAAAAAAAATACAAACTGATATTTCTACTTTCTTGTGAACACATTGACCAGCCTTGTACTTGTCTTTTTTGTTCCATCCAGCTCAGCATAATCGTCTTTTACTAATAAAATCTTACTGAATGTCTTTCTCAGTTTTGAAATTATTAAACGGAACCTGAGCCTGAAGACTGCTGCATGCATATTAAAAAGCATGAAAAGCAAAACGTATTTGATGATTAAAATTAGGGATTTTTGCAATGATCTGTAGAGTCTTATAGTAAATTCAAAATAATTTAAACTTTCTGCCAGGTATCTCATTCCATATTGGGGGTTTCACCAGGCATTTTCTTCTCCTGGTTAAGTATGGGTTTCACACAACATCTCCCCAGCCTGAGGGCCTGAAGGATACTTCTCATGTGATGGAACTGAAAAGTAGAAAATTAAGAAGAATGTTTCCATTCTTATTCCTTCCAGCCAATGGCTGGTGCAAGTACACATGTCTATTCCAATATCTGCATTTTGTTGCAGAGACAATATCATGTCCTGTCCTTCATGTAGGTATCATCCCATTGCAGGTATCCATCTGCTCTAGTGTTCACCAAGTCCTCTGCAGCAAATCTGGAAAGCATAGAGAGAAGATAGGATGTAGAACTGGTGATTGGCTCAGACTCAGGATGTTTCTATGGATGCAAATACAGTTTGTCAAAAAAAAAATTTCTTGCAATATGATATAGAAGCAAGCTTTTATTTTAAAGTGAGAGTGCCTGAATATTTTAGCACATACATTGTGACTTTCTGGCCTCCTTCCCACAGCCCATTTTACTGGGATGACTGCAGTTAGGGTGGTAGTACTTTGCAGGAATACCAAGGAAAGAATCTGTTAATCTATCAATTAATCTTATCAGAAGTGGTTCCAAAGAGAAGAGACTTCATGCACCAATCCCAAAGGTGCTTTTTCAAGAGGCAACTGGACTTTCTGGTTTTTCTTTGGAGACATTTCACTTCCCATCAAAGAAGCTTCTTCAGATCTGAACTGAAAGGTTGATGTTTAAGGATGGGATTAGGGATGGGATTAGGGATGGGATTAGGGATGGGGTTAGGGATGGGGTTAGGGATGGGGTTAGGGATGGGAATGGCGTCCCTCTAGAGATTCTCTGTTCCTGGTTCTTCATCCAGGCCTGCTGTGGAAGAAGAGGGCCCTTGTTCCGTCATGTTTGGCATCTTTTACCTTTATCTTTTATTGGTTCAATTGTTACTTCTTGGATTGTGGCGAGTTGTCCATAGTCAGGTGGCATACAAGTTCAATAAATATTGTTACTGTTGTTGTGCTTCTGTTCCTTAGTCTGGAATTGCGTTGCTTCCCCTGGGATTTTCTGGTTAAGCCACGGCAGCTGGACTCACAAACAGCTACACCAAAACCATATATGCTACATTTTTGGTTTAGTTACAGCTGGGGAATTCTGGGAACTGACATTCACACATCTTAATGTTGCCAGGTTTGAGAAGTACCGATTAATGTAATGGACAATCTCTGTCAAATTCTCCGTTAGTCTAATGTTCCTCCTTGCACTGAGCTGTTGAGTGGTGTGTGTGCTTGTGCCTTGTGCATGCACGCATTTGGCAGGTTTTGGTGGGTTTTGCTTAAATCTTGGCAAAAAGAGGTTGGATTAACCACTGCCCCATCACAGTCCCTGCAAGTAGTCAAGTTCTGACTGGTTGCTTAGCAACCATTTGAAGTAACAAAGGGTTAAGTATTCCCAAATATACTTATGCCCCAAGTTATGACAGCTGTCCCCTTTCCCCTGCTATCATATGACCATAGTGCAGGCACCCAGCAACTGGCCCACATTTAGGGCTGTTTGCAGCACTTGCAGTCACATAAGGGCAATATTTGACACTGCCACAAAGGAAATATCCTAATCTTGACCCTTAAACATTCAAATCAGTAGTTATGTATTTCCTTCCTCACTGAGGCTTTCATCTTTTATTTTGGCAGCTTCCATCTTCTACTTTGTCAGCTGTCCAACAACTTTTAACAGTGTCTTTATATGTGATGTTTTTGCCAAAACCCGGTATTTACTTCCACTTTTCAGTGAAAATGCCCCATAGTGAACAATGGCTTTGCTTAAGGACAGCAATATTTGCTTAATGACCTATGCAAAAAAATAAATAAATTGTAAAATCAGGTCTGTCACATGGATGACTTGCTTTACGGCCATCATGACTTCCCACTGCAATGGACAGATTACAGATTGCTCTTTTCTTAACCTATAGAATAAATAAGTATTTGCATTCATATGCAATCAGCACCAAAACTAAGTGATCCCATTTATTTTCCCTAGTCAGGAACTGCCAGTTCTGCTTCACTGATTGCAGTATTGTATATGTTTCATTCTGGTCTGGCAGGTGTTCATGTGACTCTTCCTTCTTTCTGCTTTTATACTGCGTTATAAAGCAATTGGGCTATATAACACTTGTTCAGGAAGTGAAGTAGAAAATTTTCATTGTTGCAAAGACACTGCAAAAACTTCCTTATAACCTTCCTCAGTTAGGTGAGCAATCAGAAAAACACACCCCAGACTATTTTGTATCAGCATGAGAAATTGTGATCACCTCTGGAGAGAGAAAAGTGGGGGGAGGGGAAGGGAGACCTTGGCCTTTAGAATCCCTTTTAAACTGGAACTGGCACTGCTTTAAAGATCACCTCAGAACGGCGTGTCCAAACTAACTGAGCCAAGAGAATAAATACAGCTACCAAAGTTCCCTGTATCAGTTAACAGAAACGGACACTCCCTTGTGAAAGCTCCAGGCTCCTCTTTTATCTTTCTGACACACAACAAGGGCTTGCACAATAACGTTTGAGGATGTGGCTCAACCTAACAGAGAACTCGAAAGTGGAAGGGAAAATGCTAGGAGAAATGTTGCTTCTGGGACGCTCAACAATCTCTTGTTTTACAACTGGCGCGAAACAGCAGACTTCACGAATGAAATTTGTGGTTTAATCAGGGGATTTGCTGGTTTTCTCTCAATTTCTTGCCTGGTGAAAAGTTCTGTAGACCTGAAAAAAAACGTGCAGGTTCTTTATTTGCTTGACCCTGACAGAGGTATGATCTACTTACGGATTCAGTGCTCTCCAAATGGATTGGACCAACTCTCATAATCCTTACTTATTTCTGCAGTTCAGATATATCAGCTGTCACTTATATATATATCAGCTGTCATCATTTATTCAGTTCAGATATATCAGCTGTCTTAATATTCAGAGACTCTAACATGCTTACTATCTTGCTCACATAATAACAAATTATAGGTAAGACAGCACCAAAGAGGATACTGACTTGGGTCTGAGAAACACTGATAGAAGGAGACTGCATCTAAGCTTATGTGAGTCACCAGACCATCTCTAATGGGGTGAATTTTAACAGGGCAATTAAACAGAATTTAAGAAACATGATGGTGAATATCTTTTCTGGGAGGTATATTCTATGTGCCTAATTTTCAACCAGCATTTTACCACTTGGTGCCTTGATGCTCCCACCACAAAGAGGAAGATCTTCTGACCTTTCAAAACAAGCCCTTGAGGATGGCAGTTGCATGGGGGGGGGGAGTATTGACAGTTATGACCCTCCTCTGTCAGCAGCTCTCAGATTGCAAGCCAACAGCTGATGGTGCCGAGGTTGAAAGAACTTTACCTATCTTTTAATCACTATGGAGCCATGGAGACAGGACAATAAGCTTTTTGCTTTCTGATACTTAGTAAATTATCTTTTAGTGCTTAAGGAGACAGAGTCCTTCCTTTAAAAGATGCTCTACAGCAGGGCTCTCCAACCTTGCCCATTTCAAGACTTGTGGACTTCAACTCCCAGAATTCCTCAGCCAGCTTTGCTTTGCTTTTCTGGCTAAGGAACTCTGGGAGTTGAAGTCCACAAGTCTTAAAGTGGCCAAGGTTGGAGAGCCCTGCTGTACAGCAGGGTTTGTCAAACTTGGCGACTATTAAGATGTGTGGCCTTCAGCATGTTGGCTGCGAAGTTCTGGAAGTTGAAGCCCACTCATCTTAAATTGCCAGATTTGACAAACCCTGCTGTAGAAGGTCTTGGTTGCATGAGATTATTGCCAAGCATGGTTAAAAGAAGCAGTTTAGAGGACTTTCTTTAAAAAAAAATATTCTAGAAAAAAAACATTTATTTGACATACATTTAAAACAGACAGATCAACACACACACACACACACACACACACACACACACACACACACATATATACATATTACAGCGTACATTGAGCAATGGTTAATTTTTTTTCTTTATCTTTATCATTGACGTGATCTGCCTTGTTACAATAACTCCTTCGTTCTTTTAATGTTTTAATTTCTCTATATAGTTTATAATTAAATGCACGTCTTCTGTCATTTCCATAACTTATCCAAATATCAAATATTACCTTTTCTTTAACCAATCATACCAAATGTTCCGTATTTCATAATAGTCACTATCTTGTTTATTTTTTAACAATTTAATTAGGCTATCCATCTCAGCGCATTCATGTATTCTTTTAATTGCCATATCATCTGAAGGACTGAAGGACAGTTTCCAGTTTTGTGCGTAGGTTATTCTGGCCACAGTTATGATGTGCAAAATTAAATATTGATATTTTTTCTCCATGTTTAAATCTATCATACTTAGCAGAAAGGTTTCAGGTTCAAGTTTTAAATTTTGTTTTGTTATATTTAAAATCCAATTTCTAATATTTCTCCAAAACTTCTGAGCACATGGGCAAGTCCACCACATGTGAAAATATGTTCCTTGTGTGTAGTTACATTTCCAACAGTTGGGTGGTAGGTTGGGGAACATCTTAACCAGTCTCATGGGAGGTAGGTGCCAGCAATGAACCATTTTATATCAGTTTTCTTTATATGAGACTGACATGGTTAATTTGTAATTTGTTTGCCAGATGTGTTCCCACTTATCTAATTCAATACTATGACCCATGTTTTTAGCCCAAATTATCATAGATTCTGTGACTGTTTCTCCTTTTAATTTGTAATCCAAAAGATATTTATATGTTTTCTTTTTGTTTCTTTTTGTTTCTAATTGTTTTCTTTTCCTCTCCTAGCCATATTTTATCTAATTCTTGTGGGGTCATATTAAAGCCAAATTGTTCTCTATCTTTTTTATAATGGGTTTGTATTTGTGCAAAGGGCCACCATGCTATCTCCTTTCCTTGAATGTGTGTTTGGTTCCTACTTTTAAGCTCTCCAGTATCATATAATAAATTTTTATACCTGACAATATTTTCATAATCCAATAGATTTGGATATGTGACTGCTTCCAATGTAGATAGCCACAATGGAACCTTTGGGTAGTGTTTTTTTTTTTAATCTTTCCCCAGATATTGAAGAACACATTTCTTACATGGTGCCTTTGGAAATATGAATGTTGTTTAGATTTTCCATCCCACATAAAGGCGTGCCAGCCAAGTTCGAGATCAAAACCTTCTAACACTAATAACCTTCTATTTTCTAATTTAACCCAATCCTTGAGCCAGTTTACTATAGCAGTATCATAATATAATTCAAAATCTGGAAGGCCAAATCCTCCTTTTTTCTTGGCGTCCTGTAATAATTTATATTTCACTCTGGGTTTTTTCCTCTGCCATATAAATTTAAATATACATTTGTTTAATTCTACAAAAAAATTCTTTTCCAACTTGACTGGCACTGTCTGAAACAGGAACAACAGTTTTGGCAAAATATTCGTTTTTACTGTCAAAATATGTCCCAATAGCGATAACTGCAATTTGGCCCAATTATCTAAATCTTTAACTATTTGCGTTATTAACTTATCATAGTTATCTTTTTTGATCGACGAACATCTAGCAGTCAACCAGATCCCTAAGTATTTTACTTTACTTACCACCTGCATACCTAATTTATTTGCTAGTTCTTCCTTCTGCTCCTTTGTACAGTTTTTTGTTAACACTTTTGTTTTTCTTTAATTTTTTAACCCTGCCACCTTTCCATATTCTTCTATTTCTCTTAGTAGTATAGGGTTTGCTTCTAAGGGTTCTTCTGATATAAATGCCATATCATCGGCGAATGCCTGGAGTTTATATTCCTCTTTTTTAATTTTTAGTCCTCTCATCTCTTGATTTTGCCTAATTTGTGCTAAGAGAGTCTCTTCTGCCAATATATACAGTAGGGGAGCTAGGGGGCAGCCTTGTCTTACTCCCTTGTTTATCTTTATGGTATCTGTATTTTCCCCATTTATTAATACTTTTGTGGTTTGCATGTTCTAAATTGTCTTAATAAATCCTATAAAATTTTCACCAAATTTCATGCCTATCAGTTGTTTAATAAGGAAGTTCCAATTCAGGTTGTCAGAAGCCTTCTGGGCGTCTAAAAATATCAATGTCATTGTCTTGGTTGAGTGTACTTCATAAAATCCTAATATATCCATAATGGTTCTTGTATTTGTTTTTATTTGCCTGTGGGGGAGGAAGCCATTCTGATCAGTGTGGATAATTCTACTTAATACTCTCTTTAATCTTTCCACCAATATTGTAGCCATTATTTTGTAATCTGCATTTAAAAGTGACATTGGTCTATAGTTTTGAATATTTTGTGGGTCTGATTGTTCTTTATAAATAAGGGTAAAATATGCTTCCAACCATGATTTAGGCATATTAGCATTCTCCAGGGCTTCATTGTACAAGTCCACCAATATCTCCTCTAGTGTTTCTTGGAATTCCTTATAGAATTCCGAAGGAATTCCATCTGGGCCAGGGGTATTATTTGCTTTTTGTGTTCCAATCGCCTTCCTAATTTCTTCTATAGATATTTTATTATTCAAATTTTGTTTCTCTTCATCAGTAATTTCGGGCAAGTTCTTTTCATTCAAATATTGATCAATAGATTCTTCTGGTATTTTTTCCTGTTTATACAATTTCATAAAAAAACTCCTTAGCAATTTCTTTCTTTTTGGGGGTCTGCGTGCATAATTTCCCTTCCTGATCTTGGAGAGCTACAATCGTTCTCTTTTCTTGTTCTTTTTTAATTTTATGGGCTAACCACCTCCCCGGCTTATTTGCATTTTTAAAATAATTTTCTTTTCCTAATTTAATTTTTCGGGCCAAATCCTCCTGTACATTTAAATTTATCTTATGTTTTACCAGATCAATTTCTTTCTTAATGTTTGAATTGTTTGGGTCCTTTTGTCTATTTGTTTCCAAATCTTTCAGTTTCTCCCTCCATATGTTTTGTTGCTGTCTTTTTTCTTTATTCTTTTTAATATTGTAAGCAATAGTTAGACCTCTCACATAGGCTTTGGCCGTATCCCAAAGATTCTGTAGGGAGGTATGTTCTCTTTTGTTTATTTCAAAAAATACGTTCAATTCTTTCTTTATCATTTCAATATATTCTTTATCTCTTAATATGGTATTGTTAAATGTCCATCTTCCAATTTTTCTCTTTCCTTTCCATTTAATTTGAATGGGATTATGGTCAGCCCATAGATTTGGCAAAATCTTGATCCTTTCAATATTCTCCATTAACCCAGGATCTGTCCATATCTGATCTGTTCTGGACCAAGAGTGGTGAGGGTTCGAAAAAAAGGTATATTGTTTTTTATTTGGATTTAATTCTCTCCACACATCTTTCAAGGTAAGTTCTCTTACCATATTAAAAGACGAAGGGAGTATTCTCCTTTCCTTTTTGGGGGGTGGGTGGGGGTGGGGGAAGTTCTATAATCTTTATCTTTGTCTGGGACTGCATTGTAGTCTCCTACAATGCATACATTAGCATTCTCAGATTCTATTATCTTATGGTGAAGCCTATTATAAAAGTCTTTTTGGTTTGTATTGTGACTAATAACATCTTTTTCTGATTTACATTTATTTCTATAAAGAGCATTCTCCCTTCTTGATCTTTGTATATTTGTTTGTGTTGCAACCAATCCTTTACATATACTACAATATCCCCCTTTTTTATTTGCAAGTGCCGAGTACATTTTATCCAAATTTATATTCTTTAAGAGGTCTGCTTGATTGTCTGGAGTATGCACTTCTTGGATACAAGTTATGTCAGCATTTTGTTTTTTGAGTTTCTCAAATATCTGGGTTTTTTTATGATAAATTTAAACCATTGATATTGACTGAAAATAAAGTGATTTCTCTGTCAGTGTCACTGACTGTGTGAGGCATTTCTCGTTTTATTCCTAGGCTCTCTTTGTTTTAGTCTGTTGCCTTCCCTTCTTCTCTAAGATTTTGGGGTTCAGAGTGTGAATCAGATTCTTTTTATCCAGAGAGTTGTTCCTCTTGGCTTGTATTTAGGTCATCTGTACTTTCTTGTTCTTCCTCGGGTCCTAGGTGTCGTTCACGAAATTCCTGTGTTTTTTCAATTGTATCAATTTTGTATTTTTTATCCTGCCACGAAACTAAAAGCCCCTCTGGGGTGAGCCACCTAAATGGAATACCATTTCTAATAATCTGAGTTGATAAAAATTGGTAGCCCCTTCTCTGCTCTCTGACTCTCCTGGGTATTTGTTTCAGTGTAACCACTTCATGATCTTTGTATACAAGTGGTTCATCTCTGGTCTTACTATAGAGCAGGTCTCGTGTTATCTTCCTCACAAATCGAATATGAACCTCTCGGGGTAGTCTATGTCTCCTCGCATAGTGTGTATATACTCTGTAGACCTTGTCTACATCATTTTCAATTTCCAGTTTGGGTTTCTGTAAAGCCGCCGCTATCAGATTTGTCATAATTGCACGTAAATCTTCCTTTTTGTCTTCCACCACATTTTGGAACCTAAGATGAAATGATGCCTTCTCTAATTCCATGTGTACCATCGAATCCCATAGTTCGCAGTAGAGCACTTTCCAATTTTGTTCTGAATCCTCTAATTTCTTCTCCACCATCTCCATTCTTGCCTCTACTAAATTTAATTTCTGTTCATTTTTTATCACTTTTTCCTGCATCTTTCCAATCTTACTATTCAAATTTTGTATTTCATTTTTCACTTGTCCTATTTCAGTTCTCATCTCTGTTTTCATATCTTCATGGTTCCTCGCTATCAATTTGTGGGTTTTTGCCATCATTTCCTGCATCATAATGAGCGTTGCCTGTACTGTCTGCAGGCTTTGAGCTGAATTAGTTTTTTCTGCCAATAGCATTGCATCTATAGATCTCTGCCCCATAGGTGAAGATATCATTGTTGTAGTTTTCTTTCCTGATTTTACATTTGTAATTGATGTTGTCGCCATTTTAACTATCTGTAGCAGCTCTTTCCAATCTATCATCAACTATCCTTAGTAGAGCACTATTTTCCTTTCCTTTTCAGTTCAATAGTAATATTAATACATATATTATTATATTATTAATTACCAAAATTCTATTATGGAAAATCACAATTAGCTCTTATTTCTATTTTTTCTTATTGAATTTATTCAACTATTACAATACTTAAGAGAATTCGATATTAATCAAATACAGATATATTTACTCACAAAATCAAGTCTTATATGCTTAATTAATTAATTTAAAGCACCCAATTCATTAAAGTAATTAAATTCTTATCTATATATAAATATCAATTAATCTATTTCTTTAGAGTTCTTAATTATATGCTTACCTCAGAATAAAAATACCCCACTTTCTTACTATATGATTATTATTTAAAGGTCTGAGTTCTATATTTATACAACACACTTTCAATTGTCCAGTTATTCAAAAATTATTAACCAGTATTCTTAACTCAATATTCTAACACATATATATCTATTAAGATTATTTTTACCAATATTATTTAGTTACATCTATGTCTGACCAGTTGAATGATGTCCATGGATGATCTTCTTCTCCTTCTCCTTCTCCTTCTCCTTCTCCTTCTCCTTCTCCTTCTCCTTCTCCTTCTCCTTCTCCTTTTCCTTTTCCTTTTCCTTTTCCTTTTCCTTTTCCTTCTCCTTCTCCTTCTCCTTCTTCTTCTTCTCCTTTCAAAATGTCCTCTTTAAATTTGCACAGTCACTTCCACCGTTTCGTTTCTCCTTTCTGTTTTGGCTTCTTCTTCTTCTTGCTCCTTTATTCTTTTTCTCCACACAGTCCTAGTTCCACTTATAAATCTTAGTTATCTTATTTCTTCCTTTTTTCTTTATCACAGTTATCAGACAAATATTGCAGTTATAAGCTTTCTTTCCTCAATCCTTTCCTTAAATCTTTCAAAGTGTCAATTGTTCTCTTTTCAAGTTTTTACTCTCAGCTGTTCTTCCGATCTGTCTCACTTGGACATGTCACTGTCACTTTCTCTTTCTTCCCAAATTCTCAAACGTCAAACGCCCAAAAATATAGTTATACAACCCCCTTTTCAACTCCCAAAGTAAAAGTAAACGGTGTTGTCTCACCCTTCAGCTCCTCCATTTTCAGCGCTCCAGTAATCAGCACAAATTACTGCTGTTTCTTTAGTTAGTACTCCTTCCGATATTTCTGCCACTTCACTGCACTGTTGGGTTTGGAGTTTCAATTTTCAATTTCCCTTTGTAGTATAAATCAGTATTCTGGAAATCTTCTTTAAGTTCACCTTTCCACTACTCAATTTCCTGTTCTCTACTCTTTGCTTCCTTCCTTCTTCTTTAAGCTGCTGGGCTGCCATGTCTATGGTTCCGATCTGTACGATTTCCCTCTTCTGCTGCTGGTTTTCGGGGGATTCTCTTGTAATCTCTGGGATCACGGCACCTCCCCGAGATCTCCAGGTCTTCCCCTTTCGTCTGTCTACCCCTCCGAGGTCCAACACACTCCTGGAAGCCATCAAACAGCGAAAATCAGATCCTTTCAGAGCAGCGATCCACTCCTCAGATCCGCATCAATGCAGCGCCCAGCTGGAAGTCCCCGCAGTTTAGAGGACTTTCAAAGGCAATAGTTACATTATAAATATAAAAAATAAGTGAGGTCCCAGGAAGCACTCCTAGAGATTGAAATATTTAGCCATTGGTTATTCAGTGTGAATGCTTCATTATGAATTACTCTGTGATAGAAAATTTAAGTGACCAACCTATTGAAAATTTCAAATGACAAATCTATCATCTCAAGATTGAAGTGATCTTTCAGTGAACAATTTTTGGCATTTAATTCTTCTGCTGGAAGAACAGTGCTGATATGGGTGAGACAAATCAATTGTGGCCACAGTGAATTTAATTACAGTTTTATTAATTGTATACTGTATAGTGGGGGGGGGGGCATTGTTCAGCAGTTAGGAAGCTGAGCTTGTCAGTTAAAAAGCTGAGCTTAGCTTTGAGACCTGAGCGCTACACAATGGACAAGCTCCCATTCCTACCTCACAACCTAGCAATTTGAAAGCATGAATATGTGAGTAGATAATCAGGTACCACTTTGGTGGGAAGATAACAGCATTCCAACTTTTGCTGCACATTCTGTGCTGCAGCATGATGTCATGCTGGCCACATGACCATGGAAACATCTTCGGACAACACTGGCCCCCTTGACTAAGAACAGAGATGAGCACCTCGGTCTAGATTTGAACCCAACTGGATAGGAGAAACCTTTACCCTTATCTTATATTGTACAGTGGTATTGTTTCTATAGTATAAATTCCAGATTGCTGTTGGTAAGGTAGATTGCTTCCAACACAAGACATATAGTGGGAGAGAGTAAAATTTAAACCCCATTTAAGTATTCTCCATGTAAAATATAAAAGTATGAGATAACTATCCAGAGCAACATCACCATGTTGCTTTGATGAACAGCACAAAATGATCAAATAATTTTATTTTCCCACATCTTGATCTGTTATGGAAGTTTAAGAGAGAAGTTAACAAAACCATTAGACCTTTGAAGATGACAGAAAGTGGTTATGGTAGCCCACCATACTTGGACTTCTTTCAAAACCATTACGAATGGTGATAATAAGAAGTCTGCAGGATATAACATTTAAAATTAGATCCACTGCTGAGTACACCGAATAGCTTGGGGGAAAGGAATAATCTGTAGAATCTCCAAAGATATATAAAAGAGACATCCATTTGCTTTGTTAGGTTTTAAACTAAAAACTACTTTCCTGGAAAATTAAATTAAATCATAACTGTCTTGCATTCAACTAGAAGTTAGGAAAGAAATCTAGAAGGCTTCTGATTGAAGAAGACTATCATAGTTTTAAGAATACTCAGTTATGTGGCAACAATAACACTCACCTATTTGATTGGCTTGTGATTACTGAAAAAGAAATAGAAACTATGTGAAACCATTAGAAACAGTAATAGTAAATATATACATGGGATTTGTTCTACAATGAAATTGCTTTTGTGGTTGCTTTTTACAACATAAACTTTTAGATAATGACACCCGATGTTCTTTTTCTTCAGAAAGATTTATAAAATGCAGTGTATTTTAATTAGACCATGAAAGTAATTATTTGCAGGAAGTGAAGATCCAATCTCCATGGGAAAGTTATTCATTTATACGTTTTGTTTTAAGACTGACTAAAATCAACAATCAGCAAGAAGAGCTAAAGGTTATAGTGGCCAAAGGACAGTTGTCTTCTTTAATTAGTTCTGTAACCCATAAAAAAGGCAGCACTTTGTCCTACTGCAATCACAAGCATAGAAACAGGTAGAAATTGTCGCATGTACTCGATGCTTTCAACTAGTGAAATAGACAGAAACCCAAGAACAAAATTGCTAGCGATAGCTACTCACCTCAATTAAGTGATCTAATTATTAGACATGCTGGGAATTGGAATTTACAAATAGGTCAGATTTAAATGTACAGCTTTATATGTGCTGGAATTATTTTGTAGGCAAATTCAACCATTTCTGTATCCAATCTGAACTCATGCTCATGGTGCTTGAACTCTGTTTTCAGATTTGAATTCTCCACAATCATATTCCCATTTCCATTACAAAGGATTATGATTCAGCCAATCTACCTAAGAGAGAGCAGAAAAGCAGGTAGACTAAAACAGGAGTCGCCAACCTTTTGGACCTCAGGGACCATCAAACTCATAATTTTAAATCCCGCAAACCAGAGACCCTGGGAAAATCCCCAAAAAAGCCTGCAGGAAAATTCCCCACCCCGTTTTGCTACTGATCGATCATTCTTTATTTGGGATCACAGGATACCAGCTCCATTCTCAGGGAGAGAGAGAGAGAGACATTTGGCTTCATGCAAGGAAAGCAGCAGAAGCAGCAGAAGTCTTTTTTTCTCTCCCCCAAACTCTACCAGAAACGAGTCTTTGTGAGACTTATCACGCCAGGACAGCCTCTTGGAGCAGGATCCTTTGCAGGATCCCAAAGACTCATTTCTGGCAGAGTTTGGGGGAGAGAAAGAAAGACTTCTGCTGCTTTCCTTGCGTGCAGCCAAAAGCAGCAGAAGAAAGAAGCAGAAAGAAGCAGCCCGGTGGCCAGGCAAGGTACATGGGGTGAGTGGGGCAAGTTCCCCCCTGCCTTTCCCCCCCTCCCCTCACTACCTTGTGTTGTTTGCAATGCAAGTAGTGTAAACCTTGTGTTCCCATGGGCCTTGTGAGAGGCGCAGCCTGGATTAATTGCTTTGGTGGGTGCTTTGGAGGGTACTTTGGGGTGACATTTCTCTGCAGACCACCAAAATTTTCTTACGGACCACCAGTGGTCCCCCGCCTACTGGTTGGCAACCACTGGACTAAAATGTGCTAATGTTCACCAGAGATGGTGCCTATCTCAGGTCCCTGTTGATGAAATATACATGGCAAGGACTGCTGAAATTAATACTAGCCTCCTCCCAATCCACATTTTGGACAGATCGGCTTGTTTGAGTCATCTGCTGCCCCTTTCGGCCTCTGCAGAATTTCTTACAGAATTGTATAATAGGCAGGCATTCTATACAGTAGCGTTAAATCACCCTTCCATACGATGGCACTCCACAGATGGGTTATGATGCAACCTCCATCATCGCCAAACAGCAGGACCATTGTTGGCTGAGAATGGCAGGAATTGTATTGCTGTGGGGAAAATCAAACAGCTCCTTTGTTGCAGATGTAGGATTTTTGAGATAACTCCTAAATGGAACAGGAAAGGCTCAAATGGCTTATTCATCGAATGTGGTTTTTAATTCTTTTCTTCATAAATCTGAAATACGATGTGTTTTATATTAAGTGGCAGCAGCTCAGAAAGTCAGCCACAGTATACGTGTTAGACATATTTCACATTTCTGCTATTCTAATTATTGAATGACCCCTATACAATGCCATCCTATGACTGGAAAAAGTTCTCTAAAACCTCAGATTAAACTACCAGCAAATAACAATAGCACTTAGACTTATATACCGCTTCACAGTGCTTTACAGCAGTTTACAGAGTCAGCATATTGCCCCCAACAACCTGGATCCTCCTTAAAATCCTGCTTTTAAAGGAGATACAGTATTTAGAACTAATTTAGGCATGAAGTGCACGTTATCATCACAGAGGTTTTTCTTTCCATAGAGTGACTTTGATATTGCCCTGCATTGCTCTTTCCATCAAGACACTTCACATCTAGATTGGTTCTTCTGTTTGAGAACTCAAGATTTCTATCAAAAATTCAACCCTGCTTGATGACACTTCTCCAACTAATCTCCCACTTTTTACTTTTTTCTCCAGCCACTTTGGGTGATGTCTTGACCTAAATACAGGAGCTTGCTGTTTTAGAGCTCTAGAAATAATAGGCTTATGTTATGTTCAAATATCCCACAAGCAGAAGCCCATTTTCTGTGAACTGCAGACCAGGTGCTTGTCCCAAATCTCTCCTGTAAGCAGGATAGGACCAATTAGCAGATTTTTAAAAATGGATTTTTAAAAAGAGTTGTATTTGCATTTGAGTTCATCGTGATTTATTGCACATACATTTATGACACATGTGTATGTGTGTGTGTATATATGTGTGTGTATGTATGTATGTATGTATGTATGTATGTACATGAAATACCACTCACATATCATCACAAAATCTCCAGAAGCCTACAAACTTGAAATTTGGCACATGTATTCCTCTTGGCTTCTAGGTGCTCACTAAGAAAGGATTTTTGAAATGACCATCAGAACATTAGTATTTTGTATATTATTATTAACACGTTCTGATGCTAAGGAGTTCTACTTCCCCTCCCCACCTGAAAAGAAATCTGTTCCAAATGCAAAACACAAGCAGAGGAGAAGAGTTTCAGTTTCAGTTTCAGAGCATCAAGCAGCTTTAGTACAGAACAGTTGAGCTAAGCCATGCCCAGGCTCCTTGCTGTCTCCTTCTTGCTCACACAGCAAATATTGTTTCAGTTTTCAAACAGCCCTCAAATCTCTCACACATTGCTTGGATGCTAGCCAGATGAATACCGATGGATGCTGGTAGGCAGAGGCAGAATTTTTTCCCCTTATTTTCCTCCTCAAAAACTAACTCCAATCAATATATGCATATACATAAATTGGAATAGGCATCTATGATACCAAGGAGAAGATTCTAGCTCCCACCACCACCAGACTTGTGCAACTGGGTTATTATATTGATGGTGTCTCCTAGTGAAGCCTTTATAAAGATATCAGATTTCCAATCACTTCCATCAGAAGATTGGGAGAAAATGGAACAGGGTTTTGTCACTGCATATTGCCTCTATATTGATACTTCATTTCCAAGTCAAATATGCACTTTCCTTGGAATAAATTTTACAAATCAGAGTTACGAGAGACTTGTTCTTTGCATTGTTTCCTGTCCAGATCACTAATACTAAATAGTTTCCTTCTACTAGTAAAGGGAGAAAACCATTAATGGGCTCTGTTGGAAAATGGGGGGGGGGGGAGTGATAGTGGGGAGTCTCCTTAAAAATGTAGAAGACTCTCCTAACAAGAAATCTGCTTATAGAAATATCTCCAACTGCATATTTCAAATTATAGTTGGGGAATTTTTGCCAAGCACACCACACCCTCCCCCCACCCCCCCGTTGGTTTTGCAAAACAGAAGGGGCTGAGCTGGCAAGAACTTTTAAAGGAGATGCCTCCCCCCTTCATCTTCTCACCTTTGAACGCCACTTGAAATATTTGAATTATGACCCATTTCCAAGAATTGTTTTGACAGACGGTTTGAATGATCTCAGGAATTTGCTTATGTACTTGTTCTCCAAAGCAAATTCCAATGATAGGTTGGCTCCCATTTGTTCTGTCTCACTGGCCTAGAATTCCCATTTTTGACCTTAATTTGCAGCCAAGGATTACACTTTCATTTTTAGGTGGTAATTGTTCCCTTAGAAATCAGAGTTTTTAAAGAACTTCTCCACAGTGCCAGCATCCAACATACTCATTTCTAGTTTCCAAATCTAGCTAAAAACAGCAACAAGCTTATTTTATTTCAATTAATTTTACCAAGCATGAATCGCTGGTTGCCATGGAAAAGACTTATCATTAGCAGAGCCTGTGGGGAATCTGAGGTTTGCTAAGATGTTAAAAGTTTGAGAATTCTCAGTTATGGAACACAATGTCACCGAAGAGAAAGCACGCACTACGTTGGTGAGGTTGTTCAACCCATCTAAAAGACTTATTTGAACATGTGACAGAAGTTCTAATTTGTGTGTTAATATTGATTTAGTGCCCAATTACAATTACTTCTAGCCCTAGACGGATTCTAGATGTAGTCAAAGAATGATTGGTAAGAAAAAAAGGGGGAACACAAGATGAATAAGCAGTCAATCAATCACATATTTATTACGGTCATAGACCAGCATAACAAAATGGGATACAAAGGATAATTTTTAAAAAGCTAAAAAATATAAAAACAAAAGTTTTATGTTTACCTGGCAGAAGAGATATCTTGATCATCCTTCCAAGGTCAATAAAATGAGGACCCAGATTATTGTGGGGTGATATATTGACTCTGTAAACTACTTACAGCGGGCTGTAGAGTACTATGAAGCAGTATATAAGTCTAAGTGCTATTGCTATAATGAGTAAGAGGCGAGAATATGTTGCATAGCTGGACACATTAACCATTTTTCCTTAACCAGATGTACCAACTATTATTTCTATGCCTTTCACATTTTCCTGAATCCTGATCTATGAGAAATTCATGAACAATTTCTCTAGTTGAATTTCCTATAGAAGGAAAGAGCGCTAGAAGTTAATAGTATTTTTATAAAACTATTTACTATTTAGAAATAAATGTACTGGGAATCAGTTGAAACAACCACTCCAACAGATACAAATCTAATTCTTCAGCTGAAGAATATTAGGTATGATCATCTTCTTTCCAAAAAAGCAACCTAATACAGATTTATAAATAAGCAAAGAAAGGTTGTTGTTTTTTTCCTGCATGCTTTGTTCTGTTAGGAAAGGATGATCAGTTTGGTATGGTGGTGGAAGGGCTGGACCAGAAACGGTGAAACTATACATTGTAGTCCTCCTTAGACAGAGAAGCTGGATGGATGACTTTGGGCCAGTCACCATCCCCTCTTAGTCCAACCCACTCCACAGATCTGTTGTAGAGAAAATAGGAAGAGGTGCATAATGAGTACTGTTTTGAGTGGTATACAAATCTAACAAATAATAAGGGGCCTCTAAGGGATAGAGCCAAAACCAGAAGCCCATAAATGATTTAGCAGAATTGATTATGTTCCCTAGTTAAATAATAATAATTAGCAGTTAAACCAGACTGAAAGGGTTATAGAACAGAAACAATGTTATCATGGCGTGCCATCATGTATCAGCTGGAGAGTATTTGCTGTAGCAGCCTGAATTTCCTAGTAGAGTCCCTAGAGCTTTCACTACTAGCAGGTTCACTGTCTCCGTGTACACAGGTGATCAATGTTTGCTGATTGCTGCAGGGAAAGCTGACAAAGCTGGACTCAGTCACTTCCTGAATCTAAGGAAGCTTCCTCAAATATTCCACCAGGGTATTTACGCATATTTGCATGTCGAAATTCAGTCCCCAGAAGAAATGATAAGTTACTGTAAATGAAAGCCTCCCAGCAAAACAGAACACTATGTCACTATATCAACAGTTTATCCCATGAATTTATCAATAAAGCCTAGGTGTTTGGTTGTTTATTTTATTGACCTCACACACACACAAAATAGAGCAATTACATTGCTTGCTAAAACCTAACTAAGAAGAAAAGAAATTAAAAATATTTGTGATGACCATATGGTCTAGAATAAAATTACACTGGTGGTTTCTTGGTCTCTCAGCTACCATAAGTCTTCATCATTTTTGCTAGAAAATTTCCATGTGCTTGTTCCTCCAAAAATTCTTCTAACATATCTCACTTCAGACTGGAGGCTAATTTTGGTTAAAGATTCCTTAACTCACAGACACACATGAAGGATTTTCTCGGTGTATCAATGTCATTATTTTCTTTATCTGTTGTCAAAATCTGTGAGCAATTTAATGTGCTCCCTGCTCCATAAACCCCTGGGACGGACAGACAGGCAAGCAGGCAGAGATACCACGGATTCCAGATGTGCTAAAGGATTGTTGTGCAAATTACAGAGAAAAAAGGAAAGCATCATGAGCAAAAGAAATTAAAAGCAGAAGATAAGAAAAAAATCTAGTTAAAGCTAGGGCTTCCTTGCATATTCCATTTGCATGATGAAGACATGTCAACATGAAAAGATCCCATCCAGTGGTGGGATTCAAAAAAATTTACTACCGGTTCTGTAGGTGGGCTTGGCCATGTGACTGGGTGGGCATGGGTTTTTTTTTTTGCAGCATGCCCCCCTCCCGTTTTTGGGGCCTTCTGGGCCTCAGGCAAGAGTCCTCCTTGGGACTCAGGAAGGAAAAAAACAGAACCGGACACAGCACCCCCTCATGCTCCATTTTGGGAGCATTCTTCTGGGCCTCCTGGGGGTGTTTTTGCTCCCAGAAGGCTTCCCTAGGGCTCAGGAAAGCCTCCTGGATGAAGCAGAAAGACAGTGAGGGGAATCCCGGCACAGCTGATCATAGGAACAGCTGATTGCTGGGAGGGAAAAAAAAAAGAAATACGTTAAGGAATGACTGGGCAGGGAAGAACACAGCGGTCTCGGGCATGCAAGTGATATTGCGCATACGCGATAAGGACTGATTGGGTGGGGAGGGGCAACTGGGTCGGGGACATGGCCAGCCAGAAGTTACTACTGGTTCAGCAACCCATGCCAAATCCTTGCTACTGGTTTGCCTGAACTGGTGCGAACCGGCTGAATACCATCATGGATGACGGTTGTAAAGCATGATATCACAATTGCATTGCTTATCAATGGCAGTTCCAGCATTCTCGGTTGTTAGATAGGGACTTACATCAATCCAAATTGCTCTGGGTTTGATCCCTTCATCCCCAAGCCCAAGCCTTGGTTTGTCAAGGTAAGGGGCTGCCTCCCATTCAACTCCCCTCAGCTTTGTATGCCACCCCCTCATTTCTACCTGTTTGGCTGCCCTGAACCCTGTCATACAATGGCAAAAAGCCTGTCATGGAATCTGTGAGGACCTTGTGGATGGAGGGAAAGAGATCAGACAAAGGAGGGAGGAGCCCACAGTTACCTAAAGGTCAGAGAAAGAAACTTAGAAGGACTCTCCATAATTGATCAAGCAGCTGAAAGTAGTTGCAGGAAGTCTCTATCTTCAGACTTATAAGAGTCTGTAAATATAAAGGTTCCCTCGCACATGCGTGCTAGTCGTTTCTGGCTCCAGGGGGCAGTGCTCATCTCCATTTCTAAGCCTAAGAGCCAGCACTATCCAAAGACATGTGGCTGGCATGACCAAAGGCACACAGAGCGCTGTTATCTTCCCACCAAAGCGGTCCCTATTTTTCTACTTGCATTTTTTAATGTGCTTTCGAACAGCTAGGTTGGCAGAAGTTGGCACAAGTAATGGGAGCTCACTCCATTATAGGACACTAGGGAGTCGAACCTCTGAACTGCCGACCTTCTGATCCACATGCTCAGCTGAGCCACTGAGTCACCGCGTCCCTCTCTGTAAATATAGCCTTACAATAAAATAGAACTCGCTTATGTTCCCTGCCTGCCTTAACTAGGTGGATTGACATGCAAAATATGTGGATCAGGGGCTATTTGGTGTGTCTTGACTCTGGGGCTACAAGAAGCCCGAGCTGCAGGGGTAGCCCAAAGCCACAGCCGCCCCTAGCATCTGCAGCCTGGCCCAGAAGTGTGGTGCAGAGTCACAATCACCCTCACTACCCTACATTCTGCAGCTCTTGCTGCCTCAACTGATGAGGTTGCCTACCTTGTCCATTTGCAAGGCAGCTGATGGTCACACGAAGCCATTTTCCCCAGGCAAGGAAGCCACCATGTGCAACCTTGGGAAGAAAGCCTTGTGGAGCAGCAGCTGCTTCACAAAAGGCCAGACATGCGTGGCTGGCAACAGGAACAAAAAAATGGCAAAAGACAGCTAAGATGGCAGAGACCACAGAGTGAAAGGACCAAAAGGGAATTGTGGGGGATGGGGGTGGACATACTTAAAGCGCTTTGCTGTTGTGAGTGCGGGCTGCCAAGCACCTGAATTTTAATCATGTGACTGCTGTGGTGCAACAATAGCTGTAACTTTCAGTACCACTGTAACTTTGAATAGTTGCTGAATGGTTGGTTGTAAGTTGAAAGCTACCTTTAGTATTGACACTTGTCCAGAGTCATGTACTTGAAATAGATAGCCATGTTACATTAATACCAAAATTTCAGCCAATGTAAAATTGGTTCCCATTAATTTGGTCACAGTATCACATGTTGCAAGTAAAACAGTATGAGAACAAACGGAATATTTAGGAAATGGTTTAAAATTGTGCATGGAGTTAAATGACAATATGGATGTCTCATTGGTTGTTTAATATAGTTATAGTTAGCATAGTTAAGGAGTATATCGGTTATTGGCTTGGAACATGAATGTATTTGTATTCTGTATGCAGATGATACATGCTGTTGGCTGAAAATTATTTTTAGCAAATATTTGTATAAATCTGAAGATTAATGCATCAAAACATGAATTTTGCTTATAGGCAAAATAGAGTGAATGATATCTATCATCTATCTATCTACCTATCTATCTCATAAATGTGTATTAAAGAATGAAAAATAAATGGAGAAAATTTTAAGATACAAAAATACTGGTAAAATTTGGATAGTAAGTGATCTATGGACATAAATGTCTGAAAATGGCTTCAGAGTATACTTTTGTCTATTTTACTCAGTAAAAATAAGGATTAGACACATCAGGAAAAACAAAAAAAGCATTTGAATATAGTGAGATCCTTAGTATCTACATGATAAAGGAGGATAAGTTTAGAATAAATAGGCACTGGATGAATAAGGATTGAAGGCAAATGTGAATAACGGGTATGAAGGAAGTGTGCTGTGGTTTGAGAATACAAAGTATGAGGATTAAATCACAAATTAAAATATACGACTATATAAGCTATGTTAGATGGAGTTGATGAAATTCTCAGGAAAGAAGAGTGACAATGTTAAAGAATGAAAGGTAATGTATGAAGAATTGGCATAATCCAGATTATTTTTTTTCTTTCACTGTTCTCCCTCACACTCCTAGAGCAACTGTCACCTCTAGAGCCCTTCAGCTCGCTCTGCTTTGTATCAAGGGACGTCATCGAGCAAAGGCTTTGCTCGCTCACGATCTTCAAGCTATACACATTCCTTTCAAACTCTCTCAATGGGAACCACTTTTTCAGACGTCAGATGTATTACAGGACGCTCTGGAAAATTGGATTGGTCCCATCTCTTGCCATCTCCCTTCTGACCCCCGTTTGCAGCTAATTAAAACGATACCTATTACCTTTTCCTCTCCAGTAGTTGCTTTTCCATTAACTCAAGCCATCACAATCTTCACTGATGGCTCTAAAACTCATGGTGCCTGTGTCTGGTATGATCAAGGTAACTGGCACAAGCAATTGACAAAGCCCCAATCTTCAGCACAACAAGCTGAATTGGCTGCTTTTAACTTGGCTTTGAAAACATTTCCTGAACAACCAATTAACATCATAACGGATAGTCTATATGTCTCCCAATTGGTCTTACATGTTTTTGAGGCATATCTATCTCCTTCTATACAACCATCATTAATGACACTGTTGCTTCAGCTGCAAATGCTCATTCAATCTAGGACCCATTCTCTATTTGTAGCCCACATACGAAGTCATCAACATCTCCCAGGTTTCCTTTCTGAAGGGAACCAGGTAGCTGATACTGCTTGTAAAATACTTCCAATCAGTATTAAGATGCCTCAACCTTCCCCTCTATCAGGAGGGGAAAGTCATAGTTATTTTCATCAAAACAAAAAGGCTTTGGTTAAACAATTTGGCATTTCTCTGGAAGAAGCAAAGGCAATCATCCAACAATGTCCCACTTGCAGTTTGCAAGCAAAAACTTTTCCTCAAGGGATTAATCCCAGGGGCATAGAGGCTTGTGAGACATGGCAAATGGATGTCACTCAATTCTCACCTTTTGCCCCTTGGAAATACATTCATGTGTCTATTGACACCTATTCAGGTTTCATCATGGCTACCCCTCAAAGGGGAGAAACGTCAAAGCACGTTATCAATCATTGTATTCGGACCTTCGTAGTACTGGGACCGCCAAAAAATCTAAAAACAGATAATGCACCAGCCTATGTCAGTTCTCAATTCTCTGAGTTCTGCCATCACTGGTCCATTATCCACAAATTTGGGATTGCCTACAATAGCCAGGGGCAAGCTATTGTTGAAAGGGCTCATCAAACCTTAAAATTGGCATTACAACGATACATGGGGTCAAATGGCCTTAAGGGCCCCCCTAGCCTCCCAGCATTACAAAATGTGTTAAATGTTTGTCTGTATACGCTTAACTTCCTCAATCTCACTGGCACCCCTCCCTTGTCTGCTGCGTCTCGACACTTTACTAAACCACCTGTTCCCACTTCGAGACCACTTGTCTATTATAGACAGTTACCTGATCCTGCGTGGAAAGGACCTGCCGAATTGATCACCTGGGGTCGAGGCTACGCAGCAGTCCAGCTTCCTGACAGAACTCTTTGGGTTCCTGCAAGGTGTGTCTGCCCATATCACCGCCCACAACCAGCGGAGCCATCATCCGAAAAAGATGACAGCACTTCTCTTCTTCCTGCTTGGCTGTTCGCTTCGCTGGACTGATGGGGCATCCACCAGCATTAATGCCCACAAACCATACAACATCACATGGGTCATCAAGGACGTATATGGGCAGGTATTGAGTTCTGCACACAGCTATGCCAAAATTGACACTTATTTCCCACGCTTACAATTTGATTTCGCTGAAATGATCGTGGGAAAAACAGCATATAAAAAGACAGGATTTGATACTCCACAACCAAGCCCAAGCCTAGTGGAAAAACTCCACCTTTATGTTTGCCCAGGTCATGACACCTCTCCAGACCATCTATACACTTGCGGTGGCCTACCAGACTACTTTTGTAAATCCTGGGACTGTGTATCCACCGGTCACATCTGGTGGGACCCTCCTTACAAAAATGACTTAATCACCCTTTCCCGTTCAAAGGAGGATAGATCTTGTGAAGAACCAAAAAAGGTCCGCTGTAACATGGTCACTGTGGAATTCACTGCAAGGGGGAAAGCATCTACATTGTGGGACACTGGAGCAAAGTGGGGGGGGAAGAGTGTATGACACCATAGGGTATGATTCTGGCAACATTTTTTACATACAATGACACGTACACATACCCACCTCTGACCCTGTGGGACCGAATGCCAAGGACATTAAATCTTCCTTTCTACAACCTTTACCAACAACAACAAACCCCCTGCTGCCACTTCTCCGATCTTCCTATAATGTCCTGAATGCTTCTAACACTTTCATATCTAAACATTGTTGGTTATGCTTGTCTCCCACCCCACCATTTTATGAAGCAGTTGGATCCGCGCAGGCCATAAGAAATGACACCTCGGACTCTCAATGTAGATGGCATGATAGTACCACCATCACTATCACTTCCATAATAGGTCAAGGCTGCTGTTTGGGCCACATACCTGAGAATTACTCACAATTCTGTTTAAATGCCACCACGGGAAAGCACCTATGTGACATGTACATACCGGCTCACCGACTCGACCTTAATACAGGAGGATGGGCCCAGGTATTTACCACCTCCGGAGGCGACATCAGCAAACGCCTCCAGGGTCAATACTTCATTCCTGGAGATGCTTCAATGTGGGCATGCTCTACGGGACTGACAGCTTGTGTCAGTGGGGATACTTTAATCAAGCAAAAATCATTTTGTATTCAGGTACAATTGCTTCCCAAAATTGATGTATATAACTCTGAAGATTTTGTTTCTTTACTAGAACCTAGACCATATAACCTTAGAGCAAAAAGAGAAGTAGTAACTGCTTTAACACTAGCTGTACTGCTGGGATTAGGAGCTTCTGGAGCGGCCACAGGTATAGCTGGCCTTGTTACTTCTGATCAGCATTTTCGCCATTTAAGCGCCACCATAGATGCAGACTTACGCCGCATTGAACAATCTATAGTTGCTTTGCAAAACTCCCTCACTTCCCTATCTGAAGTTGTTTTACAGAATAGAAGAGGTTTAGATTTGTTGTTCCTCAAGCAGGGTGGGTTATGTGCAGCACTGAAAGAAGAATGTTGTTTTTATGCAGATAGTTCAGGAGTGGTTTTAGATTCTATGAAGGAATTGGATAAGAGATTGACAGAAAGGCAGAAAGAACGAGAGGCTCAACACACATGGTATCAGGGTCTGTTCAACTTCTCCCCATGGTTAACCACCTTAGTATCTGCCATTGCTGGTCCTCTTATTATCCTACTTGTGCTCTGTACTATTGGCCCTTGTGTTTTGGGCAAAGTTTTGGCCTTCTTAAAACGCAGATTAAGCCAGTTGGATTCCAACCTGTCACGGACTCAAAAACAGGTAAATACTCTCATGTCCCATACACAAGAAAAGCAACCTTTGTTATCATTCTCCTCGGATTCAGACAACGACGAAATCATCAAAAGTGTTGGTAAGACATGCATCCTAATGCATTTGCAAACCTCAGACTCAGAAGAGGAGGGGGCGAGCAAAAATTAGGTAGTGTTAATATCACTTTCCAAAAAAGTAAAAACAGAGGAGATGTTGTAAATATACTGTTACAGACTGGTACGGTAAATGTGGCAACCTTGTAAGAGTGATGGATGGACAATGGAATGTAGCCATGTGATAAGGTGCCGTGTGGAAAAAGGTACTAGCCAGAGAAACGGAGAAATGAGAGTAATATGGGAGAAACGAAAGTTATGGAGATAAAAGTACCTAGGGAGGAGCTGAGAAGTAGGAGCATAAGATATCAGCTATGGCATAGGTGTGCATTAGCATAATTATGTAGAAAGTTCTTGCCCTGCTATGACGTATGCATGTAGCCTATAAAAGGAGTACCCCACCATTATTAAAGGGTCTTTCATCCCAAGTAAACACTGTGTGCCGTGTGTTTATTTATCTACCATGAGAGGCCCAGGGCTCTGAGTCCAGACCCTGCCGTCGCCAGGAAGCAGGCGGAGGAAAGCCACATTTCACCTCCTGCCTTTTAATTTAATTTATTTTTTTTGCTCACTACTGTTCATTTTCTCACTTTATTCACTCACTCAAAAGGATTGGTGTGGATTGATGTGGATTTTATAGGAAATTATCAGTGAGAGCCAGTTTGGTGTAGAGGTTTAAGGTATGAGGGTTTAAGGCCCTAGGAAGGAATTAATGGCAAACCACTTCTGAAAAATCTTGCCAAGAAAAGTGCAGGGACTTGTCCAGGATGTTTCTGAGAATCTGACACAACTGAATAGAAGGAAAAAAAGCAGTAAATTAATTTGTTCATCAGGAAACTTACAGTATATAAAGGTGCTTTTTCAAGAGGCAACTTTCTGATTTTTCTTTGAAGATGTTTCGCTTCTCATCCAAAGATCTTTTTCAGCTCTGAAGAACTTCTCATCCAAAAAGCTTCTTCAGCTCTGAAGAACTGAAAAAGCTTCTTGGATGAGAAGCGAAACGTCTTCAAAGAAAAACCAGAGTCTAGTTGCCTCTTGAAAAATCACCTTTGGGACAACCATGACCTGCATGACTGAGAATCTCCATAGATAACTCAGTTCTAAGATTTTTGGTTTAAAAAAATCTTTCACATGTCTGTCTCCGCGTCCGTCGGTTTAACTATAATTCGCCTTAAATTCGCAGTCTTTCTTGTCCAAACTTTCCTTCTCCCGAAAAGGAAGACTATGACGGTTATGCCGTTACGCAAACGAGCGGAAAGCGCATGCGCTTCCCGGGCTACTTCTCGACAGCCCCTTCGGCAATACCCTCCTTCCTTGGTCATAGGTCTCTGAACTGAACACGCCTTTGCCTCTACCAACTGCTCATGCGCCCTCGGCTGCCCAAATTTGGGCACCTGCGTCTCCTCGTAAAGGGAGACGTGCTACCTCAGGGCGACGCGCCCCTCCCCTTTCGTCGTGCGCCCTTCCCACTCCTCCAGGCTCTTGAGGTGACGCATGCGCACACAGGCTTCTCAGTGCGTGGCGTGCTGTGCGGTGGAGGCGGTTGGGGGCGGGGCGGCTATATATAGTGCGTGGCCGGGGCGGTGGCCTCCCCCTTGTCCCCCGGCCGATGACGGTGCTGTGTGCACAGTGTGTGTGCTCCGGCCTTCCCCGGACACACCAGCTCTGCCGCACCATTTACTACTAGAAGAAAAAAAAAACCTTTAAAAATCCAAAAAAAATTTTAAAATCCGAAAAAAATATTTTAAAAAAATCCCTCGCCTTACGACCCGTCCCCACCTGCAACCGGCCGGTTTGGTATAAAATAACCCGGTGAAGCGAAGCGAAGCGAAGTCCCGGACCCGGCTTAGCCGAGAGGAGACCCGCCCAAACCACCTCCATCCACGCAGCAGCAGGAAGAAGACCCGCCAGCAGCGGTAGCGGTAGCAGCAGCAACAGGACCACCTGCTCCTCCACTCGCCAGCAGCCCCGAGCGCTCGAGCAAGCCGCCAACCGTCGCCAACCGCCGCCGCGGAGCCGTTGAGTTCAGAACCCGCCGGCCCGTCGCGGCCTCCTCGGCGCTCGCGAATCTACCCAGCCGCCTCTTTCCCCCTCCCCGTCCCCCCGCCAGCATGAACCCCAGCGCTCCCAGCTACCCGATGGCCTCGCTCTACGTGGGCGACCTGCACCCCGATGTCACCGAGGCCATGCTCTACGAGAAGTTCAGCCCCGCCGGGCCCATCCTCTCCATCCGCGTCTGCAGGGACATGATCACCCGGCGCTCGCTAGGCTACGCCTATGTCAACTTCCAGCAGCCCGCCGACGGTGAGGAAGCGGGGGAGGGTCGCGGGATGGCGGTGAAGGGGGAGAGGAAAAGGGGGTCTCGCCCCCACGCGGGCGTTCCCGGGATCCACGTTGCCGAGCGAGCACATGGAGAGGGAGGACGACACGTGGGAAACGAGACAGCCCAGTTTCGATCTCCGGCGTGGGAAGGCCAGGGAGGGCTGTTCCTTGGGGGGGGGGGGGTGTCTGGCCAACCGCCGCTTCCTTTCTTCCGTTGTCCCCACGCGAACCCCCGCTTAGCTTTCCCCGCGAGCGCGTCCATTTTTTTTTACAGTCAGCGCGGTCTCCCAGTCTCGGGCCTATCCTTCCCGCGCCTGCCTCGGCTGGAAACCCCCCGCGCTCGGGGGTAGCAGACAGTGGAGAAAAAGGGCGACGAGACGCGATGATTTCTTCCCCCCCGCTTGACTTGGGCTTCTTCCGTTAAGAGGGAATCGGCCACGCCGTTTGCGGGAAACGAGGCGGGGGTGGGGGGGGGCGCGGAGGAGAAGGGAGACTTGCCAACCCTCGTGGCAGGACACCGAAAGTGAAGGATGAGGCCTTGGCTGTTGAAAGGCCTGTTTTCGGCCCTTCACTTCCGCGAAGGGTTACGCAGACTTCGGGATCACGAGGCAGGGCCTTAAAATGTCCCCCGCAAGGGCGTGTCGGGAGCTCGCTTCCGCCGGCGAAAGCGCTGAGTCGGGACCGCTGATGAAAGGCAGCCTGGCGGAAATTCCAGTTTAATTGTAAGTTTTAAAGTCGTGGAGGAAGCGAGGCCCTGAACCTGCAGTTACTGAAACCAGTTATAGGCCGTGTTTAATTATCCTTTCCTCCTATGGAGTACTTTTTTTTTTGCCCCGTGGGGCTGGAGAGAAACGATGACTCCGATTCCCTATATTAAAAAGTATAAACACGTTCATATTTTAAACACTGTTTAGAAGCCTACTTTTACAAAAAAAAAAATTGGCCTGCGTCTAAAAGAACATTTTCTTGATTATTGCTTTTGAAGACTTTTGACACTTAATTTTTTGTTGAGGTGGTGGTTCAGTTTGCATAAAGCATGTAAAAACGTTTTGGCCTCATGACAGACATTAAGGAGTAAAATAGTATCGTTTTCCTCCGAGTTCCATAGCTTACTGTCTGAGTGACCAGAAATTGAGAATAACTCCTCTGACTTGTCATTGTCTAAGGGAAACCAGCATAACTAGACTTTATATTGATGGAAAGCATATGGGTGAGCTGTTATTAAGTGAAAGACACCAGGAGTTGGATTTTATTCCTAAATCCTCTCGCAAAGTGATTTTGTTTTCTACTTCAAGAATAGTTGACATACTGAAGCAATAAACATCTATTGGGCCAAAAATGAGTATGATTTTTTTAATTTCATATACACACCTTAATAAGCACTTATATTTTCCATGACCAGTGAAACGAACCAGTGAGGAATAAATGAGATGAACCAGTGAGGAATACATGGAATAAAATTGTTTATTTATTTTGGATTATTTAATACATTTTATTTCTTGTGAAGTCATACACAATGCATTAAGGAAAAAATAAATCACATTGCAGGTCAGTAAATCATAAGGCATGGAGAACTGGTTTCCAAATTACATTGTCTTGCATGAATTGGAAATGAGAGCCACTTTTTTAGTCCTGTAAGCCTGGATTGTCCAAGCATGGCAGTATATTGAAGGACAGATTGTGTATAAATTCAGTCAGCAAATTCAGTCTGTTTATTGAGGCTGTAGGGATTGCCCAGAAATAGGATTATTTTTAATGATCTGTTTCTCAGAAAGTATTAAAGAGTTTTTTCTAGATAACTTCAGTAGTTTGCTGAGATGTCATCTCAGCTGAGGATACATTTAATCCAGAAAATAATAGCTGTGTTCAGACATCACAGTAAGTTGGAATTCAGAATTCTTTAGAATTCTAGCCTGTTTATGAATAAGCAATATCTTAATATATACTACAAATGCTATTACTTAGTTCTTTTTAAATTATCTAAATAAACCTGAATGTTCAGAGTTTTGATTAAATCAATTAAACCCTTAGAATGCTCTGCTTTTTTCTAAAAGACTATACTTGAGTTTTGAAGTTAATTGGAACTAGTAACCCCACTGATGATGTCAGAGGGAATGAAATGAGAAGTTTGAAGCTACATGCACCAAATACATTGTTTATTCCCAATCAAAGCTGGGCTGAAATTTTAGCTTACTGTCACATCAAATTTAGTTAATGATTAATAACTAAATTACCATCTCAGGAAAGCTTTGCATTTTCAGTGGCTTTAAAAGTGAAGAATAAAGTTGTTAGATAATTCTGAATTTTTTTTTCTTTTATTATAGGACATTATCATCCAGAGTTAGAGAAGGAAAATATATATAAATACTATACAGACTATAGCATACGAAGTTACTAAAAAAAACTATTTAAAGCTTGCTTAAGTGCTTTAGTGAATTTTTTTGAAAATAACTTGTACTTTTTGAGTTAATAGAATATGCAAAACATCTCTGCAGCACTATATTCCTCATTAATATTGAGAGTTCAAACTTATAATTTGCTTCATCTTATTAGTACTAGGTTTTGAGTAAACATTATAAAGAAAAGCTTCTGTACCTTTTGTTAGACTAATTTAAATCGGCACACTGTGCATTTTCTCCTTTTTTAACTGTATTCTTTACTTTGCCTTCAGTGCAAATTTTGCACATATGGAAGAGGAGGGTTGAGCTACCTCTACTGAATTTGCAACTTCCAGTGTATGTGCTCTGCCTTGAAAGCAGCAGGTGGAGCTGTTGTTTCAGAGTTGCTTTCTTAAAAAAAAAAAAAAAAAACTGAGGTAGCATGTTTAACTAGTAGCACTCCATGTTCAGGTTAAGAGTAAAAAGCTCTTAAGCTCCTGTGCAGACCAGCAATTAGAATAAGGGACCCTTGCCTTACCTTGCTCTCCCGTTTTCCATTAGAGGGCCTATCAGAGCCTGGCCACATTTCCTAACAAGCTCTTTGCCAACTCTGTTGTTGCCGTTTGTGTTGCTGCACTCTGCATTGTTCCTGAAAGGGCAATAAATCTTAAGAACACTTTTTGTTCATGGTTGCCTGATTAAGCTTTTTAACTGCTGATATTGACTAACTGTATCTATAGCCAACTTGGCTTTACAAGATTTGTTAGGATAGAAATAGAAATGGGTATAAAAATATATCTTTAGCAAATTCTAACACATACTAAGCCTATGTAATAATAGTACATACAATGCATAGCAAATTCTAACACTGGTATGCAATAGTGTATAAATTGACACAGAATGCAAGAGCTGTAGCATTGTTCCTGTTGGTTGTTTCCCTGTTCCAGATAGACAATTTCTAGATGTTACTGTATAAGGAAACAATTCATAGACTGCTGGGGAATAGGGAAAAGCTTTTCCAGTTGTTTCTCTTGGTACATTGTTCTATGTTGAGCATAGATGAGTAGGAAGATGCAATCTTGCACAAAAAGACACTAGTTTGCCTGCAGATTCATTTTTGAACTTGAGGTAGTGCTTTGAGACTTTAGTCCCATTGACTCTCATTCTGCCCCCTTTTTGAATTGGCTAACATACAGTGGTATTGCAGAAATTTTGTAATTTCTGGTTCATTGGGCAAGGTTTATTGTTGCAGATGAAGTAGGAATTTGAAAATATATCTTTAGCAAAAATGAAACTTAAAAGTCTGTTTTACCAGTTTATTTACTAGAAAATAGCCCTTTTATGCTAGGGTAGTACAGAATTTATTTTACTTACTTTGGAAACACCGTACCATGATTCCAGTTTTTTATGTCCTAAGAAAATCTGCCATACTTCAAGAAATCTTTTAGTTATTTTGCTTGTGAGTAGAAATTTACTTTATTAGTATGGTAGCAAACCAATAACTGCAGAATGATCTTCCAGCTGTTAAAAGCTTGTGACGCAGATTGATTATATGCTTATTACAACTTGTAGTATAACAGTATAATATATTCATTTACCTTTTTTAAAATTTCAGCATTAGAAAGTGAATATTACTACCTGTTTTTTTTTAGTTTAAAATATAATTAATTTTGTGAGTACAAAATATGACATTGTCTTCCACTTTCAAATGTGTAGCCTGCATCTGCTAAACTGTCAACCTTTTTTTGCTGCTTCCATAATTTTCAGATGAATGAGTAGTCTAATCATTCTCTAGAGTTCAAGAAGCAAACAACAAAGTTGAAGTTATAAACAATGATGTTATTCTATTAGGATTAAAACAATCCTTTTGTTTTACAGCTGAACGAGCTTTAGATACCATGAATTTTGACGTCATTAAAGGCAAGCCTGTGCGTATCATGTGGTCTCAACGTGATCCATCTCTTCGAAAAAGTGGCGTTGGCAACATTTTCATTAAAAACTTGGATAAATCAATTGATAATAAAGCTTTGTATGATACATTTTCAGCTTTCGGAAACATCCTCTCTTGTAAGGTGAGTGGAAAGAAAGCAAAAAATGGGAAAATGCCTCAGATTTTGGAATTCATATGATTACATTCAGTTGATCTGACAAGCATTCCAATACTTTCACAGGTTGTATGTGATGAGAATGGATCCAAAGGCTATGGGTTCGTACATTTTGAAACACAAGAAGCTGCAGAAAGGGCTATTGAAAAAATGAACGGAATGCTGCTTAACGATCGCAAAGTGTGAGTATAAAAGTATTTTTCTTTGAGCTTTTAAAAGTTAAACCATGTTTTGAGAAATCTCCTTGTACAGAAATCTAAACCAGACACTCTTGTTCCAATGTTGGCTTTCATTATTAAAAATATATATTCAGGGGGGGAAAAAAACAAAGAGGAAAACTTATGTATTGCATAGGAACTGTGAGAGACGTAATATGTCACAATCAGGAGGAGTCATGCCACACTGCTATGTTTCCCTGGATGGGAAAGCACAGCGGGGTAGTATAATTGCTCCATCCTGAGCAGTCTGTTGTAAGACAGGAGACAAGCTTACTACCCTGTTATTTCCCTGAAGGTGTACTGCAGTGTGCTATGGCAGCTGCTCGCATGCAGGGAAATGACACAACGTATGGGTGAGCACCTCGGGGATTGATCATGAAGAGTATTCTTTTAGACATAGTCATATAGTGAGCATTTTCAAAATACCTAAGTAGCTTCTTGTCTTGCCTTTTAAAACTAGATTTGTTGGAAGGTTTAAATCACGCAAAGAACGGGAAGCAGAGCTTGGAGCTCGTGCTAAGGAGTTCACTAATGTTTACATCAAGAATTTTGGAGAAGACATGGATGATGAGAGACTGAAAGAACTCTTTGGCAAGTTTGGTAATGTCTTGATCTTTTCATGTATATAAAAATGAGAAGAGTTGGTATCTTACTATAATATTTCTATCCAACTGCAACTCCCTAATGTTAGCTTTTATTTATTAGATTTGCATGCTGCCCATCTCATCTAGAGGCAACTCTGGACGGTTTGCAAACATTAAAACAATAAACGACAATGATAATTTATAATTGAAAGATGGGGAAAAGGAACAGAAAGTACACAGGGAGAGGTGGGTTCTTTCTTAATCCAATAGCCACCTCTAGAGGGTGTACTCGCTTTGGAGCCCAACGCCAACTGACTGATCCAGGTCTTCAGTCCCCTACAGAAGGTTGGGGAGGATGCAGATCTCATCTTGGTGGATACGATGTTCCAAAGGGCAGGAGCCATGGCAGAAAAGGCTCTTCTGGACCCACCCAGCCAAAATTGCTTGACCGACAGCTCCCCAGTATGCCCTTTCTCCCAGCATGGGTGGAGAGTGGGTCAATCTCATTGGGCTGAGACGGTTCCTTAGCATGGGCCCAGGTTAAGGAAGGGCTTTAAAGGTGATAACCAACATCTTAAATTGTATGTGGAAGAAAACCAGCAGCCAACGCAACTCATAAAAAAACAGTGGTGTAACATGGGCTAACCTAAGGGCCCCAAGAACTGCCTGCACCACTTGTAGCTTCCAAATATACATCAAGGGTAGCCTCATATAGAATGCATTCCAATAGTCTAGCTTTTAACTGGAGATAGCAACACCTGAACTAGTAACATTCTACATAGGAATTAAAGAATGTGATTTTGTGGTCATTGTTTTTATTTTTAAAATTTATATGCTGTATTGCCTTTCCACAAAAGACCATTGATGAAAGGCTGATAACGGTAAAAAGAATAAAGTACCGTAATTACTTCAACGTACCCCATATATGTATGTATGTATGGCATTCAGCTTTGTTTGGGTATTTTCCCACGTCATTGTAGTTGTGCTTTTAAAGTTGTAGCAACGTTTCAGCAGAATCTCATCTGGCATCATCAGGCTTCGTCTGTCCAGACGAACACAATACAGAAGCCTGATGATGGCAGATGAGATTCTGCCAAAACATTGCTACAACTTTAAAAGCAAAAACTACAATGACGTGGGAAAATACCCAAACAAAGCTGAATAACATACATGTAAGTACCCGCGAAAACTTAAGAAATATATATATATATGTATGTGTGTGTGTGTATGTATGTATGTATGTATGTGTATATGTTTGTATGTGTATATATAGATATAGATATATATAGATATATCGATCGATCTTTGGTTATTTGGGTTTTCTCCCATGTAAAATTGGAAGTATTTACTCTGAGAAGCACAAAGCCGAAGACACAAGCCTGAAGATGACGAATGAGATTTCGTCGAAATGTTGCCAAGATACTTCCAATTTTATGCGGGAGAAAACCCGAATAACCAAAGATCCACATACAAATACCCACGAAAACCTCTAAACCCTATATATGTTTTCTTAAGTTTTTGCGGGTACTTACATGTATGGTATTCAGCTTTGTTTGGGTATTTTCCCAGGCCATTATAGTTGTGCTTTTAAAGTTGTTTCTGCTGAAATGTTGCCTCAACTTTGAAAGCACAACTATAATGACGTGGGAAAATACCCGAACAAAGCTGAATACCATACGCGCGTGTGTGTGTGTGTGTGTATACATACATACACACACACACACATGCAGGTCCTGGTCTGTTTGGGTCTTTTCCCGTTTAAGATTGAGAGTATCTTGGCAATGTTTCGACAAGGTCCCACTCGCCATCTTCAGGCCGGTGCTTTCGGCTTCGTGCTTGTGCAAGCAAGGTGTGATCGGAGCTGCCGTCTCCCTATACATACTGATGGGGAGGTTGGGTGTGTTGTCTGTTCTTGATTGGTTGATGGAGTTGATGTTTGCAGATTGGCTGGCTTTTTTGTAAGAACATGTGTGATTGAAGTATTGGCTCAGCCACACATGTTCTTACAAAAAAAACAGCCAATCTGCAAACATCAACTCCATCAACCAATCAAGAACTGACAACACACCCAACCTCTCCATCAGTATATAGGGAGACAGCAGCTCCAATCACACCTTGCTTGCACAAGCATGAAGCCGAAAGCACCGGCCTGAAGATGGGGAGTTGGACCTCGTCGAAACATCACCCAGATTACTCTCAATCTTACATGGGAAAAGATCTGAACACACCAAGACCTGCATACCTGTACCCACGAATGAATACACACACACACACACACAGACACACACAGACACACACATATACATGGAAAATGTATCATTCATGGATAAGCTAACTCATATTTTACAAACTCAAGGATCTTATGGATGGGCTTATGCACGAGTACACACAGTACGTTTAACTAGTTATGTCACATAATTCTCAGATTATCCCATGAGTATATAAATAAACTATGTCAACGTATCATTAGTATTTGCTGGCATAAACAGAAATATAGCTATAAAGGTGGGTTCAGAGTGATTGCAGGGTACAAATATGTTAAAGTTTTACCTAATGAACACTTACCTTCAGAGGAACACAGAATAGTTTACCCAGAGATTTACACCCTGTTTCTGACTTAACTCCTTTAAACATAAATGCCTGATGTGCTACATTAAATAGCCACATTAAGTAGTGCTTTTAACATTGAACACAATATGTAAGCAACACAGGCTTCCCCAACTAAACCATTGATGTCCTGGCTGGGGACATTTGTATTTTAATTGAACCTATTTGAAGGGCAGTAGATAGGGGAAGGGCTTTCCAGAATAAAAAATATGTTCAGTCCATAATACTTGTTGTATTTTTTTATGGTTACTGTAATGTCTGAGAAATCTAAGAAAGACAAAACGGGTTATTGTTGGTTTTTCATCTGGGGGAATCTTTGTAAACTATGGCTTAGATTTTCTCTAAACGTGGGTGAATGGCAAATATATGTAACAAATTTTGTATGCTTTATAGGACCTGCCTTGAGTGTGAAAGTTATGACTGATGAAAGTGGAAAATCCAAAGGTTTTGGCTTTGTCAGTTTTGAAAGACATGAGGATGCCCAAAAAGTAAGCCTGCATATGGTTTTGTGTAAAGTGTGGAATATTATTGTAGTGACCAATTTAACTATGGGATCTTTCTTGTTGTTTTTTTTTTTATATACTTCACACTGTGTCATGTCTGTGCTTTTATACAGTATTGATTTCATATCAAATCTTTTATAAGAATTCTTTATGCTTTGAGTTTAATAGATTTTATATTGAGTTACGGCAGTTTAAAATATATTTTTTATTTATAAAGGCTGTAGATGAGATGAATGGAAAGGAACTCAATGGGAAGCAAATATATGTTGGACGAGCTCAGAAAAAGGTTGAAAGACAAACAGAGCTTAAACGTAAATTTGAACAAATGAAGCAGGATAGGATTACAAGATACCAGGTAAAATTTCACTTTGGTAGTTAACGTTTTTGCTGAATTTTTATATTCTTTACAGTTTATGACATTCTTTTTCTTCTTCCCCAAGGGTGTAAATCTATATGTGAAAAATTTAGATGATGGAATTGATGATGAACGTTTGCGCAAAGAATTTTCACCATTTGGCACAATCACTAGTGCAAAGGTAAGCAACTCAGTTGCAGATAAAATGTTGATTGGAAAATTGCTTACCTGATCATATTTATGAGTCCAGTCATTAGGCTACATGGAAGGACAGCTTAATTCAAGTGTAGCATATTAACACGGTTTAGTCAGTCATCAGTAGAAGTGCAAATGGTTATAGTCTATACAGAAGTACAATGTGATTCAGTGCTCAGATACAACGCTTTTAAGCTTATGTGTTTCTTTTGATAGGTCATGATGGAAGGAGGTCGCAGTAAAGGATTTGGGTTTGTCTGCTTTTCTTCACCAGAAGAAGCAACCAAAGCAGTAACAGAAATGAATGGTAGAATTGTGGCCACCAAACCACTCTATGTGGCTTTAGCTCAACGTAAAGAGGAACGCCAAGCTCACCTCACCAACCAATATATGCAGAGAATGGCAAGTGTGAGAGCAGTGCCCAATCCTGTCATCAATCCTTACCAACCAGCACCTCCTTCAGGTTATTTCATGGCAGCTATCCCGCAGGTATGGTTTGAACCTCTGACTATTAAGCTTAAATTCATTAAATTATATGGATGGATGGATGGATGGATGGATAGATAGATAGATAGATAGATAGATAGATAGATAGATAGATAGATAGATAGATAGATGATAGATAGTCAGTCGTAGCTTTGTGCAAGATACATGGTGGCTATGAAAATAATTGCCTCTACTGCTTTTAGAAAGCTTTCAGAATTTTTATATGGAATAGTTAAGCTTAAATGAAATAATGCTTAATTTCATAATGTTGCAGCTTTGTGAATACTGATTTGAGCTCCTGAAGGAAAGGCGGAATATGAATCAACTATTTTTTTTCCTTCAACAGACACAAAACCGTGCAGCCTACTATCCTACTAGCCAGATTACTCAACTTAGACCAAGTCCTCGCTGGGCTGCTCAGGGTGCCAGACCTCATCGTAAGTGACTCCGTTTTCTTACAGAATTTATTTATTTGTATTTGTCAAATTTAGATACTTCCCATCTCACAGAGTGACCCTGGTGATGTACAATTAAAAAACAAAACCCCAACCCTAAAGACTGAATAAAAACGTAATCAGTAAAAGAGCCAGATAAAAACAACAGAATAAGCTACAAGGTTGGGAGAAGGCTGTCAAGATGCCAACCGCCCCAAGGGTTGCATACTTCTCAGTGAGTTCTATGCAAGTTGGCAGGGCCAGGTCTTCGAGTTCTTTGGAAAGTCCAGGAGAAGGAAGGGGCACTCAACTATGGAGGGAGAGTATTCCAGAGAGTGGGAGCCATGACAAAGAAAGCCTGGGCTCTGCCAGGTGAAATGTGGGCTTACTTTTATTAATTTCTAAAGTACATGCTTCAATTATCTTAAAAGCAGCTTTCCAGAATATGCCAGGTGCCATCCGCCCTACAGCTCCCAGACCACCATTTAGTACCATGAGGCCAGCTTCACAAGTTACACGAGTCATGTCAACACAGCGTGTTGGTGAGTTCTGAAGGGTTTTTTACTTCAATTTTTAAACAACAGAAGGCAAGTTGGAAGCATTGGCAGTAAGGATAGAAAAATATGAAGAATGATAGTGAGTGGTGTACCTAGTTTTCTTTCATTCTCCTTTTTGTTATTTATGTTAATCGTAGTGTTATACCAAAAGAGAATTGCAGGATGGATATGTATATACTTTAATTTCATCAAGTTTGAACATCACATATTTTTAAAAACCCTTAAGCAAAAATTGGGCAAGCAGATCCACCGTTGGACAGTTGAAAAGTGTTCTCTCTTACCTTGAAATCATTTTCTTTTCAGCAAACACATCAACACAGACCATGGGTCCACGTCCAGCAGCAGCAGCCGCTGCAACTACTCCAGCTGTACGCACTGTCCCACAGTATAAGTATGCTGCAGGGGTTCGCAATCCTCAACAGCATCTTAACACACAGCCTCAGGTTGCTATGCAGCAGGTAAGACTGAAAACTATGGGACAGCCTTAAAAGTTGGGGTAACAGCTGGAACTTAGACATAGTTAGAAATATCTAAACACATTAAAATTGTGAAAGCAGGCATTGGATGGATTCCTAGTCAAGATTTCTTTATTACTCAAGAAAAGGATGAACTTGCTGGCCATAGGTTAAAGTAAAATTATTTTGTCACTAAGCACATCTCCAAATAGTGAAACAGTTCTCTAGTGAACTGTTTGCCATTCAGATGCAGCCTTCTGGTCGTTTCTGGTATTCCGTTCTAGTGATTGAATGAGAATAATGCAGGTTTAATCAGTATATTATTTGATGAAAAAAATCATCAAATTAGTTAATTTATTCAATGTTTTGTAATTCTAGCCTGCTGTCCACGTACAAGGTCAGGAACCATTGACTGCTTCCATGTTGGCTTCTGCCCCTCCACAAGAACAAAAGCAGATGTTGGGTAAGTTGCTACTTAATATCATGTGAATATGGGGAGAATGGGAAAGCAGGTTTTGGAAGGAATATATTTGAGTGCAGAAGGAAGATAAGAGCTGGTGGCACCACCTATTTATCAGTGCTCCTGTCCACTTGCATAAAGCAATGCAAGCAGTTCAGTTTTTCTTGCTGCATTATCTAAAGGCGAGGAGTGAAATTACATTACTGTAAGCAGAAGACGTCTATGCAGGCATGCACTTTGGATTCAGTCCTCAGATATCTAAGAAGAGGGGTCACACATCCCTTCTGACATTCTTTTTTAAACTTTGTTGACATTATTTAAATTTCCACTATTACAAATCAGGTTAACTCACCTGAAAATTACATAGAGGAAAGAGAATGTTCAAATGTTAGATGGAAGAAACTAGTTACAGAATTCCAGGATCAGGGAGGATATCAAGAGAAGCAATTTCTTAATAATCCAAATCATTTTATTGATAACGACATTAACTCTTCATAATTTCAATCTTTTAAGATCCTACTGCTATTGGCACCTTCGAGTTTATTCTCTTAACTAACTAGTTCTGCCAAAAGCAAAACTTAATTTGTGTCGTATAGAATAGCAAAATGAAATAGGTCCATTTAGGAATAGATGCATAGATCATGTAGTCTTGTAAAGTCATGAATTATGAATTGTTTTCTAGGAGAACGTCTGTTCCCCCTTATCCAAGCCATGCACCCTACTTTGGCGGGTAAAATAACTGGTATGTTGCTAGAAATTGACAACTCTGAACTTCTTCACATGCTTGAGTCTCCTGAATCTCTTCGTTCGAAGGTAGGCAGATTCTTTGGTTAGTTTTGGTTTCCTTCCTTCCTTCCTTCCTTCCTTCCTTCCTTCCTTCCTTCCTTCCTTCCTTCCTTCCTTCCTTCCTTCCTTCCTTCCTTCTTTTTTGGAATCCAGCCTGTTTTCCTTTTTAACAGAAATAGTAGTAATCCAGTTTTCTCCTAACTAGGTTGATGAAGCTGTAGCCGTACTGCAAGCCCATCAAGCTAAAGAAGCTGCTCAGAAAGCAGTTAACAATCCAGCAGGAGTTCCAAGTGTCTAATGTAAGTATTCACGAGAATAGGCTTCATATGTGAAATAAATTGGGGTTGCATTTCATTTCAGGCAGTTGGCTTTGCTGCATCATAATAGTCTGTTAAATTTTTATCCAGGACACTGGAAGTCCAGTTAGGAGTTTTATTCATGCTGAATTTCTTTTGCAACAATTACTACTGTATCCATATCCTGGGATCTAGATACTGTAGCTATAGATAAGGATTTCCATGTAGAACAATGGGAACTTCCCTGCTTGGCAAATAGCAGATTATTATTGGAATTCAGCTATCTCTGGGATTTGTATCCAACAGGCATTGGTTTTTGGCTCAAAACAAGATTATCAGTGATAAGTTGCAAGCCTTAATTTTGTCAGAATTGAGAAGTATACATTGCCACATATGAAATCTGTAGGCTGGCAGGATTAATTTAGAAAACAGCATTCAGGAAGTCAATAGCATGTATCTAACGTCCAGTCATCATTAATGGAAATATTTAACTGCTTGTATAATTTTTGTTCATGAAATGATATAGTAGCAGCCAGTGAGCTTTGCAGTTCTCCTATCACATGTTTGCTTTAGTGGCCATTTCACTTCCAGTTTAAAGCACAGATTTATTAAGAAGTGGGTATAGAATGCTTTTGAGACTTAGAAATAATGTGCTAATAGTGAAAATGGGCCTCAAAATAATGTGTTTCTTTATTCTTATTTTTTTTTTTAATTATAGAAGACCCAGGACTACGTATTATTATATCGCTTCACCGAAGAAAAAAATCTAAACATGGAAAAACTACTAAATATTGAGAAAAACATTGCAAAATATAAAATAAATAAAAAAAGGAAAGGAAACTTTGAAGCTTATGTACACAACAAATGCCAGGACTAGCAAAACTGTTAGTCCTAGATTACCTATTGATTTAAAATCCAAAAAAAAATAGCAAAAGTTAAAAAACTAATTAATGTTTTATAAACCCGGGGAAAAGAATTTTCAGCACAGTACAAAAAATTTAAAGCATTCCTTTCTTTAATTTTGTAATTTACTGTGGAAAAGCTCAGAATATCACTACTGTTGTAGTTAGCAGTAAGAATTGATAGCTGAGCAAAGAACCATAATTTGGATTATAAAATTCTTGCTTTAATAAAAATTCCTTAAACATTGGCATTTTGAATTTTCTTTTTCTCCTTCTTCTAATGACCTTGTCAAACAATAGCATGAATTTATAAAGTTCTGTACTACAAGTTCAGATACGTTTGTATAATACTATTAACAGATTGATTGAAAATTTTGAAAAATTGAACATAAATAGCTAGTTTTATTCTTAATAATTCTGAAAGTAAAAAGTTATTTGGTTTATTTAGGTTATTAACTGAAACTTGGATACTCATTGTTAGTTTTACTTCGATTAATTTCAGTAATATGATTCTTAGGGATACACTAAAATAATATAAATAGGTTTATCCCTCATTGCTATTTTAAAAAGATATTACATTTGGGAATCAGAATAGTCATGTTCATAATGACAGCAGACCTAATAGAACAGATAGATGAATTAGAGCAGATATTGACAATGACACTGCCTGAATTAAATGAGGTAACATACAAATATTTGTAAGAGTAAGTGAGTAAATTGAACCGGATGCACTGGTTCTTTTTCCAAATCAATATTTTCCTATTGTTGCGTGGCTTACTCAAGCTAGGATTAAATTACTATTGTACAGAAGCAAAGTGGAACACAGGACACCAAAAATAGTTGTTTGGTACTCATTTGTGAACATCAAGCTATGCTATCCTGTCTTTTAGTTGGGAGAAATGGTATTTATTTGATAATCTGTTCTGCAGAATGACATCAAGAAATGGATATACACTTTTAGGCTAAGCATTAGACTTGTAGGTAACATCTCTAAGTTTTTCTATTTATGGTATATATGTGCATGCCACTAGGTGGTGGGGTAGTCCTAAAAGTATTTGAGAAATAAGATTGTTACATAAATAATCAAGTGGGATCCATTCTGTAACTGTCTCGGTCCACCTGCCATCAGTTGTTCTTGCTATGTGACCAGTCCGTTTCAATTCTTTTACTCTTGATAATGTATACTTTCATTTGTTCTCTAATTATGCAGGTCTTTCTATCTTGTCGTGTAATGCCAAACATATATCTTTCCATGGCTCTTAGCCCCACTCTTAGCTTTTGTATCAATTGTGAGGTTAGTGTCCATATTTCACTGGCATATATTAGGTGGGACACACTGGTAGGATACATGGATCAAAAACTTTTCAGGCGTAGGGCGAGGTTCTTGAAAATTATGCTTAGCTTGCAGAATGCCTACCAACCACATTTACACACTGTTCAATTTCCTTCATTGTATCACCTTCCATTGAGACTTGTTGGCCAAGGTATATGTAGTAGTCTACGTAGACCACTAAAAAGTGTCCATGAAAGAGGCCTAAAACAAGATGGATTGATGACATCACCAAAGTATTGTGGGCCCAATTGGTAAAAGAAAGCTCAGGACAGTATTGGTTGGAAACATGCGGAAGCGGCCTTCATCCTGCAGTGGATAGACACTGGCTAAAATGATGATATAAATCAGGGGTCTCCAACAATGGCAACTTTAAGACTTGTGGACTTCAATTCCCAGAATTCCTCAGTCTTAAAAGTTGCCACTGTTGGAGACCCCTGATATAAATAATAGGTATTTATAATTGACCATTCAAATCTTAAGTTGTGCAATTTTAGCATGTTGTACAGACTTGTAGCCCTGAAAATACAAGATTTCTGCCTGAACGAGGAGTGAAAACAGCATACACTTTTCTGGATGTGCTTACTTTGGGTTGGCTGAAGCTTGTGATGACATCAAATGTGAAGCATGGAGCAGAAGAATACCTGACATCTTACCGATGCTTACACATTCTGTAATGTGTTTGGAAGACTGGCAGTAAGCTGATAAATATTTTGAACTGTGTTCCAGATTTTTGACCATAACACTTCACTATAAGCATTCATTGTTTCTCCAAGCTTGTTTCTGGGTTCAAATTTTCCAAGTTGTGACAATGGTGGGATTGGGGTCAGGAAAGTAACTCTAAAATTTGGAAGATAGATGAAAACATGCATAGAAATCTAGAGAGATCAATGCCCAAACCTCCAGCTCTGGCACCTTACCAGAACATTCCATGTTACTTATCACTGCAAGAACTTTCAAATTGATCTAAACAAGTTCTGGTTGCAATCGTGTTTAGGAAAGAAAAGATTTGTAAGAAAAAGGTGTTCTTGGAATCTTGAAGCATTGTTTCTTTTCACAAATGATTAGGTTGCCACAAGCTTCTGTTGCTGAAATCTCCAAAATAGACCCTTAAGTGACTTCATTAATCTCCAAGAAGATAATGCTCTTCCAATAAATACTTGCATGTATTTGGCATACAAGGTCAAGATCCCAAGTCACATGAGTCCTGCATTGAACTGATATGATGGCAAACATGTCATATGGAGTCTTTGTTTTGATCAAGTGCTACCACACCACTGCTTCATCATGTTCTACGCTCCAAGTAGTTTATCCTGATTAATGCTGTTATTGACCATACCTATTGTCCTAGTTTTAATCATACTATATAGGCCACCTAAACTCGAACTGCTATTGTCAATATCAAATGAATCCTTTTCTGTAAGCAAAGACCAGTAACTAACAATATCCTACAAAAATGAACATGTAGATCAGGGGTATCAAGCCTACGGGCCCTGCCCATTTTAGTAAAGGGGGGAGGGGGAAGTCCCAATATGTCATGTGATGACATGAATTTAACATCCCTGATCTAGATTAATATACAGTAAAACAATAAAAACAAATTTATAAATTTCTGTTGGAGAGTTGGTGTTAAACATTGCTTTCTATATTGTCATGAAATGTAGCTGTCTTACAAGTAGTAAGCTGCTCCTCTTAGAAAGTTTGCCAAAAGGAATAAAATAAGCTTATAAAAATTCCTATTTTTTAAAAAGAGATAATATAGCAAGACACAAACACTTCGTTGAGAGATAGCAAGCTTTAGCCAGAGATTAAAGATAAGCCAAGCATGAATCTCCACCTTGGGTAAATTGACCTCCAGTCACAAAGAGATGTTAAGGACACAATTGGGAATATGAAAAAGAAAATGCAGTGTTTCTTGGAGATAATAATAGGACACAATCTTAAGTGAACTCCATATAAAAATTTGAGCCAGTAACTTAGTATCAAATAAATGACTCAAGAATGAAATCACTTTCTTTTAAACAGAAAAATCCAAATCACTTTATCGTCTGCATTGCAAATTTAGATGAAGCCCTCTTATCTGATCCAGGAAATACAAACACCCTATGGTTGAAAGCTTTTGATCTGCTCAATGTTGCTGTGTGTCTGTTGTCCATGTTGCTCAATACTGACAACTACTTTCTCTTAATTAGAAATAACACGGTGTCTGGCATAAAGTACCATTTTTATAAAACTGAAAAAAAACTAGCACTGATGATGTTACCTACTTTGGTAATGAAACGTCTGACTGCAAGAAAACAATCAAGCTCAGAGACCACCAAGGACCCCAACTTTCTCAAGCTATTTAGGAACAAAGTTGTCAAATGTTATTTACAGAATGGGTTTACTAATTTTTTTTAAAAAATGCAGTAACAGTAATACTTGGTCCACAGAAGATTCACCTGTTCTAAAGCCTGCACATTACTCAGCCAGAAGCCCCCAACCAATCTTTTTTTTTTTATAAACAATTTTATTGTTTTTTAACAAACAAACAAACAGACAAAACATAAAAACATCAGCTCTCCCGTATTTATATACAAGCAGTGAGTCGGTTGGTTCATCAGTTTTGTGCATTCATTTCATAGTCACAGTTACAATTACCTTATATAATAACTCTTATTATCAATCCAAACTTATATATCCTCATATCATTATTAAAGAAAAAAAAAATTTTTGACTATACTTTTATTCAATCATGCCTTATGAGATAACTATAATTTAAGTAATTTATTCTATAACAAATCATATAGTCGTACCAGTTCTATCCTAAATAAAAGAAAAAAAGAAAAGAAAAACCATTATATAAATATAATATCAAATACCGAAAAAGAAAAAAGAAAAGTGAAATCAATATTATTCCTTATTGTCTAACATTCTAAATATTCTATTTTTGTATTTCATCATTCAGCCACTGATAGAAAAGATCCCAAATTATATAAAATTGTTTATCTTCTTGCTCTCTAATTTCAAAAGTCAATCTACTCATCTCAGCACATTCCAATATTTTCTTTATAACTTCTTCCTGCAATGGAATTTTCTCATTTTTCCAATTTTTTGCAAATACAATCCTAGCCGCAGTTAATACATTTACAATCAAATATTTCAACTCTTTACTATAAACATCTGGTAAGATTCCCAATAAGAAAAGCTCCGGTTTCAAGTCTATATGCTTCTTTGTCATTTTTTCCAACCACATGCGGATTTTAGTCCAATATTTTCTAGCATCCTCACAAGTCCACCACATATGGTAGTATGAACCAGGTTTCTGATGACATTTCCAACATTTTTCCGATTTGTTCTTGAACATTCTTGCTATCCTTGTCGGGGGGAAATGCCACCTGTAAAACATCTTATACAAGTTTTCTTTATAGGCTGTAGACATTGTCATTTTATAGTTTTGCAACCATAATTTCTGCCATTTCTCTAAGTCAATCCCATATCCAAAATTCCTCCCCCAGGCAATCATAGTTTCTTTAACTTGTTCTTCCTCTAGCTTAATTTCCAATAAGTAACCATATAATTTTTTAATCACCTTTTCATCAATACCCATCAAAATCTTATCTAAATCAGTCTGTTTATCATAAAATCCCTCTGTTTTGGAATCCTCATCATACCTTGAGTGTATTTGCAAATATGAAAACCAATTCATCTGTATACCTTGTTCCTCTAATTTTTGTATCGATTTAAGTTCACCCTTTTCATCTAGTAATTCCCCATAGCTAACTGTTTGTTCCTTTTTATAAATTATAGGGTAAGAAAACGCTTCTATCGTCGATAACCAAACTGGAATTTTCAAATAACATCGTTTTTTTGTCTTCTCCCAGTTTAACCACAAAGACTCACGTATATAATGTCTTCTAAAATAACCCTGTGTTTTGGTTCCCTTATACCATAAAAAAGCATGCCAACCCAACAACAATGACCTTCTAGTGTCAACAATCTAGTCTTCCTTAATGTTATCCATTCTTTAACCCACATCAAATTGGCAGCTTGATAGTACAACTCCCAATTAGGCAGGCCAAACCCTCCTCTAGTTCTAGCATCCTGTAAGAGCTTTAGCTTTATCCTTGCTTTCTTGCCTTGCCATATATACTTCAAGACAATTTTATTTAAGTCCTCAAAATAATCTTTTCCAAGCCTAATTGGTATTGTTTGAAATCTTGACGTGTTTCCAATACAGCTACAGAACATCGAATTTACATACAGTGATCTGGAGTTTACTGGTTGGCAGTTCACTACATGAAACAGGATAATAGGCATGGCCCACCTACTAGGAATGTCTTGGTTGGGTTGAAGTGATAAGCTTTATGATCTCTTGTAAGCAAAAACCTTGGCAAAACCTTCCTGAGTCAGTTCCTTCTTTAGCTCTACACCAGGGGTGTCCAACCTTGGCAACTTTAAGACTTGTGGACTTCAACTCCCAGAATTCCTCAGCCAGCAAAGCTTTAAGACTTGTGAGCTGGCTGAGGAATTCTGGGAGTTGAAGTCCACAAGTCTTAAAGTTGCCAAGGTTGGACAGCCCTGCTCTACACCTCCATCTGACTCAGTTTGTTTAGTGACCATGTCTTCCCTATGATCAAGATGTTGAACTTATTAATTTTAAAAGTGAAAGTAAATTTACTCAACCAACAATGCTCCATGAAATCAGAAAATCTCATATGCTCTCTAAACGTCAATCCACTTTCTTCCTTTGCTGGATTTTTCTGTAGAACTCAAAAATTGTTGCCTTTTACTCCACCTCACTAGCCCCTCAAGGTAGTCCAGACAAGTATATCAATGAATACTACTACTTTGTTTTATTGTAAATCACATTAATAGAATGTTACAAGTTGGAAAGTATTCTTCTCCTTTTCTTTTACTCTGAAAAACTAGAGAAGGCTCCTTCTGAATGGCTTCCCATGTCTCCTCTGGACTAAAGATACCTTTGCAATAGTGGCGAATACCTAAGATACAGTGGTGGGATTCAAAAATTTTTACTACCAGTTCTGTGGGTATGGCTTGCGGGGCATGGCAGGGGAGGGATACTGTAAAATCTCCAGTCAGATGGTATTTGCTAGTTCTCCGAATTAAAAATTTCTGCTACCGGTTCTCCTGAACTGGTCAGAATCTGCTGAACACCACCTCTGCTAAGATACCTTGTACATTATGGTTGTCTAGTTTGTGGCTGTTGTCTCCAAGGGCATTCTGACATACCATTACATTTTTTCTTTAAAGGTTTATCTTTCAACCATTACAGCTTCTTCCCATAGAAGATTATACAGCTTTTTTCTTCATAATTGCTTATCAAGTGGTTCTTCAAAGGACATTAGAAACTTTATCTTTTGTTCTTACTTCTGGCTATTCCTAGAGCATTCTTTCTACTTTAATGCTAAAGTATTCGAACCATTAACTGCAACTAATCTTTCCTGGTTGAAAATATGTTTTTGATTAATAACTTCTGATGAATTAGTGGCTATTTTTGAAGATCTGCCATATATTGTGTTCCACCAGAATATAAGCGTGCTTTTATCTCACTTTCAGTTTCTTCTTAAAATTTCCCTCCTTTTAACATAAATCAGGAAAGTCTTGCTTTTTTCCGTTCTGAATCATTCTCAAAAAATTCTTCACACTCCTTACAAAAATAGCAGGCTTTGGCTCTTTTTCTTGGCAGAGCTTGTTCTTTCTAATAAATGTTTCCTGATTTGTTATGGGCATCTAAAGATTGGTTTGGTCATCTTCCACAGTTGATAGCACACTTGGTGATTATTACTGTCTTCTTGACTGGCCTTTTTGACATGCTTCTACCATTTTAAGTGTTGGGGCTCAATGAGTAGAAGCCTCAGTGGTTTATGCTATGGCATCTTAGGATGAAGTGCTTTTGAGATTGCTTGTGCTGCAACTTGATCACAGATTCTTACCTTCATAAGACACTGTCTTCTGGAAACTAAGACTGATCTTATTTGTCAGGCTTTCTTTTACGCATCTGAGATAGGAAACAATTCAAGGAATGATTCTGACAAGATTCTCAGAAAAATGGTATTTATTAGAAGGAGGGATATGGTTATAAGACAATTCCAGAGGGCTTTACTTTCTAATAAGATGTGTGTGTATGTATACAATACAAACACACACACACACAAGTGAAATACTAACGCATCATCACAAAATCTCCAGAACCGTAAAGCCTACAAACCTGAAATTTGGCACTTACATTCCTCTTGGCTTCTAGGTGCTCACTAAGAAAGGATTTTTCAAAATGACCATCAGAGCATTAGTATTTCGTATATTATTATTATTAACACGCTCTGATACTAAGGAGTTCTACTGTCCCTCCCCACCTGAAAAGAAATCTGTTCCAAATGCAAAACACAAGCAGAGGAGTTTCCGTTTTAGTTTCACAGCACCATGCAGCTTTAGTACAGAACAGTTGAGCTAAGCCATGCCCAGGCTCCTTGCTGTCCCCTTCTTGCTCACACAGCAAATACTGTTTCCGTTTCCAAACAACCCTCAACTCTCTCACATGTTGACTGGACACTAGCCAGATGCTTGTTCTATGCTTGTTCTATGCAATTCAGCTAATGATATATGAATACGAGCAGCATTTTAATTCTCCTTCATTTGCTAGTTTACCTCATCGCTTAAAGTAGGCACTTATTAGATTATTGCTTTAAAAGGCCTATCTGGATTCCTCAGACTTGGATAATTTTCAGTCTAGGCCAGTTTCCAATTTTCTATGGGTGGGCAAGAAAATTGACAAGGTGGTCAGCTTCATACTGTCATAATTAGATTATATAGACCAGACATGTCAAATCTTTTGGCTTGCCTAGATCTGTGTTTTTCACACTTCAAGCTGTGTGAACTTCAACTCCCAGAATTCCCTAGCCAGCATGCTCAATGGGGAATTCTAGGACTTGGAATTCTCATATCTTAAAGTTGCCAAGTTTGAAAAAAACTGTCCCAGCTTTTCTGCCGCTGATGGTATTACTGTTTAAGGGCCTTTCTGGAGTGCTTGGCAGGTTTCACAACTGGGATCCCTTTTTTTGCAATTCTTTATGTTGGGATGGTTCTTAGATGGAGATGGTGTGGCTAGCAACTAGGCCACAAAGTGGGACCTGTTATATGAAGCCTCTCAAGGCACTATTTTGCCCCTGGTGTTTTTAACATATACATAAAACTCTTGCAAGAACATCAGGGGATAGGTTTATTATGGCATTCACGTCTTTTTCTTCATGACAGTGTCATCAGGCAACATGAAATCTCCCTGCCTATAGATAGCACTGGATTGGAAAGAAAATAAATCAAAATAAGATGGAAACCTTTGTGGTGAAAGGACATAAATTGTGGTCTAGGGTAGATTGCCTATTATACTGTCTATTATGAATGAGGTCATACACATCTTTCCTTTGTCTCCTAATATCCGTAGTGGATGATCTATGCTGCAAACCATCCTGCTGCTTTTTATGTTGTGCTCAATAACAAGTACCAGCATTTTTTTTTCAGGCTATTAACCCACTTACATTGCAATTCTGATTCTTTTTAGCTCTATACTTCCAGACCACTGAATTATATTTAAAGACTGCTTTTCTGGTGTTCTTGCATTATCTTGTAGATTGTGCATAAACAGACATCAGCCTAGGTGAAGGTCCAGGATATAGTCCTAGCTACCCTTAGTTCTCTCAGCGGCCTCCACTGCCATCAATCATGTTATCCTTACAGCCCCATTTTGAGAAGTGGGAGCCAAAGGCCCTCTTCTACATAGTAGTTCTCATTTTTTCCTGAGTAGATAGTACTCACAGGTGAACTACTGCTGCTCAGGAGACATCAGAGAGTTCACCACCTCTACTATTTAATATGATCAGTGAAGCCCCTGGAGGCCCTTTGCCAGTTTGGGATGCAACATCATCAGTATATTAGTGATGCTCCATAATACATCACCACTCTGGCCTGGCCTGTAGTTAAAAGTCCTGACTCAGGATCTGGAGGCTATTACAGAATTGGAATGGGAAGAAAAAAGCTGGGATTGAATCTTGCAAGTGTGTTGGTTATTGAGAAAATATCTGGCAATTCTCCTGCTCCAGTCATGTCTCTGGGAGGCAGTTTTCCCAGAGAAGCAGGGTTGCAACTCAGCATTCCTCCTGAACAGGCATTCCCCCCACCACCACCCCGTGCAATTGGCTTTCTTGTTGTAGCCCCTTCCAAAGCATTTGCCAGGGCAATGATCATCCATACTTTACCCTCACTATCTCCCACATCAGCTCCTGCAATGCGCTTTACCTGGGTCTGCTTTAAAGAATACCCCAAAGCTGGCACTGATGGAAAATGCAGCAGCTCGTCTGCTGGCAGGCGAGAAATACTCCTTTCATATAAAACCAGTGTTGCAGATACTACTTTGGCTTTCAGTAGTTTCTCTCTAGAATTCAGAGTTCAGCTCATGACCTATGAAGTTCTGTTTAGGAGTCCTTCAAGAGAGCCTTTGATACTGCAAGGACACACAATCTCTTAGCCCAAAGCCAGGTTACTATACATTGACTTTCATTGGCACAAAATCACCACTGAACTTATTGTGGTGAGGCAAGCTTTCTGATAAAATCTGAGATTTTATGAACTGAATAAAAGGTGGCTTTGCAAGAGCAGAACTTGGAGGCATCATAAGCATAGGAGGGTTGTTCAAGCAGCTGTCCTTAAAAATAATAGAATAACAGAGTAGGAAGGGACCTTGTAGGTCATCTAGTCCAGCCCCCCTCTCCCAAGAAGGAGACCCTACACCAGGCTTGTCCAACCTGCGGCCCAAGGGCCGCATGCGGCCCAGGTCACCTTGTAATGCGGCCCAGTGCCCACCCCAACCTTCGTGCCAGAGCCAGCGAGGAGGAGGAGGAGAAGCAGGCGCGAGGCAGGGCGAGGCGAGCACCAGGCCAAGCAGCAACAGAAAAAGCAGGCGCCGTCAGGCGCCACCTCCTGCTGTTGCCACCACCGCCATCGCCGCCGCTTCTGCCCCGCCGCTTCTGCCCCCGCTGCCACTTCTGCCCCTGCCGTCGCTGCCGCTTCTGCCCCGCCGCCTCCGCTTCTGCCCCGCCACCGCTGCTGCTTCTGCCCCGCCGCCACTGCCCCGCTGCTGCTTCTGCCCCGCCGCTGCTGCTGCTTCTGCCTTCCAGTCCTGCCTCATCCAGCCGGGCCATTTGCAGGAGGAGAGGTAGGCGTGAGGCGGCGAGCTTTCTCCCCCACCCCACCCCCGCAAAATTTGGCCGGAAAATAAACCATGATAAAAAAACCGTGATAAAAAAACTGTGATAAAAAATAAATAATTTTTAATAAATAATTAATAATAAAAACATCTCACTAACTTCATTTCCAAATAAGTTTAATATGTTAACTATGTTTTCTATGGGTTTTTTGGATATCAGGTATCGTTACTGTTATTTTATTTTATGTGCGGCCCAAACCAAATTTTCATCTTCTAATGTGGCCCAGGGAAGGTGAAAGGTTGGACACCCCTGCCCTACACCATTTCTGACAGATGGCAGTCTGATTTCTTCTTGAAAGCTTCCAGCAATGAAGCTCCCACAACTTCTGAAGGCAAGCTGTTCCATTGGTTGATTGTTCTCCCTGTCAGAAAATTTATCCTTGTTTCTAGGTTGAATCTCTCCTTGATCAGCTTCCATCCATTATTCCTTGTCTGGCCATCATGTGCTCCTCTCTGTGACAGCCTCTTAAATACTGGAACATTGCTATAATAACCGAATGCAAAGCGATTTCTCTTTATCTGACCCATTAGCTTACTCGGGTCTCTGTCGCGACTCTGGACCACTACTCAGCCCCCCCCCGCCTCCTCCCTCGGTAGCGCGTTAAGCGAGGCAACCCCGCTTTCCTCAGCTCCACCTGCCGCCGCTCCGCCTCGCGCGAGCGCGCGCGCGCGTGTCTCTGTGTGTGTGTGTGTGAGAGAGAGAGAGAGAGAGAGAGGGGAGGCAACCGCGCCCCTCCCTCCGTCACGTGGAGCAAACAAATCCTCCCGCGGCCGCCCTGCTCCACTTCCTCGGCCAAGCCAGACGGCTCCATCGGCTCCCCACGCGGGCAGGCGGGCGGGCGGCAAGCGCCATGAAGATGCACTTCAGCATCCCTCTCTCCGAAGAGCTGCTGGAGAAGTTTGGCGGCCGCTACGTGGTGGAGTAGCTTCCCTTCAAGGGGGAAGGGAAGGAGGGGTGGATCCCGACACGAGGGGAGGCGGGGAGGGCGAAGTAACCTGGCAGTGCCAGACCTTGCCAGGCGCTCCAGGCTTTGCTCCTCGGGCGCGCTGGCGATCTCCTCCGCGGGAGAACCGTGCCCTTCGCTCCCCTCCCCCGCCATTCCCTCATCCCGGCGAGACCCTTGTCGGGGGAAAAGGCGGAGGAGGCGTTGTACGGCGGGGTGGGGAGGAACGGAGCGAGTCGGGGGTGGGGGGGCGCGTTGGCATCCGAGCAGGTGGATTTGATGGCCGACGATCCCCGTTTAAAAGGGGCAGGTGGGTCGGAGGATCAACAGTTGGGCCGGGGCTGGCGGCCTGGGTGGGATTAAAACTGTGGCGGGCCATCCGGAGAGAGGGAGCGCGCCCCACCCATTCCTGCAGCCCCGAAAGGAAAGGAAGAAAGGAGAGCAAAGATGGTTCTGTGGGGCGGCGGGTCGGAGTGGGGTGGGTGGGTGGGTGGGGTGGGGAGCAGCTAGTGCCCGGGCGAAGCGTGAGCTGGGCGGCGTGGGAGCGTGGTTGCCGGGGGTCAAAAGGCTTCCCGGAGCGAAAGAGCGAGGCTTTCGGTCAAGGGCCAGCTGGCCTGGATGCGCGTTTCTGCGCCTGAGAGGAGAAGCGTCTGTTGAGGGGCTTGAGAGGAAGAGAGAGGAAAAATGGGCGCGGGGGGGAATCAGAGGGAGCCTTCCGAGAGGGAACCAGGGGAATTGGGTCGGGGGTGGGGGAAAAGAAAGAGGAAGGAAGGATAGTTTTGATTGGATTGGATTCGACTTGAAACTTCCCCGACTTGGCCAGCGCTCAACGCTGCTTGAGGAAATAACACCTATAAACAAGTTTGTGACAGAAATGGGAACGAGCGCTCCAATAGGTACTAAAAATCGCGACTGAAGTGTGGGGACGAAAAGAGAAAAAGACAAGTGTTCTTGTGCTGTTGCTTGTAACGCTCCTTTCAGGTGATCTGTGAAAATTCGCAAGCTTCCTTTTAATTTGTTTTGGCAGGCTGGGATAGGTTTTAACGTTTATTTCTTTAAAATATTCCAGACTGAAGGAATGGGCATCTTTTTCTAGCATGGAACTAGTCCAAGTGTTTCCCAATCTTGGCAACTAAAATGCTGGGTGGGGAATTCTGGGAATTCAAGTCTGCCTGTCTTAAAGTCATGGAAGTTGAGAAAGTCTCAAGGGCCAGTCCTCCTCAATAAAGAGATAGGATAGGATGGAATGGAATGGAATAGAATAGAATAGAATAGAATAGAATAGAATAGAATAGAATAGAATTCTTTATTGGCCAAGTGTGATTGGACACACAAGGAATTTGTCTTGGTGCAAATGCTCTCAGTGTACATAAAGAAAAGGTACATTCATTAAGAATCAAGAATCATAACGTACAACACTTAATGATAGTCATAGGGTACAATCAACAATCAAATCATACTAGGAAACAGTCAATATAAATCGTACGGATACAAACAACAAAGTTACAGTCCTACAATCAGAAGTGGGAGGGGAGGGGTGATAAGGAGTGATGAGATAGTCACGCTATATCAAATCTGTGTGCAAGGGCATTCATGGTGTGTGTGTGTGAGAGGGAGGGAGGGAGAGGGAGAGAGAGAGAGAGAGAGAAGTGAAGATGGTGGCCACAATGATGCAACCAAAGCTCCACACTTTTGTATATACCTAGCATGGTTGTGGTTTGCACTATGACTTGCATCATGCCAGGGCCAATTTAAGACCCACAGGGATGAGGTTCCTTTTTCTTGGCCAGTAGGAATGCAAGGTTGAACACAACAAATAGGAAGTGGTGAGTTCTTTTAACAATCCTGAAATGATTTATTTGGAGACTGTGTATTTTCAGCTGTATTCTGTCTATTTGGAGGGCTTCCTTTTCTGCAAGTTACGTTACAGTCAGCTGTACCGCTGGAATGAACAGGTAAGATGAAGAATTCATTCCCTTTATTTATTTATTTTCTCATCCAGCTACTATTCTTGGGGGGAGGGGGAGGAATGTTTCATTGTCAAAAAGCCACAAAATATTCTTCACAAGCAAAAGGTGCTTGTATAAGATTGATAATTGGTTTGTTTGCATTGGGTCATTGACACAGTTGAGACTTAAGTTTTGCAGCATGTTTGAGATCTTTCTAATTTGGTACATGAAAGAAATGTTCACACATTAATAGTTTATTGCTGCATGAAACTTTGTGTGTGTGCGAAGACATACACACATCAGTAGAGACACCCCCCCTTGCCTTTGGATAATAATCTCTCAGCATATTTTCAGACCTGGGGCTTTCCATGAAAGAAGTGAAGACCTTACATATCAAAGCTATGTTAAAAACAGGTTTTTAGTGAAAATAGTATCAGTGTCATTGAAGCTTTAATTATTCCAATGAAACTATGGAAGTAAGAATATAAGCTAGAGAAAGAAAGGTTTCCTTGTCCTTCTACCAAATTGTGTATCTATGAAGGAGATCAAAAAAAGTCAAAATTGCAGTTGTGAGAATGCAATGAAAGACCCACTTTCTTTTCATACAATGGGCTACATGTAAAAAGGAGCCAGACTTCTGGAGTATAGTAATGGCCAATTTCTTGACTTTCTTGAACTTTCCCACCAAAGAGAATCTCTTAAAATTTAACAATTGTGCAAGAGAGAGAGGGAGAGAAGAAGAATATGATATTATTCAGTGAGGGCACATAGTACTTTATAGAAAATAACAGAGAATAACAGAGTTGGAAGGGACCTTGAAGGTCTCATAATCCAGGAGCCTGTTCAAGCAGGAAACTTAGTCTAAACCAGGGGTGTCCAACCTTGGCAACTTTAAGACTTGTGGACTTCAACTCCCAGAATTCCTCAGCCAGCTGGCCACAAGTCTTAAAGTTGCCAACGTTGGACACCCCTGGTCTAAACCATTCCAGACAATGTCTGTCCAGTCTCTTCTTAAAAGCTTCTAATGGGATGGAACATCCACAATCTCTGGAGGCAAGTTGTTCCACTGGTTAATTGCTCTCACTGTTAGGAAATTTCTCTTAATTCTAGGTTGCTTCTCTCCTTGATTAGTTCCCCTTTATTGTTATTGTCTTGCCTTCTGGTGCTTTGGAAAATAGGTTGACCCCGCCTCTTCTTTGTGGCTGTCCCCCAAATACGGGAACACTACTTACACCACTACCCTTACATGTATATAGGGACCATAGCAATATAGGTTTGCTCCAAAATTAGTATTTTTCTAATAGAAAATAATTTTACCTTTTTGTTTTACCTTTTGGTAAGTTTGAATTGCTGTATCTCATTCTGATAGTATTCATTATTATTTTTATAAAGTTTTCTTAAAGCTTGCACTCAATTATTTTTCATTCTGCCCAATCTATGGTTCTCAAAATATCTATGTACAGTACATTTTTAGATTATATAGCCTATGTATGGTGTCACAAATAGCATTAGTGCTTTTTCTTTTATGTACTACTAATTTATTTGCTACCAGAATGCATTCTGTCCAGCAATCAACATCCAGAGAACTGAAGGCAGGGATTGATGTGAGACAATCTATCAGAAAAGAATACCCTAATTAAGGAATTAACAAGAAGGAAACAATGCTCATATCAACACTGTCAGAGAAAGCTACTATATATAACCAGGGATCAAATCCCATACTCAGTAGCACTGATATTGTTACTTAGTTGGGTACTGAAATGTCTGCAAGAAAGCAACCTACTTCAGAGAGTACCAAGGACTGCACAATTCAACACTGAGTTGCATATATTCTCTTCTATTGGTAACATAAGAACAGACCAATTCAGATCTCTTATGAATGTCAACATCCTTAAAGGAAGTAACATTTGGGCATTTATTAATGAAAATCTTCAAGTAATAAATGTTTGATATTTGGTAATAGATTAGTACCATTTAAACATTATTTATCTTTTCAGCTAAGACGAGTCTTTGGAAAAGGAATGCCTTCGTTTCCTCCAAAATTTTTCCTTACAATGACAAAGTCAATGGCTGACGAAAGGAGAACGCAGCTAGAACAGTATCTACAGAACGGTATATTGAATGCTACTTTGGCAACTGATTTTTAATGAGCGTTCAAGCAAATATTGAATTTGTGCATGCTATGATTTCATAGACCTAGAAAGGGTTGAAAGGAATTGTGCAGAAAAACATGTTTTAGATGACTGAGACTTTAAAGGAAATTTATCAACAAATATTACAGGCTGCATTTAGTGAAGTTCTTAAGGGCCAGGAATTCTGCGCTGTATCCTTTCTACTGGGGCTCACTAGGGTTTTTTTAAACAGTATTTCATGAGGTTTTGGGACTCTCAGAAAATGCTGTGGTAGAATGGGAAATTCAGTGATATCTGGAGTGGAAGTTCTGACTTCAGAAGAGTCTGCAGTCTGGGGGGGAAAAAGCAAAGAACTCACCTTGTACAAGTATTACCGGAGCCTCTGTGGCGCAGTAGTTAGAGTGCAGTACTGCAAGCTACTTCTGCAGCCAGTTGCCTAGGGTTTGGCAGTTCAAATCCCACCAGGCTCAATGTTGACTCAGCCTTCCATCCTTCCAAGGTGGGTAAAATGAGGAGCCAAAGTTGGGGGCAATATGCTGACTCTGTAAACCACCGAGAGAGGACTTTAAATGACTATAAAGTGGTATATAAGTCTTAAGTGCTACTGCTATTATGAACTAAATCTGATTTCTTGAGATTAAGCATTAATATATAAGAAACAAAAGAAAACATTTCATTTATGAAAATCCTAAATTTCATTTGTTATATGCCTTTATCAAAACTTCAATTATTTCATCATTTTGTGCCATCAAGTCATTTTCAACTCATAGCAACCATAGATTTTTCTCCTTGAACATCAAGATTTTAGGATGTGGGATAGTTTTTTCTGATCCAATTTGTTTAATAAATTATGCATATTTTTTCTCAGTGTCTATCTTGACCATCTGTGGAATATTTTAAGATATATTTTCTATTCTATTGCAATTTCTTCTATTGCAGTTTCCGTTGATCCAAGTGTTACAAACAGTGATGTCTTTATTAGTTTCTTTAGAAAATTACAACAGGTAAGGGTTTCTTTGTTTCAAAGTAAGGTGGTAAGAGAAAGACAGTTATCCGTGGTCCTGTCCTTATAGACTAGAAGCTGGCTTGTTGTTACTGAGGACTATAATAAAATATTTAAACATGGAGTACTGGCATTCAGGATATCAGGCAGCCATTTTCTGTTCCTCTGTTCCTTTTGCCTGACTTTTTGTCTCCATTCACAGCAATAATCAGCCAGCATTTTGTGTGCATTAGTACATGTAGTCCTTAATTTATGACTGTAACTGATCCTGGAATTACAGTAATAAATTGTGCTAATAAATAGTGTTAAGAATTGTTAATTCTGACCAACTTGATTACACTACATTTTTTGTAGTGGTCATTAAATAAATCACCAGGGTCATCTATGCTTGTTAAGTGATCCCATTATCCATGGTGGCCATTGTTTTGTCAGAAACCAAAAAGTAAATGCTGGTTTCTAGCAAAAAATAATTAATAAGTTGTGGCCATGTAACTGCAAGATACTGCAAATGGACGTAAATGCTGTGGTAAAATGGGAAATCCAGTGATATCTGGAGTGGATCGGTTGCTCAGTGCTCAAGATGTGATCACAAGATGGGGGAGCTGGAAAATTGAAACTTCTGTGTCATAAGTATTTTGGGGGGGGGGTCTGTCATAGCTTCAAACAGTTGCTAAGTGACCAGTCATAAGCCAAGGACCATTTGTATGTTCAGCTGTGAGCTGATCTTAATTACTTTCTTCTATGTACGTGGCAGTATTGAGTTCAAACCGCTTTGTTTTTTGGAAATTATTCTTGAAATTAACCATATTAAGTTTGTTCGAGACTAAAATTAGAGCACATTCAGTGATAAATTGCTACTTTTAAAGCAGCTCCAACATGGGGGTTTTAAAAATAAACATTAATATGTGAGATTTTCAGTTTAATAATGTTCTTTATTAGAGTGTACTATGGTTTTTTTCCCCTTGCATTCAGTTGACCGAAGGAACGTTTTGCTGTAAAAGTCCTGATACAGGTTTCTCAGAAAACATTTTGAAAGGTTCATTGAAGTATGATAAGCTTCTTGAGATCTGGCATTAAGTAAATATTTTGGACTTGTGGCAGGACAAAAGGTGAGAGGTGTGTTGACGTAAAAAAGGTCAACATCTCCTTTATGTTACAAGAGTGGTGACACTTATTGCTTGATACACACTTGAAGGTGCTGTTGTAGCATTTTGTTTCTGAACTCTCCATGGCTGAGAAGTTGAAAGAAGGGTGTCAACCTCTTTATGGGACGTTCAATAGTTTCTTTTCCAAGCAATAAGAATTCGATGGCAGCCCCTGCTATATAAAACCATAAGAAGTGCCCTGCTGGCTTGGACTCCTTCTAGTCCAACATTCTGTTTTCAGAGTGGCCAAAAACATCACAAGGAGGCCATCATAGCACCACCATTAGGGCTAGTAGCCACTGATCACCTGTACTGCAGAGAAATAGTCCAAGTCTTTTTTTGAAGGAACCACACTGGTAGTCAGTAACACAACTCATAAATTCCAATACACACAAACACACACACACACACACACACACGTGTGTGTGTGTGTGTGTGTGTGTGTGTGTGACCATTTTAGCCATTGTCTATCCATTGCAGCATAAAGCCCTCTTCTGCATGTTTCCCATCTATATACTCCTGAGCTTTCTTTTCCCAATTGGGCCTGCAATACATGAAGTTAGTTAAAATATATATAAAATAAAATTTTATTATATTAAAAAATATAATCAGCCTAATTATATCAGGGCAAAAGGATAGATAGATAGAGAGAGAGAGAGAGAGAGAGATAGCTACAGATATAAAAAGATAGACATATAGATATAGATACATTGCCCTGATATATGCTTTTGTCCTGATAAAATTATGCTGCTATTTTAACTGACGCATCATTGGAATATCCAGTAGCTTTGCTAGTCACACCTGGATGGTTTGCCAGTTTCCCCCCTAAAAAGCGATGATTCAAATGGGGCAGTGATTCTGCCAGTACAGGGGAAACATCTCTGCTTTTCTAGTGTGCAAATCACATCCTATCAATGGTGAATCTTTAGAGTAAAACCAATAGTGAAAATTTAGGAAGGCCTTTAGTTCATGCTTCCCTATCAGAGCCATAAACACCTAACATTGCCAATGTCTTTTCCTCAGTGGTGGGATTCAATTTTTTTTTTACTACCGGATCTGTGGGCGTAGCTTGGTGGGCATGGGAAGGGAAGGATACTGTAAAATCTCCAGTCAGGTGATATTTGCCGGTTCTCCAAACTACTCAAAATTTCTGCTACCGGTTCTCCAGAACTGGTCAGAACCTGCTGAATACCACCTCTGCTTTTCCTACACTATCGGTGCAGGGACACTTAATGACCATTCAAAATTATGACGCTCCTCTCCAGAGCTACTTACAACCTGGTTTGCAAGTTCTGACAGCTGCTTCTTCGTGCCACGGTCACCTTTTGAGTGCTTAGCAACCAGCCCACATGTACAACTCTTTGCAGCATCTCCCATGTGACCACAATTTACAATATTTTTTTTTGCCACAAACTGGTGTTTTACTTCCACCTGGCTAAAATGCATGTACTTGATGGTGCTCTTCGCTTAGCGATCCCTGCAAAAAAAGGTCATCTAATCGGGCCTGGTCAGATAGTTGCCTGCTTAACACCTAGTATGATTGATGACTGTCATTTTCAGGATGGATGTCTCTATCTACCTGTATGGCTGTCCATATTATGCATGCATGCATGCAAAAAAATGTTTACAGCCCATCTTCTTTCTCCCCTAATGAAGGTGTAGGTACCATCTCTTGTGCTTATACAGTAGCTGAAATTCTTCATTTGTCAGAATAATCTCCTCCTTTTGTGCTTTCAAGGAGGGCTGCCTGCACTCACTGTAGATTCTCTGTAGAGTCCTTCCTGTGTGCTCTGGTTTGCAGTGTTTTCTCTTTCCTGTCTTCTGGTTTGTGTGCTCATTCCATCTGAGTTGAGAAGCACAAAAAGGATTGCCCGTACATTTATAACCTGTACATTTATTGCCTGTCATGTGGGCATGTGCTTGGCATATCAGTGGCATAATCTCTGATTAATAGGGTCTGGCCATCTTTTCTAGGGATATCATCTTGCCACTTTCACATCATTTTAAAATGTTTCCCTTTAAAACAGGGGTTCCCAACCTGGGCTGCTCGCATCCCCTGGGGGTGCGAGATGATATTCCAGGGGGTGCGAGAAAAGTCCAGGTAAATAATAGGATATTGGCTATATGTTGGCATTTTTTATTATTATTTATTTCAGGGGGTACAAGGTTTGAGTGAAATTTCTTTAGGGGTGCGGGGTGAAAAAAAAGGTTGGGAACCACTGCTTTAAAGTCTTGGTATATTCGTAAATAATATAAGGATTTTTCCAATAGTTTAATGGGAGCCTCTCTTTCTCTGCCCCGCATCCCCACAAGCACTGCATTAGAGTATTGCTCTATAAAATAAGTGCAATAAGTGTAAAATAATGCTGTAATTAGTTGACAGCACAATCAACTCACTGGGATATAATGAATATGGAAAACAAATATTCTTATTCTATTGCTGTCTAAACAAATACAATTAAACTTTATAATTAGTGCTAGGAAATGGTCTGCAAATCATGTAGCATTCAATAATGCTAACTTTTAATTAAGCAGTGGATGAAAATCCCAAGTATTGTTTTTAATTATCAAATGTATTTGCCACATTATCTCCCAAAAGCGTTGGCCTAAACTTGTAATTTAACATTTGCATATTTTCTCCTTGTGTATTAGTGAAATTGTGAGCCTAGCTAGCATACTGTATTCTTTACAATATGTCTCTTGGTTAATCGCGACTGATGTGGATGTGCTATATATAGGTTGTTGCGATGATTATGATTAGTCACACAGTTAGTCAGGTATTTAGACAGTACTTGGCCTTTTTGTCTACCTATCAAGTCCTTCCCAAGGACCTAGGATAGACTATTCCAAGTAAAGCTGCTTTTTACAATTGACTGGTGGTGATTTTGGCATTCAATGGCATTCAAATGATGTTCCAGATGTTTTATTTAGTTTTATTACACCCAAGAGGCCTAATGCCATTGGTACTATTTTTGCTTTTTTTTGCCACTATTTGTGGATTTTAATATTTTGTGATTTTCTACAGTTCCATTTATTTATCTATTTTTTTATTTGGAAATTCATATTGTTGCCTACTCTTACATGGCAACTCAAGACGGCTTACAAGAATATATATACATATATATATACACACACATACATACATACATACATACATACATACATACATATACGGATATATGCATCTTTGGTTATTCGGGTTTTCTCCTGCATAAAATTGGAAGTGGGGGTGTGATTTGATTGGGAGGGAGCTTGTCTGTGTTCTGATTGGCTGGGGGTGTGTTCACATTGGTTGGAGGTTTGGCTTTGTTCTGATTGGCTGGGGGGTGTTCTGTTCAGGTGTGCTTAGTTGTGCTCAGGTTAGTCTTAGTTGCTGGGGGATTTGAGCTGGTGAGATGTGATCCTGTTGTTTGGCTTCGTGTTCGTGGTTGTGCCACATCTTCATGGTGGACGTCTGTTCGCTTCATGTATGGGTCAGAGGGGTTTGAAGTGGGTAGTGATGCAGCTGCAGTACAGCTTCTGGTCCATGGTCATGTCTCATCATCTGTGTGGGTAAAGAGGGATATGACATCGAAGCTCACTAGTAGGTTGATGGGCTGTAGGTTTTGTTTCTTTATGATCTCAATGAACTGGAATGAGTTTCTTACGTGTGAGTTGATGGATTCTGCATAGGGCTGTAGTTGAGCTTCGATGTCATATCCCTCTTCACCCAAGTGCCTATAAAAGAAGCCTTGACAGCCATCCAAAACAAATACAACCCCCCACCCACCCAAGCACATCCTAGATCTGACCAGCCACTGCCTGTCCAATACATACTTCACCTACAATGGACAAAAATACGAACAAATAGAAGGAGCACCCATAGGATTACCCCTCTCACCTGTCATCGCAAACCTCCAGATGGAACACTTTGAAACACAAGCTCTGGAAAAATATGATCACAAACTCAAACTCTGGCTCAGATACGTAGATGACACCTTCATAATCTGCCCACATGGGAAAGAAAAACTGAACAATTCCTCACACACCTCAACAGCCTACACCCCAAAATACAATTCACTATGGAAACAGAAGCTAACAATTAACTTCCCTTCCTAGATGTCTTAGTATACAAAAAATCCAATGGCTCCCTAGGACACACCATCTACCAGAAGAAAACACATACAAACTGCTATCTACATGCACTCTCACACCACCACCCAGCACAGATCAATTCCGTAGCCGAGACACTCATCTCCAGAACAAAATGCTTAGCCGATGAACAACACCAAAAAACCGAACTACACACTCTCACTAATAACGTACTAACAGCCAATGGATTCCAAAGAAAGAAGATTACCCACCTAATCCAAAAAGAAATCCCAACCAAAATCCAAGACAGAGAACAAGAGAACGGCAAAGCCATCCTCCCATATATAAAAGGCACTACAGACAAAATCAGCAAGATCCTCCAAAAACACAACATTAAGACAGCATTCTGCACAAACAGAAAAATATCCACCATCCTAAGAAACCCTAAAGACAGAATCGAATTAGAAAACCAAGGAGTATACGAAATCCCATGCACCGCCTGCCCCACCACATACATCGGACAAACCAATAGAAGAATAAGTGCATGCATTGAAGAACACAAGAACTCAATCAAAGAAGAAGAACCGGCCTCTTCCCTGGTCCAACACCTCAAAGTCACATGACATGAGATTGACTTTAAAAATAGCAGAACTATCGCCAAAACTGAACACTTCAACAACAGAATAATCAGAGAAGCCATAGAGATAGAAAAACGCCCACATAGCATGAATAAACGAGATGATACCTCCTGCCTACCAGCCATTTGGAAACCTGCCCTCATTAACAAACGAGTACCTAACATGAAGAATGACACCAGACCCACACCCACGAGGGCCACACAAGATGCTACCACCACACTTCCACGTAGAAAGCAGACTCACACCCACACAGATGATGAGACACGACCATGGACCAGAAGCCATACCTAAGCTGCAGCACTACCCACTTCAAACCCCTCCGACCCATACATGAAGCGAACAGACACCCACCATGAAGATGTGGCATGACCACGAACGCGAAGCCAAACAACAGGATCACATCTCACCAGCTCAAATCCCCCAGTAACTAAGACTAACCTGAGCACAACTAAGCCCCCACCTGAACAGAACACACCCCCAGCCAATCAGAACACAGCCAGCCCCCCAACCAATCAAGTCACACCCCCACTAGCAGTTAAAAGGAAGAAGCAGCTGCAAGCTCACATTACTCCGAGTAGCACAAAGCCGAAGACACAAGTCTGAAGATGACGAATGGGACTTCGTTGAAACGTCGCCAAGTTACTTCCAATTTTACATGGGAGAAAACCCAAATAACCAAAGATCCACATACAAATACCCGTGAAAACCTCAGAAAACAAATATGTGTGTGTGTGTGTGTGTGTGTGTGTGTGTGTGTGTGTGTGTGTGTGTATGTGTGTGTGTGTGTGTGTGTGTGTGTGTGTGTGTGTGTATATATATATATATATATATATATATATATATATATATATATATATATATAAATAAAATAAAATAACTTAATAAAACAACCCCCCACCCTGGCAACAACATACCACATGAGCCATTTAATGGGCTTCAGGCCTGCTGGCAGAACCAGGTGTTCAGTGCCTTCCGGAAGAGTGTTAGGGTGGGGGCCGTTCTAATCTCTGGGCCTGGGAATGATGTTCCAGAGAGAGGGAGCCACCACGGAAAAGGCCCTTCTTCTGGGTCCCAGCAGGTCTATCTCCTTAGGGGATGGGACTCACAACATTCCTTGCCTTTTTCCATTCTGCTTATTCTAGAGTACATGTATATTCACTATACAGACTTTTTTTGGTCTTTTTTATCAATAATTGTTAGTCTGAAATGTTTGGCAGGTGCTTGTTTCTTTGAACTCTAAAATTGTAGAGGACTTTAGATTCCTTTTTTTTGTTACTTTGTCTATTTTGTGGTTTCCCCCTCCAGCCTCTTCCCTCCAGTTCTTCCTTGGAGTTAAATGGTATTTTCTGCAGATCTCCCAATGCATAACTGTTGCTAGTTTTGTCATTGTCACACTGTTTCTAGTCAGCTCCTGCAATCTTCTTGCAGCAGCTCACTTGGTGGTCCAATGTTTCTTTGTTATAAATTTGATTTGCATGGCTGCTCATGGCCACCCATCTCACTCTGGGCAACTTACCACAGGTTAAAAAACAAACCAATAAAACCAATTAAAAAAAATATTATCAAATGAACATAATGAAAATGTTCTGATATCCTGATATGTTATTTGTAAGGTATTTATAGATTGTCTTGCAATTTTATGAGCAATAAATCAGTGAACAAGTTTATTACACCTTTTGCTCCCCTCTGTAAAATTTGCAGTTTTTGCCTGAACATTATAACTTCAGAGAAATGATTGGTTTCTTGGAAAAGGTGATATAAGCTTAATGGCTCCTTTACCTTCCCTCTAGTTTAGCACTAAAATACTTTTTCTTGAAATAAGGCCATGTTTTCAGAATGCTGATGACCATCCATCAATGCCTTCAATCTTAAGCTTTCATGTCTTGCAGGAAACATTTAAAATCCAAACCCAACAAGCTTTTTTGGATGTTTATCTTCCTGATGGAAGGTATCTCAGGATTGATGTTCAGACATCAGATACTGCTGAAAGAGTGCTAGAGGCAAGTAATATATACACATTGATCTGGCAGCATCTCACACGAAGTGTGTCCAAGCATAATTAGCAGCCTTCCCACTTTTGAAGTATATTGTTACAGATGCCTCATAAAACAGCTAACGGGCTTACACATCACACAAAGTGAGGGTTGCTTAATTGTGGTTTATTGGTTTATAGAATAAGCCATAAATCTTAAAACCCAGCCAGGATGGTTTGCGCAGCATACTGTGGAATTTCAGTTCAGAGCTATCTGCAGGGTATGGTTTAAAAAATAATACAACAACAGATGGAGCTTCAATTGCATTGTTGTGGCCGCCATCTTGTCTTTATAGACCATGCCCTGCAGCAGGGGTGGGATTCAAAACTCCCAGCGACCGGTTCGTTGCCCAGTTGCTGGGTGGGCGTGGCCAAGGTGGGCGGAACTTCCGTGAGGGCCGTTTTTCGCTTTCCCAAGGGTCCAGAAGCTTCCCTCGGGCCTCTGGGAGGGCAAAAATGGCCTCTCCCAGGCTCTAGAGTAGAGGTGGTATTCAGCAGGTTCTGACCAGTTCTGTAGAACTGGTAGTGGAAATTTTGAGTAATTCAGAGAACCGGCAAATACCACCTCTGACTGGAGATTTTATAGTATCTTTCCCCTGCCACGCCCACCAAGCCACACCCACAGAACCGGTAGTAAAAAAATTTGAATCCCACCACTGCTCTGGAGGCCTTCTGGAAGCCAGAAACAGGCCCATTTCCAGACTTCTGGTACTTCTGGAAGGCCCATTTTTCCCCCTCCCAGAGCCTCCATGTGAATCCTGCACTTACCTGCATCAAAAATGGGCCACTCTATGAGGGGAGGGAAGGGGTGGGTGGGGCCAGCCGGTCGGTTCAAATACCGGTTTGGCAAACCAGATGCAAATTTAACATCTGGTTCACCCAAACTGGCCCAAACCACTAGAATCCCACCCCTGCCCTACAGACATTCTTGTTACTGTACAAACCATAGTGATTGAGTGCTAAGACACAAACCAATCCAGACTGGTTTAGGAATCAACTTATTTTTCCCAGGGCAGGGTGTCTTGTGACTAGCTAAAGAGATAGGCCAGTCAACCAAGTGCTTATTTGTCATGACAATACTTAGGGTTTCACCAGAGAGAACTTGGTAAGGTTTTTTAAAAGAAAATATTTCATTTACTTAAAATATTTTATCTCACTTTTCTATCTGAAAAAGAATTGGGAGGGAAAACATGTTTTGTATTCAAATTTCCTGTAGGAGATAATTTGTGAAGACATCTACACTCAGTTAGCAGAGGGGCAGGCAAGAGTTTCTTAATAAAAGCTCACTAATTTTTTAAACAAAATAGCTATGGAACTTAAAATAGTTAATTTGATAACTTTAACTCAACAGTTTAAGGAGAAAATGCACTTTCGTTTTCCTCCAGGTGATATCATACAAAATTGAACTTTCTAGGGAGCTAATACGATACTTCGGCTTATTTCTTATTCAAGATCACAACAATGGACAAATATCTGGTAAGAAAACTTTTGTGTACCACATTTTACTTTCATGTTGCATTCCACCTGTATACAGACAGTCCTTGCTTAAGAGCTGGTCTCTTAGCAATCTTTCAAAATTACAACAGACCTACCCCCCGCCCCAAAGATACTTACAACCCAGATTCAACTTTCCAATATGCCTCCCCCACCCCCTTGGCCATGTCATTGTATTTGAATCATTTGGTAACCAGCTTGCATTTAGGGTACTTTGCAGTATCTTGCTCTCACCGGACCACAGTTTACAATTTTTTAAAGTGGCATATTTAGACTGAACTATGTAAGTACAAAGACTGAACTATGTAAGTACAAAACACGGCAAAGCATCCATTTTCCAGAGAGTGGCAAATTGATTGTGTTTAAGCCAGCTCAACCTGTAGAAAGTTCAGCTAGCATCTTTCAACCTACATATAACGCAAAAGACACCCCAGATACATTCATTTCCTCCCCATCCCACCACCCTGGCAGAACAGACAAACACAGGGGGTATGAAAAAAATTCAGGCTCCCTAATTCCAATACAACATCTATTGCTAACACTTCATGGCTATGAGGACACATCTGAAAGTAAATGGGGAAAGTCTGCTAATATCTTAAAATCTAGACAGGAGAAGTGAATAAACACAAAATAAATGAATATATGAGTAAGTGAAAACCATATTTAAATTGCTCCTTGTTTCTCCTTCCTGTGATCAGCAGAACTGCATAATTTATAAAAGTCCCAAAAGTCAACAACTTGTGGCACATACACAGAATACTTAGCATCACCAATCATGTATTTAATTAGCACTACATTTAAATATATATGTGTCTCTTTTTAATAGAATTTTTAAAAATCAATATGTCTTCTTTCCCCCATTTTTTTAACCCATCCCCCTCCAGTGTTGAAAAAACTAGCAGAATTTGAACTTCCTTATGTGAGTCTCCGGAGTGCAAAAGAATCGGCTTGTAAGATTGGGATCAGAAAATGGTGAGCAGGAAGCAGAAGTGACACGAGCAAGAAATATTTTAAAAATACCAATGTGCAAGAGGGGAAAAGTCATAATATCAATTCCATGTATGTTACAGCTTGTGGAACAGTAACCTATTTTTTTTAATTTGGCACTTTCCAACTGCATTGGAAGCAGTACATTCAGAATTCCCAAAAGTTCAGAGCGTTGTCACATCAGTCAATGTATTAGAAGTATAATTGGACAGCATGTTTGAAGTAGAAATCTAATCCAAATTGTCTGTTAGCATCTAATTTCCACCCTTTGTTTGGATTGTCCATTAAAGTCCATGGTTGGAAAATCTGATAAAGCCTTTTTCATAGAAATTAAAGGACATTTAAGGATGTGTGGCTAGTTACATTTTTTTCTCCAGCACCTAATGGGTTTTTTTCCACTAATTCTGTAAATAACTCTGTTATAATTCTGTAAATATTCTGTAAATAATTCTGTTATAATTGAATATAGAATAGATTCATCTATTGAATATACATCAGTCTGATGAATAAAAAAAAGAACAAAATAAGCTTGTTCTTCCCCTGTTTTCTTTGGGGCTTTTGGCACATACATAAAGCCAAGAATAGAAAATTATTTTAAGCAAGGTATCATATGTGTAGTATCAAGCATGATCATAATATGCAATAAAAAGTGTGAACTAGTTGCTTTATTTTTTTTTACCTACAATATTTTTGGTTACATTTCTCTTTGCATGTATGCCACTGGCTTAATGGCTTCTCTTCTCTTGTACATTTTTGGGCAGGTATATGGATCCTTCTCTAGATAAAGTGTTGATGGACTGTAGAACTTCGGTGAACTTACTTTATATGCAGGTATGCTTTAAAAGGAGTGTGTTCTTTTTAAACATTGCCAGGCAAATTTTGAGATGAAATGACCTATGATTTATTTAACTTTGTGAATTAACACAGTTTCTCAACTCTATCCTATACTAGTCTACAGAAAGTAAACATATGTACTCTAGTCTAATATTTACTTGCTTATATATTTTGTTTTGTTTTTTCAAAAAAGGTTGTACAGGAGCTAGAGATGAGTTGGGTCAAACCTACTGAGGAACAGAGGCAGAAGCTTCTAATGCTGCAAAAAGCACCAAATAAATTGAAGGTAACATGATTTTTAAATTAGGACGGTCCTTTTCAAGAATATCAGTAACATGGTTACTGTGTCTTCTGGGTCTCCAGTAGGTGTAGAACAAGCAGCGTAGAGGGACGGGCGGAGCTGAAGCTGGGGTTTTAGAGGCATGTGTCCCTTAGAGAATATGTCAGTGTAGAACACGTTCATATTTTCTCTTTTATATAATGAAATTAGCAACTGTACTGTTAAGGTTTCTAACCTTTTGTTTATAAATATTTGTAAAAGACAAAAAACAAAAAAAACCTTAACACCCCCCCCCCCAAAAAAAATATAATGGTTCGTGGAGCAAGAAAAAAAAAAAGAATATATGTTATCATGTGAAGATACCAGAGAATGGATCCTTGTTTAAAGGCCAGTCTTTTTCTTCAGTTTTATTTGAAGAAGAATATCAACCTCCTGTCATTATGAATTTTTCAGATTTTTAAATATCAAATGTACCCATTTAGAACTGAAGCTTTGAATCACCATGTCTAAAATTCAGAAAATGCCTAACTTGACTCTGCTGGCGTGTCACCTCCAATTTCCTGAACAAAAGCAAAACAATTTTCAAACGTATCCTTATCTACCCTGAATAGTGGCAGATTGTACCCCTTCCAGGCCTTGACCTCAGACCTGGGGCCACCATTGTCACTCTAAAGGCTATTTTGTGTCATTCCTCAAGGCTCATGAATCTTGCCTCAATAGCCCAGTGCTCCCCAGGATCTGCCACACGCTACTTACCTTTGGATGATGTCCTCTTTGTGTTGACAGGTCCCTGTGGGACTTGGAGCACCTGAGGCTGCTCCAGGTCACACAAAGTTCTTGAAACATCTTCCATGGCCTCCACAGCTTTTGGGACGGTCTGGAGCTGCATGAGAGCATGGTCCTCTCCTGCAACTTCCAGAGGGCCTGGAGTAAAAGCACATCCCATCCTTGTACAACTCTTTCTGCAGTTTCTGACAAAACATAGGATACTCTTTTGAGAATAGTTATCAGGTTTTGGTGAATCAGGCATGGCACCCAAAATATTGTGGCATGTCACCTTTGACATGCATATCATAAGTTCACCATCACTGGATTAAGTTGTTCTTCTCCATATCAAACTGTATGGAGAGGAATCAGCCACTGAGAATTGTTGCTATTTGCATCAAATCATCAGTGGCAGGTTTGAGCATGATGCTGATGATATTTATGGCTGTGTTTACTACATTTCTAGGTCACCTCATTCTTGATCTCCCAACTGAGATGTTCGTTCAATACAGTGAAATACTGTCATGCAACAGTAGTTAAGGGTACTCATTATAATAAACAGCCATCCGTGTTTTTGAAAGTGGATGCACAGATATTCGGTTCATAGAAGCTACTGTATGTATTTCTAGAATATTACAGATAAAACAGCCATTATATCCAAATTATTTAACTGTTCTCAGTTTAATTTTTTTTTTGCAAGATTTAGCTAAGTTAAGTGCATCTAACAAATATCACAATGAAGTTTACTAGGAAGAATGTTTCCATTTTATTTGTCAAGTTAGCTGTAACATTATCAAGCACCCTTCTCTTAGGGCAGAAAGATTTCCCCTTAATATCCCTATCCCCATATCCCGAATCCCCCCATAGTTCCAGTGAAGTTGAGTGATTCCTTCTTCTGTTATTGAAGCCCCACCAAATTCTTCCCCTCTCTTTCAGAAGTAATTAAACTGAAGACTTGTAAAAGATACTCAGCATGCAAATGCTTTTCTGTGAAGCTTCCTCAAATTGCAAATGATCTGAAAACTGAAAAGAAGGCTATTTAAGAAAACACACATGTCCTTTGGGGTTGGAATAATTAGAGTATATTTGGTATAATTGGATTCATGTTTGGAAGCCAAGTTTTGTTTTCTTCTTGCAACTGGAATTTATATATTCATGCAGGAGTCTGGGCCAGAACTGCATTTAATTATATTGAAAGGATAGCTAGACTTTCATCCGTCTTTACATCAGTGCCTTGATGTTCATAATTTATTTATAATTCATTCCCCCACTCAAATAAGCAAATGTATACACTGAAATTTATGAGCATCTCTTTCCATTTTTTTTTCCTAATCAAAAGAAAGGAGAAATTGCAACTTACAAGAAATAAATGAGAGTGCAGAATATAGAGTGTATGCAAACTATTCCTTTTTGATGTCTGTTAATTTTTATAAAATGCCTAGGCTAATAGTTAAAATTATAAATTATTATATTAAAAATGGGAATAGATTCCAATCTATTGGAAGCACTGCCTTTTGGTCATTGCTTCTGTGGCAGCACCAGCTGGATTGGTTTTGTGTGCCATTGTCATGCCCTTATTTTTGGAAGAGAGGCAAACTTATTTGTGCAGGAAGAGGTAGAGGACAACAAGGTTGCCAAAGGGAGGATGGCTCCTATGCAGAGATTGGAGTTTTCCCTTATATAGTCTTGTACCAAACTTTCTTGGGCCCAGGTGAATCCAGCCTTCTGATCAGCTTCAGTTCCCTATTTATGAATAGTGGTATTCTTCCACTATTCCGTTTCCTAGTATATACTCAAAAAAGCAAATGCTATAAAATACAGAAGAGAAGCAAACTTAGGTATTAGCTCAAGCTAAACTGGGAGTGCACTTTTGGAAGAACTGGAACATAGATATACCCAGCAAGATTATAGATTGCAAATCATATAAGAAAATAAGACTTATTTTTGTAGACTTTTATAGAATATGTGGGTGAATTTCAGACTTTTAGAACTATTCCCAATGATAACTATAGTTTACTATAAACTATAGTATATAACTGTCAAGGAGAGTCCTTAACGTCTGAAGATGTAGAAAAGTAATGTCTGATGTAGGTTACCTACCCAGAGAATGAAATATATTTTGATGGGCTGCTCCTGGAATGCAGATTTTTCTCATCAATTATACATTTCCATATAACACTTGGCATTTATATTTTCATTTGTATTGAACCACTGCATTGAATCCTGTACTCTTCAGTTAGATGGCCCTTGGTCATATTGTGTGATAACAAAGGGCTTTGGAGCCATCTAGATCCTTGTGAAGTTGATTGCGTTGCACACTTTTACAGATATTATGTGTAACCTACTGCTCTCCTCTAGTTGCCGTTTCTCTTGCACAGTTTTTAGAGCTGGTTCGAGAGAGCCAGCATTATGGATATATACAACTTGTTCCTTGCTCCTGTGACTACCCTGAACTTGGTTGTACTGCTACTATTCATGTGGGAAATAATGAGATTAGCTGCTGCATAAAGTTGCCTAGCAATCAGATCAAAGAGATCAATTTCAAAATCAACAGGATAAGGTGCTGGCAAGTCACATTTCTTGTAAGTACCTTTTGTATAACTTTGTATCTGTCAAGTACTTGTTTAAGGGTTATTTTCTGAGGGGGTTGATTGTTGCTGTTGTTGTTGTTGCCCCTCCTCCAGAAGTCCTCTTATGTGCATTAATATTCCTGCTTTATATAAATAGGACTGTGAACAATAACACATAGCCCGTACATAGATTGTGTGTGTATGTATTTGCTCCATCCTGAACATCTGGTAAGAAGCTATTTGTGCAATCATTGTATGCCATCATTGATCATATATTAGGACAATCTTCACTGACCATACCTTAGGACAGGGGTGGGCAAACTACGGCCCGGGGGCCACATCCGGCCCGTTGGTCTTTTTTATCCGGCCCGCCGAAGATTGGTACAGAATTAAGGTTTGATGTGAATGATTGAATGATTGCATTCATTTGATTTTGACTTGTAATGACAGGCATTTCGACACCAGGTCAAATTTTAAAAGTCAATGAGGCCCCCGAGCCAAAAAGTTTGCCCACCTCTGCCTTAGGACAAATTGATATTATCCTGAAATTGCAACTCTCTGAGAGCCTGGAATTTTGGAGTTGTATTTCAAACACATTGAGACTACCAAGTTGGGAAAGACTACTAGGAAATGCCATTTATAACCCAGGCCCCCAACCTGATCCCTATGACACTAATGTAACCTTTGAACTACCTGGTGGCACTGGTGAGGCTCCCTCTGATTTTTAAAAAAATATTTATTATCCCCTCCCAAATAAATAAAGAAATGGAAAACAGGCAAATAACTATCCTCAAGAATCTTTATTTTCAAGAATGAGGACGAGCCCTGCATAAACTGCCTAGGCATTCTTGGAAATAATAGTCAGAAGGGATACAATTCAGTGCTTGCTTTGAAAACATACACAGCGGCCCTCAAAAATGAGATAAGTTGAGATACTAGAGGTTAGAGGATTTGGCGGGAAATCACTTCATCAGCTTGTTTTCAGAGGGCAGCCATTTTGTAACATGCTTTCAAAACACCAACATATCCATTGGCACCAAAATGTTTTGAATCCCTGTGGCATAGGCTGCTTGTAAAGGGAACAAAAATATACAAGCTTTTTAATAGTTATTCCTGCTTCTAGATTAGAAGAATAGGATGAAAATAGATTGAGATGTTTCTCCCAAGTGTTTTCTTCTTCTTCTGGGTAGTTATTTAGGCTATAAGCTTCAAACTATAAGCTCCAAACGTGTGTTATGATTTCTGATACTCACATGGAGTAACAGGAGCTGGTATTTCTTGAAACATATAAACATTTCAGAAGCAGACATGAAGCATCCCTGGGCTCAACTTACAATTATTTGTATAATGACTTTGATGACCCGGAGTGTGGCACAAAAATAACAAAGTCACAAAAGTAGATAAGTTCCCTTTAATACCTCCAACTTGGCCCCCAATATCTAGCTATCCTCGGCTGGAGAGCAAACTCTTCCAAAAACAGTCTACAAAGGAAAGAAATGCAGTCCAAACCCAAAGTACAGATAAATTAGAAATTAAAAAAACCAACATAAACCACACTGAAGTAATTAACATGACAGGCCAGGATAATAAATTGCAGACTTCCAAAAGATAATGAAGCACACAAAGTTGGGAGGATGCCAAAACCCAGATAAGCCTCGACAAAAATCATGCACGCTTTGCTTCCAGCAAGGTGTTGTGTGCAAACGCCCTTCTTATATCCTGTTCTCCCAGCTGCAACTAATGAAAGGGATCAGGACCCTTTTCCCTCCCGTAAGCCATGTTGCTCCCTTCTCCGTTCCTCCCTGTGTGCCCTAGGATAAAGAGGGGGTGGCCCTGGGTCTTCCTCTGAATGCCCAGTCGGACTGTGCCCTTCCCCTGTTTCTTCCACAGTCACCGGAGCCATACTCCCACTCCCTGTCAGCTGCTCAATCTCCCTCTCAGAATCAGACTCCAACAAGGGCATGGCAATTACCATTCAAAGTTACAATGGCATGGAAAAAGTGACTTACAACTAGTCACACTTACAACCATCACAGCATCCCTGTGGTCACATGATCAAGAATAGGGCACTTGGCAGCCAACATATATTTTTACAAAAATTGCAGTACCCCAAGGTCATGTGATCATTATTTGAAAACTTCCCAACCAACTTCCAACCAGCAACGTCAATGGTGAAAGCTGGATTTGCTTAATGAGTGCATAATTCACTGAACAACTGCAATAATTTATTTAACAATCATGGCAACTAAAAAATAAAAAAAATCATGGCAAAATCAGTTATGACTCACTCCATAACCATCTTGCTTAGTAATTAAATTTCAGGTCCCAATCGTGGTTGAGGACTACCTATATTCCAAAAAAGCTAGAGCAGATGTGGTAAAATCTCCAGCCCACAAACCAGGTATTCATCTGGCTCATGAATCCTTCCAGGGATTCTCTTTTCCTTCCTCAAAATCCCACCTTCAGGGCAGCGGAATATTAGTCCCTCCAGGTCTCTGCACAAGGAACTGCCTGAGGACAAACCAGAGTGATTGGCCCCTGCCTTTTTTTTGTTGCAGAAAGAAAAAGATTCCCAGGCAAACATTAACAGTCTTATCTTTTGTTGGTGGCTAGCAGAATCTTTTCATGCCTTTATCTTTACAAAGGCCTCTTGTTTAATGTGGTGATCTAATCACAGCCCAAGAAGAAGACAGCAAGCAACTCAGGAACCCATCAATTAATCATGATGTTTAACTGTTGGCTATACGTGCATGTCTACAGTATATACGGTATTTTATAAAAGGATCTGAAAAAGGACACCTGGTTTTCAAAATTTTGCAGTTTATCCTCATTCTTTAAAATGTGTACCTGATGGAGTTCTTGATAGAATCTTGTAGGTAGTATCATAAGCCTCTAGCCAGGAAGATATTTTTCTATATTTGATATTTTATTCAAACTTGGAACTGCCTGGTGATGGAAGGTAAATCTGGACTCTACAAAATAGAACCATGATCCTTCCAGTCCATTCCTTGCAAAATATCTTTGCTAAATTCAAGAAAAGGCATTTTTTTCAGGATCACAATACCTAGGTTTTAACAGTCTGCAAATACTGATTTTAGATGGTCAGGAGTTGTTTTCTTTTATTATTTATTCTCTCCATTTTCTATCTGACATCTTAACATTATATATCTCTGTTCTACACAGCCTATCCAAGCCTTGTTCTTTTTTCTTGATTTGCAGAAGTGACTTTTCCCTAGAAAAAGAAGTACACAGTCTGGATGGAAGAATTTAGGATATACTGTTGTATGGCTTTTGTTGTTCTTGATATTCTTCTCCCTTTTGACTATTCAGGGATCCGTTTTAGGCCATGGACTTGATCAATTCTTGGAACTCAGAATCGAGTACAATGAATCCGATAAGTGGAAATGGATTGTCTTCAATACAAAGCAGGTTTGTTTAGGTTCATATAAAAGATTATTATATGATAAATATCAGAGTTATTAATCTTTTGCAGCCCAGGTACACATTCCTGTTAATATTGATCCAAATAAGGATTCAGCAAATCCTCTTTCCTAATTAACTAAATATTTTACAAACAAAGACATGTTTTGCCTCTGAGTTACATCTCTTCCCCCTTTCTTTAACTGGTTACAAGAGACAGGGTTCCCTTCAGGATGAGTTTGGTAGGGTTCAGTTCATATGGTAGTTTAATACATTGGAGAAAAAAAATAACATACGATGTCACATTTAGCAACCAATCCAGAATATGTAAACATCAGCTGGGATTTTTTTTAAATAATGTTTTTGATTAATGATCATCTTTTTTCTCCAAATAATTACCTATGAATTGAAATTATCATATTACTGATGAACTGGAGGAGTAAGACATCCATTCATTGAAGAGAGAACTATGTGGAAAACAGGTGAATATGGAGTGCGTTTATTTGGGAATAAATGCTCGCCCAGTGAATTAAACAATATCATCTAAATAGGGTTTTATTTTTTTCCTCCCATGTTTAATTTCCTGGAAAATCTACTCTGATCTCTCTTCTGTGTTTTTGGATTTTGGCTTTTTTTGTGCTGTATAGATAGAAGGGAAGATTGGTTTTTACCTGTAATTGGTAACTCTTGGCTCACAAGTTAGAAAGCTGGGTTTTGCGGTTTTTTAAAATAATGTTTATCATTTGGGGAGGTGTGTTTTCAATTCACTACTATCTTCAGATATATCATAGGCTGAGACGAATATAAATTATAAAAAGGAATTCAATAAAAAAACACTTTTCATGAAAACTTAATTCCATCTTTATAGGCATTTCTTCTGAGCAGTTGCTTAAAAAAGATTATATCAGAGCAGCTGATGACAACAACCAAGAATGATCAAGAGATGGTGAGCAAAGTTGATAATCTTACTTCATTGAACATGGATGTTAAGTTGTTAGCGCTAAGTTGTAATGCAGTGTGATGACTACTGTGTGTATATCTGTGATTTTCTTGTGGCTTTCTTGCCAGAATATTCTATGTTTCTAAGAGGTAAGACTCAGTAAAAAGGGGCATCTCCAAATATGGATTTTGTTCCAAATGTGCTCTGAACTTGTGTGATGATATAGCACTGGATACTTTCAAGTGCTGAGGTGATATTTTCCTGGCTCTGCACTGATTATTTGATATCAGAACAAAACTGGCATTTTATCGGCAATGCTATGGCTTCCAGCTGGCTCTGCTCTCATTAACAGGATCCCATCACCTGTTTTCTCATTCTCCCGCCAGAATCAGGGGATTGCAAAATCATCAAGTTCCCCCTTTGTCCTCCTCTGCTTTCCTGCTTTCCATTTGAGTGCTCAGCTCTCTTTTGGTGAAACGAGGAAGTAGGGGAGAAGCAGTGGTGAGATTCAAATTGTTTTACCACTGGTTAGGTGGGCGTGGCTTGACGGGCGTGCTTTGCCTAACGCCAGCAGCTTTCCCCACACCAGCTGAGGCCTGCAGGGCCAATCAGCTGAGAGGATAAAGAAGAGAAAAGCGCAGGGCTGGGTAGGAGAGCCAATCCTGTGCTTTTCTCTTCTTTTTCTCTCAGCTGATTGTGGAAGATTTTTTCCTCCTCTCAGCTGATCTTTGGCTTTTTTTTATTACCGGTTTGGCCAAACTGGTCCGAACTGGTAGCATGCCACCACTGGGGAGAAGTAACTCAGCAGTGCACTGAATCCTGGATATGGAGCTCAGGTAGGGTGGGAGGTCAGTCAGTCTTTTTTTACAAGTGCCCTGGTTCATACGGTCCTATCAGGTGCAGCCTGCCAGTCTCTGAAAGCTCCTTTTTACAAGCGCCCTGGTTCACATTGTCCTACCAGGTGCAGTGTGCCAGTCACTGAAGGCTCCTTTCTTCAGCGTCTAGGCCTTCTGGTGTTGCACCTGACTGGTTTTCTGGCTGACATCCAAACCCTCCCCTCTCATTTGCTGATGCCTTTTCTCTCAGTCCAGCGTTGACTGGCTACAAGGAGAAAAAGGCTGCTGTGTTAGAAGGGGAAAACATGTCGAGCCCTATTAATTGCGTTTTATTAATTAATTTCACCTGGTACTGTCCGCTTCTTGGTTCTGCTCAACTCTTTTTTTAAAACATGGTCCTGATATGATTGTGAAACCTCCACCCCAACAATACCTCATGGTATAAAGAATGATGTATTGTTTGTGTAATAATTTTTTAATTCAAAGTAATTTTAGCCTTCTCTCTGACCCCTAGCCACAACCATCTTCTATGTAGTGGTAACAAAATGAAAGAAAAAACAAATGATTACACACACCTTTCTTTAATTGGTCCATGAATGCTGTTGCCATAAAGTCTTAGAGCAATGATGGTTGTTACCAGTATAGAAACAACCTTTACAGTTACTTCTTCAATCTCATTCGGTTAAAGGCAGCATATACCTCTCCGGATAATCCATGCACTATTGAACTGTTGGGGAAAAAATCCTATCATTCAGTTAGAACCAGTTTTCCTGTAATTTATTTTTATTATAACTGTTCTCTATAACAGTGCTTCTGAACTTTTTTCCTCCAGATGGCCCCTTTCCAATTCATTTCTCTCCTGCACACCTCTCCCCTTCCGGTCTCGATCCCATTATTAGTAAAAACAAAGATTAGCACTTACCCATTTGGCCTGAAAATAGAATACATGTATATTCTATTCTGTCAGTATTTGCAGTGTAATATATTTTGCTTTTCACTGGTCCCCTTGGCACAGGCCATGGTCCCAGTTACATGATTTATGTCTGTGGCCCCCTTGAAATAACCAAGGCTCCCAGGTAGCCATATGAACCCCCCCCCCAGCTAAGAACTGCTACTCTAGAGTAGTGTATCTGAACCCCAGCATCTTTAAGATGTGTGGACTTCTATTCCTAACCAGCGTCCATTCATCTTAAAGTTCCTGATACTGAAAAACAGTATTTTAGAAGGATGTAAAATTGATCTTGACCTTCTATATATCATCTTTTCAAATATCTATCATTGCTAGAGGATCAAAATGCAATGAAATGAGTAATTTAAAGTAACAAAGTTATTCTGAGTTCATCTGTTTTTGTTTTTGTTTTCTCAAAAACATTCTTAGCTCCTTCATTTATGATCAGAGACTAAAACAAAGTCCCTTGGTCATTTTCATTCCCCTGCTCAGACCCCGTTTTGATTTCTCTAAAACTGTAATGATGCGGAGAACTGGACATAATACTCAAGGTGTGGGTGCAGCCATCTTGAAAGAACTCTGCTCAAGGAAATGAACTTGACGGAACATTCTGGCTACCTGTGTTTCCTATCTGTGTAATGGTGTTTTTGTTTTCTCATTTAACCTATCAATTTAGCAGATTGAGCATCCAGAATTAGACACAGCTAAGAAAGTAAGCATCCGTCCAAGTCAGGTTTGTAAATTAAATTACATAATTTGGGTGGTATAAAAAGACTGGGTTGAGTAGGGGAGGTTTTGAGATGACAATTATGCTTGGAAGTTTGAAGCTATTAGTGAGCCTCATCATCTAGCGTTATAAATTGCATCAACTCATGGCTAATTTTGACCTTAGTTGGTTTAATAAATCATTGTTATGAGGTCATACATTATGCTACATCACAAACCAGAGTGTGTATAAACTAGCCATTGGATTTCTATCTTTTCTGATGACAATGACTTAAAGTAAATATGGATATCCCCCAGGGGTGGGATTCAAATTTCTTGACAAGCGGTTCTGTGGGCATGGCCTAATTTGTGGGTATGGCTTGGTGGTCATGTGACTGGGTGGGTATGGCTTGCCGACTGGGGGTGGCTTGGTGTTCATGTGACTGGCTAGGTGTGGCTTGTATGTAAATATTGAATTTTTAATAAAAAAAGAGAGCAACTTTTATCCAAAATCAGGCAAAGCAGATTGAGTTGCTTGCAGAATCACAGATTCACCCTCAGATCTACCTTTCTGCAATCTGCTGCCTGAGTCTGTACTGAAAAATAGAAGCTTCAGTCCTAAGGAAGGTTCAGCTCTGCTCTCAGGTCACTTCTCCCTCATCCTCCAATCCCCTGAATACCACTCCTGACTGGGCCTCAGGGAAGCCTTTTGGGTGAAGGCAAAGCAGTACAACAGTGATTTAGATTAGCTAGAAAGCAAGAAATCCGACAGGAAGGGAGGGGCCAGCCAGTGGCACGATTCTCCAAACTGCACAGAGTCATAACAACTGGTTCTGTAGAACTGGTCCGAACTGGTAGAATCCCACCCCTGATATCCCCGGTTTAGCAGTGCTTAGCCAAGCAACCTCAATATTCCTGTTGGGCAGATTATTAACCATGGGTAAATCATGGAGAAAAAGTCACAATTTCTCAATCTTGATAAGGATCGCTGGTTGAGAATAGCAAGAGAGCTCTTTCACATGGCTATTAACAGTGGTGATACAACTATCTTCCCAAGAGTCAGTGGGGTTAATGCAATAAAGAAGGGAGTACATTTTTATTTATTTTATTTATTCTATTTGTCAATCGCTTACAAGATAATAGGTATAAGTATAAACATGAGTAAGGATACAGGAAATAGGTACAAATAAATGGGGACAATATGACAGGAACGGTAGGCACAATTGTGCACGCCCCTTACAGACCTCTTAGGAATGGGATAAGGTCAACAGTGGATAGTTTGAGGTTAAGGGAGTGGGGGTTAGAGGATGTAATAACAGAGTCAGGTAGTGTATTCCAAGCATTGACCACTCTGTTGCTGAATTCGTACTTTCTGCAATCAGGTTTGGAGTGGTTTACATTACATCTGTTGTGTGCTCTTGTATTGTTGCTGTTGAAGCTGAAGTAGTCATTGACTGGTAGGACATTGTAGCAGATAATTTTCTATACTACGCTTAAGTCCAACCACAGGCAGCGTAATTCAAGGTTGTCCAAACCCAAAATTTCAAGCCTGGTGATATAGGGTATTCTGTTGCAAGCAGGAGTACTCTTCTTGTGAAATATTTCTGGATTCGCTGAATTGTATTAATGTCCAATATACAGTGCAGATTCCAGACTGATGAGCTGTATACGAGTATTGGTCTAGCAAAAGTTTTGTATGCTCTAGTTAGCAATTCAATATTTCCAGAGAAGCTTCGTAAGATTAGATTTACAACTCTTAATGCCTTTTTGGCAATGCTGTTACAGTGAGCTCAGTGCTTAGGTCATTTGATATGGGTACGCCAAGGTCCTTGACAGAGTGAAGATCATCAATGAGGATATATCTGCCTAGCTTGTATTTGGTGTACTGATTTTTTTTACCAATGTGCAAGCATTTGTTGGTCGAGATTTGGAGTTGCCAAGTGTTTGACCATTCAGACACATTTAGTTGAAGTATGTATGTTTAGTGTGGGAATGGGAACATTCAAAAGTAGCCTATTGCAGATCATAATTCACCGGGCAGCCACAAAGATTCTGTGGACACCAGTGCAACCCCCAAATTTAAAATATTTGCCACACAGGATTACTGCAAATAGTCTGTGGGACTTCATTGCTAATGAAACGTAGGGGCTGAATTTATTAGGGCATTTGCTGACTCAAATCAAACTGCTTCAAATTTCTGATAGCATCACAAGTTTTTTTCCATCTACAATTCTTTCTTCTTTAGTGCCTAAATGCCAGAAGGGGATACTTGAAACACAAGAACAAATACACTTTATTGTTAGATGGATATTATTATCTTTTTAGTATAATATGATATTGTTTGCCATGCTTAAATTTACTTGCTGCAGTGATAGCCATACAGCATTTGCTGGATCAGACCCCTGAAAATTCTTTTTTTCTTTATTAGTTTAAATTTAAACTTAAGCTCAACGTGAAATTCTTTCTCTTAATCATAAATTTGGTAGCACTTTTTTTTCTCCCAATACTTTTATTTTTTTGGTTAACGGATCATATTTTTTTATTCTCTACAGATATTTCATTCTGGTTTTAAGTCAAGAAAATGGCTACACAGTAGTAGATCAAATGAAGATGACTGTGTATTTGAGAAGATAAGCGAAGAAGATTTGTGAATCGACACTGATACAGAGAATATTCATTCTTGCTGGTTTTGAAATATCACTTAGCCAGGATCCTTACTGGCAAGTTGCATCATTTAGGGCCCCAGACATTACAGAGTCCTTGACTTACAACCATAATTGAGCCCAAAATTTATGTTGCTAAGCAAGACATTTGTTAAGTGAATTTTGCCCCATTTTATGACTTTTCCTGCCACAGTTGTTAAGTGAAATCACTGCAGTTGTTTAGTGACATGGTTGTTAAGTGAATCTGGTTTTCCCATTGACTTTGACTGTCAGAAATCCCACAAAATGTGACCCCAGGACACTGTAACTGTCATAAAAATGAGTCAGTGGACATGGGTCTGAATTTTGATCACATGACCATGGGGATGTTGCAATGGTCATAAGTGTGAAAAATGGTTAGAAGCCACTTTTTTCATTACCGTTGTCACTTTGAACTGTCACTAGATGAATTGCTGTAAGTTGACGGCTACCTGTACTACGTCAAAATGACAAGAGGACAGGTTTTATATTGTTTTAATAACAGCCAATGCAAGAGAAGATGCAACAAGCACTGGAGATCCTGCTGTAGACAATTTACTTCAGCTAGGAGATTTGTAAATAGTTTGCCCACATGTTTGTTTTTGTATTATTTAAAAAATACCTTAAACTGAGAAATAGATCAAAATAACACCTGAATTGTCAGACAAAAAGTACTTAATGTTTGGGCAACCAAATCTTCATTACTGTTCATTTGGGATACAAACCGTCCCAGATGCTTTAATCAGGTGATAAATTATGCAATGCACTGAATGATAGTAAGAATTTCCTAAGTAGAAAGTGTAGTGTCTCAAAGTCTCCCTATTTGAACTGGAACCTGCTTTATACAGGCCCAAAAGGTGTTTGTAGGGCATTTTTATAGCCCTATAATTTCATCTAGGAATTCTTCACTGAAAAAATCTACATTGCTTGATTACTCTTCCCCCTTTTCCTTCTTTGTACTGATAAGTGAAATAAACTAACGCTTGGACTATTGGAATTATTCCAATGCATTAAAATCTGGTCAAATGTAGTATTTTTGTGAAGAGTTTTAAAATAATAATGTAATATGGGAGGTACGTGTGATAAATATTCTGAAAATGTAAAATACCGGTTGCATTTTTTAAAAGAAGCACATTTCTAACAGACAGAATGCCTTCAAAATGGTCCAGAAATCACAATGTGTCTCAAGAAAATCTATTGTGTTGTCTTCCAGTGTGGAAAACCTTAGAACAGCAGTCCTCAACCTTTCTGGCTTGGCAGTCAGGAGGGGAAGAGGGGATGTTCTGTGTGAATGACAGGCGCACGTGTCATTGCACACAACTTCATTTGCACAAGCAATGGGCGCGCGTACCTGCCGCTTACACAAATGGAGCTTCATGCACAAGTGTGCATGCCCAGTACTCACACTAATGGAGCTACGTGCACATGTTCACTCACCACTTTCACAACCTGGTTCTGAACGGGCCACAGCCTAATAGTAGGCCACAGCCTGGGGATTGGGGACACACCCACCTGGATAGAAGGTGCATGAAAGATACATGAAATACTTCCAACAGCATATATGGGCTATAATAGTTGTTTGCAGAACATGGATTGCAATCATTCAACTAAAGGGTTCTACAGGGCATGGAGCAACTGACGAAGCAGGTGCTGCAATACAACCCGCTCTCACTCACTCTCTCACAGTCACCCAAACCCCACCATGCTTGCGCCATGCCTTCCCTGCCACTTGTGCACCTCCTCGTTCCCTTTCCCATCTGATACAGCCATTTATTGCCTGCAGCCTGCTTTGGTTGTTGGAAATTGGCACTTCATGACTCGTGATCCCTGTTTAATGAGAGCAATGGGACTGCAGATATTGCGGTCACTAAACAATGCGGTCATGTGCTGTTGCATTTTGCAACTGCATAGCTTAGTGACAGAAACTCCAGTTCCAGTTGTCGTCCAAAATGAAATAGTTTCTAAATGGAATACTTAAGGAATACTTTTTCCTGAGTCGCTTACCTGCATCTCCTGTATAGAGTTACCAGATAACACACAAAGGAGGATACAGACAATGGGAAAGGAGGATAAACAGAAAGAAAAGGATACACTTCGCATTCACAACAAAAAATACAGCAAAAACACTGCCAAAAATGTACTTTTTCAAGGAGCAACTGGACTTTCTGGTTTTTCTTTGAAGAAGTTTCGCTTCTCATCCAAGAAGTTTCTTCAGGTCTTCAGAAGAAAAACCAGAAAAACCCTAACCAGTTGCTCCTTGAAAAAGCACCTTTGGGACAACCATGACCTGGATGACTGAAAATCTCCATAGACATTTGCCAAAAATGTACTTAGGTCCCCCAGGTACAGTACATGAATTTTTTTCAACAGAAGAAAGACTAGTTTTTCAGTTCCTTTTCAGTATTTTTCCAAACATTCTTTATTATTAAGAACTTATGATCGATGTAAGGTGATATAGCGACAAGATTTGCTTTTTCACCATAGAATTGTAGGTCGAGTCATTGATCCACAAACTACAGTGATCATAGATTTGAAGGGCTAGAATGAAGCTGACTGATGGAAACAGGGAAATAAATATAGCAACATAAATCTCAGATTTCAAGACCATCAGCAGACATGGGAAAGAAGCAGACAATCTACAAAGTCACACTATATAGAAGTCAATGTATAGAACACAATGACGATTGTTGTATAAACATCACAACCGTCCCCCTACCTCCAAAAGATAGTCAAAAATGCAGAGAAATATTTTAAACCTACATTTGCTGGACAGAGGACAAAAAGAACACAGTCCTCCCTTTGCCAGGAATCTGATAACTATTCCCACAGAGATGCATTAATGAGATTTTTCCAGGCTGATTTTCCATTCAATCTTCCTTTTGGTGGCTTTTCCCACCATACCAAATTTGTTCCCATTCTTCTTTGCTTTCAGACCATTTCCTGCAGATGGACAGAACCTCCATTTATTTCACTATCACCTTCCCTTTCTAGCTATGTCTCTGCCACCCTCAGTCCAGAAGCCTTTGGCTGCAGTGAAGGCTTTGTCTGTCTCCTGATCTATGGTGCCATATTATCCAAATACGGCTTCTGGTACACAAACATTGGGGTCCTCAGTGCTAAACTATTGCTTTATCTTAGCAATTAATGAATAAGCCACGATATATGAGCTCAACTTCTTCTTCTTGTGCCATATCCGTCATTGGACATTGGTGATCATGTTGGCAACCCTATTTTTATCAACAGCTGCACAAAAAAGTGCTGCTGAGTTTTTTCCAAAGCAGTTCCTTAGATTTTGAAGCCATGATATTTTTCTGCCTGGACCTTGCTTGCCTTCAAATTTTCCTTGGAGGATTAAGTGAAGTAGGCCGTATTTTCCTGGGTGTCACATCACATGTCACATCAAAAAGACCTTGACTATCTATCAGAATGGTCAAATAAATGGCAACTTCAAATCTCAACAAATAAATGCTGTCTTATTGGCAAAAAAAATCAGAAAATAAAATACAGGCTGAATAGTCAAGACCTTGTTGATGATCCAAACTCTGTTAAGGATCTTGGAGTACTCATCTCAAATGATCTAAGTGCTAGAGCCCACTGTAACTACATAGCCAAAAAGGCGTAAAGAGTTATTAACCTAATCTTACGTAGCTTTTTCTCTGGTAATATTACACTATTAACTAGAGCATACAAAACATTTGCTAGACCAATGCTTGAATACAGCTCATCAGTCTGGAACCCGCATTACGTATCTGATATTAACACAGTTGAGAAAGTCCAGAAATATTTCACAAGAAGAGTTCTCCACTCCTCTACTTGTTGCAGAATACCTTATGCCACCAGACTTGAAATTCTAGACCTAGAAAACCTAGAACTACGCCGCCTTCGGTCTGATCTAAGTATAGTATATAAAATCATACATTGCAATGTCCTACCTGTCAATGAATACTTCAGCTTCAACCATAACAATACAAGAGCACACAATAGATACAAACTCAAGGTTAATCACACCAAACTTGATTGCAGGAAATACGACTTCAGCAACAGAGTGGTCAGTGTCTGGAATACTCTACCTGACTCTGTGGTTTCTTCCCCAAACCCCCCAAACTTTAATCTTAGACTATTGACCTCACCCCTTTCCTAAGAGGTCTGTAGGGGGCATGCATAAGTGCACCAACGTGCCTACTGTCCCTGTCCTATTATTTTTCCTATATGTATCCATGTATTCATAACTATGTTTTTACGCCATCACACACCAAAAAAATGCAAAATGGCATAGGCTGCCCCTGCCATTCATGTGCAGATGGATGCATGCAATAGCACCTGTCCCCACGGGGGGGATCCATGCCAAGAGGACAACAATCGATATTTTACAAAATCAGCTTCCTTCTCAAGAGGAAGGAGAACACCCAGGAGGCAAGATGTACATTCAGGTGACTTTATAGTATATCCTCCATCTTGGAGTTGGGTTTTACAGCATAGGAAGTCCTATTTAAAATGCCATCATCAGGGATTCTCTGCCATCTAACAGCAACAATTTCTTGCTTTAGTGCAGAATCCCGGTATAAGGAGGCGTCTCCCGTGTCAGGCAGCCTGCGGAGGCGCCAGTCGCAATACCGCTGCCTGGATAGAGCTACCCAGAAGCCCAAAGGCAGGGGTCTTCAGACTTGACAGCTTTAAGACTTGTGGACTTCAGCTCCCAGAATTCTTCCTCCAGTCATGTTAGTCCAGGAATTCTGGGAGTTGAAAGTTCACAAGTCTTAAAGCTGCCAAAGTTGAAGACCCTTGCCCAAAGGGGCTGTGGGGTTTGCATCAGCAACGGTCCCTTGACGAAGCTCCAGCAAGCCTCTGCTATTAAATGAGAAAGACTTGCCAGGAAGGTGGGGGGGAAGCAAAGTGTACGAGAAATAAGCTTTTTTTTCTTTTTTGGTGGCCTCTCTTTATAATAAGCCTTGTGCAAACAAAGCAAAATAAAAACAAATCTGGACCAAACAAAGTCAACCACACACCTCTCTTTTTTTTAGGTGGGAGGAAGGAAGCCGTCATTCATCAAGGCTCCATCCCCCCCCTCCCCCCCCCTCCACTCATACACACAATCCAGACTTCTCAGTTCAGACGCCAATAATGGTCCTAATTCAGGCCTCTTATGTAAAGGCCCAGCGATTGGCTGAGGGAAAAAAGTGAAAAGAAAAAAAACAGGATGATGATCAGCAGCAAGATGGATGGACTCCCGGTGGAGAGGAATACTCTTAGGGACCGATCATCACGGAGACAATCTTATCCAGGGTCTCACTTGGCGCTTTAAGCCTGGAGGACTTCAACTCCCAGAATCCCCAGCCAGCCGGCTGGGGGATTCTGGGAGTTGAAGTCCTCCAGGCTTAAAGCGGCCAAGGTTGAGACCCCTTATCTACTGCAAGGTGGTCGCTAAGAAAACGGCTTGATGGCCCACAAATTAAAGTGTCAACGCCGCCTTGGCGGCACGTCATCCACCCACCAATCCACGAAACCTCCAGGCCCCTGATAGTTTCTTTCCCAAGCCACGCAAACCACCCAATTTCCTTCCCCCCCACCCCGGACGAATCCCCGCGTTCCGTCCATTTCCACGCACTCCCGCCGCCCGCGCGCAAAGAGGCGAAGAGCTGCGACCAGGAACCGGAAATGCTGGGTCGGGAGCTGCGGGAAGGCTCGCCGCGCCTCGCTTTGGCTCTTGAAGCGGGGCCTGGTTTTTCGGGAGCGATTCTTTCCGACCGGCCCTGAGGGAAGCGGGAGAGGCGCCGCGGAATCGCCATCGGGAGGCCGCCCGTGAAAGCCTTTGGCTGGTTTGGGGACTCACTCGAGTTGGGCGACACGAGTCTCCCCTCCCCCCCGTCGCTGCGTTTGCCCGGTTAGATGCGGGTTGGCTCTGAGGAGGCGGACGGGGAAGAGGGAGTTCTTGGAGAGGGAGCCGGTGCTGGTGGTTTAGCAAGGCATGGGAACGCCAGGTAGAAAAACTCAGCCGCCATTTGGTTTCACAGCCTGCGAGGCTGCCTGGATTGGAATACATTTTCTGACAACCGAGGGTCGTGCTTTAAAAATACGTGTGTGTGTGTGTGTGTGTGGATGTATGTGGATGATGGATGGATGGATATATGTGTGTATGTATGTATGTATGTATGTATATATATATATATTGTGTGTATGTATGTGTGTGTATATATGTACACACACAGATACATATATATTTACAGATAGATATAGATTGTGTGTGTGTGTGTGTGTATGTATATATGGATATTTGCTTTCTTAAGTTTTCGTGGGTATATGTATGGTATTCAGTTTTGTTCAGGTATCTTCCCACGTCATTATAGTTCTGCTTTTATATATACATATATATATATACATATGGATATATGGATCTTTGGTTATTCGGGTTTTCTCCCGCGTAAAATTGGGAGTATCTAGACCACGATGAAGTCTCATTAGTCATCTTCAGGCTTGTGTCTTCGGCTTTGTGCTTCTCGGAGTAATGTGAGTTTGCAGCTGCTTCTTCCTTTTAACTGCTAGTGGGGGTGTGACTTGATTGGTTGGGGGGCTGGCTGTGTTCTGATTGGCTGGGGGTGTGTTCTGTTCAGGTGGGGGCTTAGTTGTGCTCAGGTTAGTCTTAGTTACTGGGGGATTTGAGCTGGTGAGATGTGATCCTGTTTGGCTTCGCGTTCATGGTCATGCCACATTTTCATGGTGGGCGTCTGTTCGCTTCATGTATGGGTCGGAGGGGTTTGAAGTGGGTAGTGATGCAGCTGCGGCTTCTGGTCCATGGTCCATGGTCGTGTCTCATCTGTGTGGGTGTGAGTCTGCTTTCTATGTGGAAGTGTGGTGGTAGCATCTTTTGTGGCTCTTGTGGGTATGGGTCTGGTGTCATTCTTCATATTAGGTACTCGTTTGTTAATGAGGGCGGGTTTCTAAATGGCTGGTAGGCAGGAGGTATCATCTCGTCTATTCATGCTATGTGGGCGTTTTTCTATCTCTATGGCTTCTCTAATTATTCTGTTGTTGAAGTGTTCAGTTTTGGCGATAGTTCTGGTATTTTTAAAGTCAATCTCATGTCATGTGACTTTGAGGTGTTGGACCAGGGAAGAGGCCTGTTCTTCTTCTTTGATTGAGTTCTTGTGTTCTTCAATGCATGCACTTATTCTTCTATTGGTTTGTCCGATGTATGTGGTGGGGCAGGCGGTGCATGGGATTTCGTATACTCCTTGGTTTTCTAATTTGATTCTGTCTTTAGGGTTTCTTAGGATGGTGGATATTTTTCTGTTTGTGCAGAATGCTGTCTTAATGTTGTGTTTTTGGAGGATCTTGCTGATTTTGTCTATAGTGCCTTTTATATATGGGAGGAGAGCTTTGCCGTTCTCTTGTTCTCTGTCTTGGATTTTGGTTGGGGTTTCTTTTTGGATTAGGTGGGTAATCTTCTTTCTTTTGAATCCATTGGCTGTTAGTATGTTATTAGTGAGAGTGTGTAGTTTGGTTTTTAGGTGTTGTTCGTTGGCTAAGCATTTTGTTCTGGAGATGAGTGTCTCGGCTACGGAATTGATCTGTGCTGGGTGGTGGTGTGAGAGTGCGTGTAGATAGCGGCTTGTATGTGTTTTCTTCTGGTAGATGGTGTGTCCTAGGGAGCCATTGGATTTTTTGTATACTAAGACATCTAGGAAGGGAAGTTAATTGTTAGCTTCTGTTTCCATGGTGAATTGTATTTTGGGGTGTAGGCTGTTGAGGCCACACGGGAGAGAAAAACTGAACAACTTCCTCACCTCAACAGCCTACACCCCAAAATACAATTCACCAGTGTATGTGTATATATGTGTATGTGTATGTGTATATATGTATGAAACAAACATTAGCATTTCCAGCCTACAAGCAGGAGATCTATCATCTATCTTTCATCTGTCTGTCTGTCTGTCTGTCTGTCTGTCTATCCATCCATCCATCCATCCATCCATCCATCCTGCTTGTAGGCTCGAAATGCTAATATTCATTTCATTAAATGTACTCTGTGACTCTCTTTTAACACCAAGAAATATATAAATATCGAATCAGTTTTTGTATTAGTTACAATTAACTGGATGGGGAGCTTCTGACCTTTCAAGCAATGCCAAACTATAAACCCCAGCTTCAACCACCCATGCCCGAGCTGGCTGAGGCTGCTGGGAGTTACAGTTGGACAAGCTGTTTATAAAATCCTCCCCCTTCAAAGTGAACCTTGGATTGTAAATAATCTCAACTGGAGTTGGACAATCGGTGGATTCAAATACATAATAATATTGCCATGATAAAGATCCTGTCGATGAGAAATTTCTACAGCATTCTAAACTTATTTATTTCTGCTCATTCATTTAAAAAAGTATTCTCAAGAAAATTTCAAGGGGAAGGGTGGTTTACAAAATGTTTTGTATGTTTTGATGTATTTTTTCTGTCTGTTTCAACTGTAGTTTACTGCTGTTAGCTTCATTATGCTTTAAATAACTGCTAATTCAAACACAGGAATATAGAAACTAAAGACAGCTGTATATTTTCCATCGCTACTTTTTACTGTGGATACCAATATTTATTGGGTTTTGTTTTACAACAATTGAAACCAAGTTCCAGTTCAGTGTTTCCCAATCTTGACAACAAATTAACATTGATTCCCCAAAATTCCCCTGCTAATTTTGGAGGTCTACAAAACTGGAAATCTGGTTCTTATCTAACCAGGAGTTATTTTGTTAATCATTACATTTCTTTTATTTATAAACTCTAAATTATGTGACTCCACAACATTGAGTTATATAATCATAAATATCACACTAGCAATATAAAGCCTGGGTACTTTTTTTGATATGCTAGTAGAAATGGCAAAAAAAAAACCCTCTAAATTTCTAATGTTCAAAACTGTGAAATAATGTAGAATATTTGGAGCTTTTATTTATTTATTGATTGATTTGATTTGTCAATCGCTTACAAAATAGTAGGAATAAGTATAAACATCAGTAAGAATACAGGAAATAGGTACGAATAAATGGGGACAATCGGACAGTGATGGTAAGCACAATTGTGCACTTATGTATGCCCCTTAGTAGTTTATAGTAGAGATAGTAGTTTCTTAGTAGTTTCTTAGTAGATATAGTAGTTTTACTCTATTTGTGCTTTCTCCGGCAACCAAATTGATTGAGTTAGGGTTATATTTAAATATGCTATGCTAACGTAGTAAAAGAGGCAAAAAAAATATTGATCATAAGTTCATCAGAGGAATATTTATTGTGAATATATAATATTAGGATATTTTGCAATATATCTTCTATATCCACCATAACATCTTCCATTCTTCAGTAGTAATCCCTTCATTCATTGGGAGCTACATCTTATAAAAACAACACAATGTTATATTGAAATATGTAGAAATCGTCACCTATTCTTTTAAAAATGAATACATACGATATTTTTGAATTCTGGGAAGGAGCAATGTGATGCACAGAAGAAAGAGAATTCGGTAAAAGTAAAATGGATTCACAAAATAAATACTAAACATACACGAGAAATCTTTCTTAGAGCTTTTTATAAACATCAGACAAGACAGCTAATTCTATTTTCATTTTTAATAATTGTATTTAAAATATTTTAGAATTACGCAGTTAATATTAACGTATTACTGAGATTTCAGGGGAGAAACAGGGATGTTCTCATGGAAATTACCCCACTCAGGTTCTGGTGGGCAAGGGAAGAGGAGCCGAGCTGTTGGCAACCATAAGACTCTGTTGCTTTCTAGAGAGGTTAGACTGGAAATAGCTTGATTTGAGGTCTTATTTGTGTGGTTGGGCAAGTAGAATGTTCTCGTTGTTTATTGCTACCTCAGACAGCAAGATGGGTGACATATAAATCTAATAAATAAATAAATCATCCTGCTGCACATGGCAACCCTGCCAAGACTGCTCAACCTGATTGCTTAAGTAGTAATGGTGTTTCCCCATTTATTAGTCTTGGAGGACTTCAATATGATTCACCTTGAGAAGGAGTTTGGATCAACTCAGTTCACAGTAGCCATGACAGTCATGCATCAGATTCAATTTATTGTGAGCTCAATGCACATAAAACACACACACTAGACCTGTTTGTTTTGTGAAAGACAAGCTGTGATCTCAAAGTGGGGGATTGTATATTGTAATCTGCTTGTCATGGACAGATTATTCTGATTGCTATGGAATTTGGCAAAGCGCCCTACACAGTAAGGCGGATCTAGTGCATTGGCCTGTCGCACATTTCTACTAGATTTGATGGGTTTTCAGAGATCTCTTGGCAGGAAATTTGGCTGAATTTCTGGTTTGGAATAATATCCAAGGCTTTGGACTGGATTGCACTGGAGTGGCCTTCCTATGTGCTAATCTGCTCTAGGAAATGAAGTGGCGGAGAAAATGATTAGAGTACTGTAGAACAGTGATTTGTCTTGAGTCTGATTGGTATGAATTCATGCTCAAGCCCAAATAATGGGGATTTAGGTTACAAAAAAATGAATGCCAACCAGCAGCCCTATTTAAGGCAGCCCTCTCCCTTTTAGCAAAGAGTAATCAGGATTATCTGACAAGTGCTGTGAGAAACGTTCATGACATTTAGTGGACAAAGCCGCTTACATTTGGTTGGACTTAGACTCTATGGTAGTTAGAGAGTATCCATGGATTAGTTTTCTCTTGTGATATAATATGGGATTACTTTCAGTCTGTGAGACCTGAGGAAGTGGATAGGGTCCACTCTCCACTTACTTTTAATACTTATTTTATTTTTACATAAAATTGCTGGGAGAGGTGATTTGTCAATATGTAGTCTAATACCATCAATGTGTGTGGATGACTTTCAGCAATGTATCTCAGTGCTCAACAAGTGATGCAGTGGAAATGTTGACCCAGGGCATGGAGGATATCAGGATCCAGAGATCTCACCCCTTTAGACAGATCAAGAAACAGCAAAGATGACCTCTTGGCTTGGAGGTTTTGTTAATTGCCAGTGAGCCAGTGGTATGATTCAAGGTGCTGGTTATCACCTTTAAGGTGCTACATGACTCTGGTCCTGGTTATCTGAGCAAACCTCTTCTCTGGCATTTATCTACCTATCCAACCAGATCTCATTGCTCTCAATTCACCCAAGTCCCATCCCAGTGGGATTGTTATCTGATGGGAAGTTGGAGTTGTGTTTTTTCTATCGCTGCTCCCATTTTTGGAATTGCCTTGTCTTAGCGTTTAGGAAACTTGAAAAACCTTTTCTCTTCCATCTTGCATGGGAGGGGATGTTTTATATAATAGGCAGGTAGGATCTGCAGCAGGGGTGGGTTTCTACCAGTTCTGTCTACCTCTGTAGAACCGGTAGCTCTGAAGAGCAACAGACATAGAACCGGTTCTATGTCTGCTGATGTTTTTGCCCACCCAGGCTCTTACCTGATCTCTATTTCCTGATTTTTCAACTTCAGCTGCCAAATGAGGCACAGCTGCAGTTGGGCTGTTTCAAAGGCTGCGTCTCTGCACACAGCATGCTGATGATGATTTACAGGCGTGCGGCTCACAGCGTGCAGGGAAGCTCGTAAATCCCGAACCGGTAGTTAACTCTGTCGTATATCATCCCTGATCTGCAGCACATATGCATTTTATTTTTATATGTATTTGAAGGAGAGGGTTGCATTGTTTATTGTAAGCCACATATAGCTTTTGACAGCAGGCATTGTATAGATACTGAAGGCAAGTAAATAAACAAACAACTGTTACCATCATGCAAAATTGTATATTTGAAATTTATGATCACAAAATGCCACCCAAACACTCCCATTGTATTAGCTAGAAACCAAGTTTGGATATCACATAAGTGTAATGGGGAGATGTAGGGGAATATTTTTGAGTCCCTTCAGTAAAATAATAATGAATATACCAGACAACCTGTGACCTGTTGGTTATGTTGTGGTTCGCCGGCAGCCAGTGCGAATGGCAGAGGTATCAGATGGTGAGGGTGAAAGGGAACCAGTCTGGCGAGGACTTAGATGAGGGTCCTGCATCTGATGCAGGGATGAGGCCAGGACTAACAGAGAGTGGAGTGCTGCCTTCGGAGCCATTGGAGTCTGGCAGCAGCAAAGCAGAGGACCCCGGGGAGCCTGTTCCCAGTGCACGTGTGTACAGGGCTGCTAGAAGGAGAGAGCAGCAACTTGGGAGTAAGGCTGGGAGGTGATTGCCTCTCCCATAAGGGATAAAAGCCCGCCCTCGGGGATGTGCTCTTTGCAGGAAGCAAAGATGTTCATTAGATTCTGATTCCTCCTCGCAGCCCTGCAGACTCTGGTTTGTCTTTGCTGGAACTTCTGTCGGTTTATCTGCTAATTAAGTGAGCATCTGTTTCTTGGCAGCCTTTTACAGCCCCCAAAATCATGCTCTTATCTCAAATAATTGTGTTTAATGAGTCTTGGCTGGGAATTCAAATAATTCCCAGCATCACATTAGAAAAGGTTTGCTTTTACACACAGCATGTGTTTTCTTAATTTGAACGAAGCCTGGGTCAGAACAGGTTAGCAGTTTATCTGAGCTGATCTTCAGCTTCCAAAGGAGGAGACTGTCTACCTGGCCTTTACAGGACTAGATTGGGATTGGCCTAGCAAGCAATCTTGGTTGCTTTAGTCTCCTTGTTATGTCTGGTCCTTTGTAAATTGTTGTTCCATTTGGTTTTGAGCTGCAAATTACTTTCAGGAGCTTTTTCCTGCTGCTTCACGTTTTGAGGAAAGGTTAGGAAGAACAGAGAAGCAAGAATAGATAAATCACTTTCAAGAGGCAGCAAAGTTATAGATAATAGAAGGAATCTAGATCCATCCATATGCTACTGCATTGAAATATGTGTTTATCATATTACAAGAGTTGCATTTGAAAACATTGGACAATGAGAAAGGTGAATCGGAAATTGATTTGATTCTAGGGTAATTTGAGCTTCACCATTTTATTTATTTATTTAGCAAATTGATTATAGCTACCCATGTCAAACTTAATGATTAATTCCTTACTACAAGTGGAATACTGCACTGTATGTAAGCTTCATAGTATTGCTTATGCAGACTTTACATAAGTAAAGTGAAAACTGATGTTTTTAGTTGATAGGTTATATACTGCTACAAACAACCTGGTTGACGCATTTGAAAAAGTTGGTTGATTTTTAATATAATTTAGCATATTATAGTATTATCAGAAAACTGAATATCTTTAACAAGATTTTTCTTTTCTGTTATAGATGTGCACTGGACCGTAAAGTGGATCAGAGCAGATTTAACAATCTTTGACCATATTTTGCACCTGCTGAAGGCAAGATTTTAACATTTTTGCTGCTACCTGTACCAAAATTGATTTAAAAAAAATCATATTTGATGATGGTTTTAAAGTGGTGATTTTAAAGTGATTAAAAAATTCTTTTTTGCAACCAGTGTAGATTTGTGAGCTCTGAAAGGAGTAAGCTGTTCATCTTTAGGTAATAGAAGCATTTGAGAGTTTAGTTTACAGTGGCTAAAAAAGTTGGGGTGAATTTTTCAGCTGCATCATCTTGATGACGAAAGAAGCCTGAATTGCTTCCACTGAGATTTTAGCTTACTCTACAATTTACCAAAATTCCATAGTGGAAATTGGAAATTAAGGCAGTTTTTGCCACCTTTTTATTGTTCTCTCATTTTAGATGGAAACGACCTTGCAGCAATAAAGGCCTCTAGAGGGAGCTGAAGCTCTATAAAATGTCTCAGGTCTTGTTAGTGCTACTTAACTTCCCTTAAAAAGAAGGTAGTTAGATCAGGAATTGTTTTCAAATTCAAATAGCAAAAATGAAAATTGTGATATATTTCAGTTAATATATTCTAAGACTGTATTCACTGTTCTTCTTAGCTTAACGTCCTATGCAAAGTAGTTAACTCAAAAAGATTTGCTTTTTTTTATGTTGGTACAAGATACGAAATGTAGAACTGTGTGAAATTTTAAAAAATTGGAACAATGTTTAATCGCTTTGTTCTAATGTTAAGAGAAGTAGTTTCTTTGCTTCAGTGGTAAAGTGCAGACTGAAAAGCTTTGAGTAGAGACGTGACATTCACTTAAGGGATTTTTAATTCTTATATAAAAGGCAGCTTTTCTGCAAATTGCAGCTGTTTCTCCTGGTTGAAGAGCCATATTTTAAAGCTTCCCTAGACTAAGGTGTTGAAGCTTCTTCCCTTTTGTCTGGCTGACCTACAAAACCAGAACAATTAACATATATGGTTAAAAATCCTGGTAAGATGTTGAAGTTTTTGGCATCGTTTCCAAACCAAGCCATAAATTATAGTAACCAGAATTCCCTCCTGGTCTCCTTCATCCTCCAGCACTTCTCCCAAATAGCAGAAAACATAGGCAGGGCATATCTTGCTCTCAGCTTTTGCTAGGCAAGGCTAAAGACAAAGCTTTTATATCTAGCTATGACTGGAAAAAAAAATCTCTACAGGAAAGAGAAGCAGTATATTGACCTTACTCAGTATTCTCAGCATGACCCTGGGCTTTCTGCTAAGCGACAACTAAATAAATACTCTGACCACCATTTATTATCTCTCACAGGAGTGAAAGATAACAATATGCAGACTTCACTCTGATGATGGCGAAAGTCTAACAGCCATCAACAATAGCACAAAATCTCAAAGAAAACTTGGGAACTTTATTGTAAAGCTCATAAACTCAGAAGGTGGGTGTGCTTTATCACACTGTAGTGCCAGGTTTCCTTTTACTATAAATCACATCTTCCTCAGCTGCTGTTTGCTTAAAAGAGATCATAAATGCATCCTGCCAACCAACCACAGCTGTTGTTAGTTTCTGCAGATTGTCACATGTAAACTCGTTTTGAATACGAAAGAGGATGTACAAATCAAACCTTAGATTTTTGCTTCCGTTTTCCTGACTGCTCGTTGGCTATTTTAGTTGAATGAAATTATTTGTATAAATAGAAATGTTCAATGGAAAATGCAGCAGCCGTTGTTTTGGCAAGTCCGGTGAGATGCATACCAAGACGATTATCTTTTTAGCAGTTGCTAGTCAACTCCTCTGCCTGAATTAACAATTTCTGATATAAATAAGAAGTAGTTCCCTGAGATATAAATCCCATTAAGAGTGGTGTTACTAATAGCAAATACAAGAATTTCTGATCTATATTATCATTAAGTTACTTTGAGGCAGCCTGGTACAGGGTGGTTAAAAGTTTCTGAATCCTTTTGAATTTTTAATTTTTCTGCATAAATATGACCTTAAGTATGATGTGTTCTTCACACAATTCTTAAAATTATATAAAGAAAACCCAATTAAACAAATAGATAAAAATTGTATATTTAATGAGGAAAATGATCAAAGAATTACGCAGAAATTTTGAACATTCAAAAGGGTTCACAAAACGTTGAGCACTGTACCTAGGCTTATGTTTTTTGACAATTGAAGAAAAGTATATTCCTTCTCTCTTTTTTTCAGGAGTCTGTATATTATTTATATTGTAAGCCTGAGGATCAAAGTACAATATTCTGGAGAATACCTTACAACTATCATTGCAGTGGCCAAAACTAAGTTCTCAAAAATGAGAGAATCATAAATGTAACACCATCAAAAGTACAAGAAATATTTTCTGTTCGGAGAATAATGTGGAGCATCACATGTATATTATTCGACATTCAGATCTTGCACTTAAACAATAGCTTTTCTTATTTAAAAAAAAAAACAAGTTTAAAACGTTGGCGTTATTCTTATTAACAAAGGCTCACAATTTCTTCCATTTCATTTTCAGCTGCAGGTTGGCTACATTTCCCATTCAGTCATGTCATACGTGTTTGTAAATGATTCTTCCCAAACAAATGTGCCTCTGCTACAGGCTTGCATTGATGGAGATTTTAACTATTCAAAAAGGCTACTGGAGAGTGGCTTCGACCCAAACATCCGGGACAACCGTGGCCGAACCGGTCTTCACTTAGCAGCAGCTCGAGGAAACGTTGATATTGCTCAGTTGTTGCACAAATTTGGGGGTGATCTTTTGGCCACGGATTACCAAGGTAACACAGCTCTTCACCTGTGTGGACATGTTGATACCATTCAATTCCTCGTCTCCAATGGACTCAAGATAGATATTTGGTAAGGTTGTCTCTCTACCGTATGCCTAAAAATCAGTCTTATCTATTAACACTTTGAATAGCTCCTGACAATATATTTCAGCTTTCTTAATCTTTATTCGTCAAAAATTCAGGAATGATGACTTTTTTGTTGTATTTTCTTTTGGGTAGCACTTATCCCTATGTTCTTTCAGTCAGCATAGAACTTATTAGTAACTATTCTTGATAGTGTGTTCTTGTCACAAACATTCTGTATAAAATGAGCTTATATCATGTTGCACTGGAGTTATGAATAAACCAGCAATCAGTTACCATTTCCAGCACTGCTACAATTACAGTATAGCTGCCAAATATTTAATCTTCAGTTTTTTCCGGCATGGCCAATAGTGATGAGGATTGATGTTGCAGCCCGGCAACATTTTGAGGGCACTTGCGTTGGTTCCTCCAGAGCAAGTGCGTACATTGCATTGTTTTGATTCTGATGCCAACCCCTGACATGGAGATACCTCAAAATAAATGACCTCTTTTAATAACTTGAAATATATGTATATTTATTCCAATGTAAACAGAACTGGTTCAAGGCGTCCTTTCTGTTTCATTATTTTTCAGCCCTCACCCAACCAGCTCTCAGAATTTATGAATCAATCTTTCTCTGAAATGCTGTATATTCACTCTACCAGGCTCCTAGCATCTGTCATATGCCAGTTGTCCAGACAAAAGCACTTAGTGTACTGGATAAATAGCTATTTGACAAACACAATTAACAATAATCCCAGAATTGTTTGTTCTTTGAACTCTCTGTTCATGTATCCTAGTGGTTTGAAACTTAACCTTTGTTCTTAAATGATTGACGCTAAGCTTCTATTCTTTATTTTTATATTTGAGTTACAGTATTTTGCTTGGAGGTGATGACTAAGTTGGGTCAAAAGAAGGGAAACTTATGAGATTAGCATATACTTATTTGAACTTTGCAGTGGTTGTCTTAATTAACTTGGGAATGACTTCTTGATCATGGAACAGAAGTTTCAAACAAGAATCAGTGCTGCAACTGTTATCATATGAAAAAAATAAAATAAATTCCTGGTGGTACTGCCTTGTTTACCATCTAAATAGCAAAAAAACAATGAAGAAAGTGGAAAGTACATATGTTAAAGCTTGAATGTGATTTTACACTTGAAATAAATTGCTTTCCTAGTTTATTTAAGTATAAATAAACCCAGTCAGTTTAGCTCTGAATATTTGTTTCCTAAAAGTTGCTTTTATTCCCCCTTTTGTGTCTGTTGTCTCAAATTCAAAGAACAAAAGTGCTTCAATAAGTAGTAAAACTAAAAAAGCCAACTATCCATCTTAGTTCTTCACTATAGCACAGGTAATCCTCAGCTAAGAGTGGCAACATCACCTGGTTGCCATTTGCAACCTCCTGCTGGCTTCCTCACTGAGTTTGCTTGTCAGAAGCCAACAAAGAAGATTGCAAATGGTGATCATCTGACCACAGAAAGTTGCAGTGTTGTAATTGCAAGTCAGGTGCTGAGTAACTGGATCGTGACCATAGAGACACTGCAATGACTGGAGCTCCAAGGATTCATCACAAGTACCAATGGTTCAGCACCAGGGCCAATTCAAATAGTTGCTGAGAGCAGTCATTAACTGAAGACTGTCTGTAGTGCTCTGTATATGTAAAAAAGTCTTCGCATTTCTATTTTAGAAATGAACACCAAAGTTTTAAGAAAGAGTAGAGTTTAGTGACTTCCTGTACAGTGACCATATGCAGTTAAAAAAATAACTTTATAAGCCATGGTGGTGCAGTGGTTAGAATGCAGTATTGCAGGTTAATTCTGCCAACTGTCAGCAGTTCGATTTTCACTGGCTCAATGTTGACTTAGCCTTCCATCCTTCCAAGGTCAGTAAAATGAGGGCCCAGATTGTTGGGGGCAATAGGCTGACTCTAAACCGCTTAGAGAGAGTTGTAAAGCACTCTGAAGTAGTATATAAGTCTAAGTGCTATTGCTATTGCCAATCAGTCCTCATATTTATGACCTTTGCAGGTCGTAAAGCAAAGGGAAACTGTAGTAAGATCATAAGTACAGTTGTGTCCCAGTTATGGTTGCTAAATAAAGAGAGGAGGCTGACTTTAAAACTGTAATAATAGGCAGAACCTTAGTAGGCTGTCAAAATGGCTTCCATGTAGCAACTGTAACATTATAAAATTGCCTTTTTCATGCTTCAGTGGACAAGAATGGAGGTTATGCTAATATTGCATAGGACTGTAAACATAGAGCTATTTGGTAGATTGTAATTCAAGGATCTCTTGAAAAGAAATTAGAGCTTTGGAATACCTGGAGGATTAAAAAAGAAAAAGAAATAGCTATTTATAATGTCAACTCTGAGGTTTCAGGTAAAAAGAGCTAGTTTGGTATAGTGGTTAAGGTACCAGGCTAGAAAGTGGGAGACTGTGAGTTCAATTCAGCCTTAGCCATGAAAGCCAGCTGGTTGACTTTGGGCCAGTTATTCTCTCTCAGCTGAACTCATCTCACAAGGTGGTTGTGGGGAAAATAGTGTGTTGAATATGTTGAGTTATCTGTAAAAATAATTAAGGCGGGATCAAATAAGTAAGGCAGTATCCTCCAAATATCTGCTGTTTTTGAATTCTTAAATCATAATACAGAGAAAATAAATTTCAATTTCACAAGGTCTTTTGTGACCAATTCATGTACAAGGAATTAAGAGATTTCAGAAGGAAATTATATCATTCCAAATATTGCTGTCTTTCTAGAGATTACCTGACAGTATAATGTAATAATATCCTACAAAATCTAATCATTTTACACATACTCTTGACTTTTAAATCTGATGCAGTTGAAACATACTCAAGTATTTCTATCTCTAGTTAATTCTGCTCAATACAGTAACTAGATTTATTTACATGTTTGTATTATTACTAGAGATTTTCAGCTTTTCATTGAAACAAAGCAACTTCTATCATTTTGTGGGAGAGATCCAGCAATTTATCAACAGCTTGCTTTTCAAAGGACTTAATTAAATTATGTTTTGTTTTAAAATCCAGAAGAATATAACATCCTTGTAACAAAGTCCGAGTAACTGTTAGATCAAAGTGCTTGACTTAAAGTATAATGCAATTTAATGCAAATTCAACCAGATTATTAACATGCGATTATTGTCTACAATTATGGCCCTATTACTTGAAGCACTTTCAGAGTTGTAGATGAAAAATAATGAGGTATGTTTCCAATAAATTAAGATAAACTGATCCCCTCCCCCATACAATTGATATGTACCATATTTTTCGCTCCGTAAGATGTACTTTCCACCCCCCAAAAGTGGGTGGAAAGATCTGTGAGTCTTATGGAGCAAATGTTGCGTCACAGACCATGAAGTGTATTATCTCAGGGGTCCCCAACAGTGGACCGGTGCCGGTCCTTTGGTGAATAGTAGCCAGGTCGCGGCAGTGGGGTCCTTTTACAGAGCTCAACCCCAACTCTTCTGTCTTTGTCATTGCCCGCCTCTTCTGTCTTTTTTCCCCAGTGCAGGAGTCAATAGGCAGAGCTGGCATATGGGAGGAGTCCTATCTGTGGTCCTTTCAGGCTCTGCCTCCTGCCCGCACTGCAGCTCCATATTTGGCGCTCCATATATACAGTACTCTGATGCGGGGGCATTCTGATGGGGATGGGGATGTACTAATATAAATATAGTAGTACACCATTTGGTTCAGAATATTTTTTCCCCTTGTTTCCTCCTCTAAACCTAAGTACGTCTTATGGTCAGGTGAGTCTTATAGTGTGAAAAATATGGTATACCTTTTTCTGATAGTACCTATTCTATTGCCTTTTTTTCTCTTTTTCCACTTCACATAGCAATCATCAAGGCGCAACACCTCTTGTCCTGGCAAAACGAAGAGGGGTGAATAAAGATGTGATTCGATTGCTTGAATCGTTGGAAGAGCAAGAAGTGAAAGGGTTCAACAGAGGAGCCCACTCAAAGCTGGAAACAATGCAGACAGCTGAAAGTGAAAGGTTTGCCCTCCCTTCCCCCATTGTTTGGATTCTGTTTTACTGGTTAAACATCATTGGAAAAATTGTCTTATGTGGAGCTTATTCTGCATAGTGGAAAAGGTCAGGGTTTATTATGTGACATTTTTCTCCCAAATTTTGTAGCTGGAGATGTTTAGACTCTTCATTGGAAAGAGTTCTAAAGAAGTTGGACTGTCACATGGCCAATGAACTTCAGGAGTCAGCTCAAATTGCCTATTTGGAGTAAGTCATTGTCTTTGACTTGAAATATGACTTGGCAGTCCTTTGTACAATTAATAAATACTTACACATAGAAAACTCAACGCTGGAGAGAAGGTTCTAGTTCTTTTTTCTCCTTGAGATTATTTTCTCTTTGTGGATTGTTTGAATAGAGAATGCTCCAGTCTGCTTTCTGAAGTGGTCTAGCTCAAATGTAACTTGTGGGCTAGTTTTTTCATAGAAAAGATATGGGTTTCACAGAGCACATCACATGATTGATAAAAAATACTGTGCTATTTTAAAGGAAGCTAATGCCTTTGCAAATACATTATGAGATCTTGAGGATTAGGTAGAAGTTGTACTTACAGCTTTCTGACAGCTGCATGCTATGTAGTTAAGCATTCTTAGATAGATAGCAAAGAAAAGAGCTAGTTTCAGTATTTTAGAAAGTATTGTCCTATTATGAAATATTTTTTCTTTTTGCCTGGAAGGCCACCTCTTATTTTCTGTCTGAATTCTTGGGCCTAGAGAAATAAAAGACAGAGAATGTGGGTAGGATCAACATTTTCAAAGTTTTTTTTCCCTTAGATTTTCAGAATTGGGTTTTTTTAGGAGGGTTAAGCCTATATCAAAGCTTAAATTAATTCATTTTCTTTTCCACTGGAGATGGGAAGAAATTGTGTGACTGTTTCTTGAATGTTTTGCTGTTGAAATTCTGTAGGGCTGCATTCAGGGACGTAGGAACCACAGCGTGTAGACTGCCCACCCTTGTAGTATACTAAGCATTCTACTGCCAAATAAAATATTCAGGCAGATGATAAATCAACATTGATTTGGATGAATTCATTTTTTTTGCATTAAGAATTAACTGTGATAAAACTACTGTCTTTGTGAATGTATTTCTTTAAGCAGTCAGCATTTGTACTTACGTACAATTCCAGTTTAGGAGTTGATTCCGAGAGTTGTAAATGTAACAAATATATACATATGCATATTTTCTATTAAGCTTTTTTCTTTCTCTATTTGCCAGTTCATTACAAGGAATGTTATGTTGCTTTGTGGAATGAGTCATTATTAAGTATATCTCTTAGCCATTTCAATAAAACACAACCAGTTTCTTTTATTCTATGATAGCCAAATATTGATAGGTTGTTTTTTCTTAAGGTTTTTTCGTAATCTTTTTTCAAAATTCTCTCAACTAGAAACTGAATGTAATTTCTTTTTCCCATACAAGTAATCTTCAACTTATGACCAGATTCTCAGCCGTTGAGCGGCAGAGAGATTTGTCCACAGTACCTCCTCCAAATCTCAGGGGGAGTCCCAAGGACTCTCACCCATTTGTGTCATCCTGCATTCTTTACCCAGATCGCTGTCCATTCGACGACCCATAAATACTGCAATTAGGTATGCCTTGGAGTTGTAAGTCAGTTGTTGAGCGAAGCAGTCACATGCTGTCTCAATAATCATTTTACTCAACGACTGAGGTTCTGATCCTACTTGGGGTTGTAAGTCAAGAACTACCTGTACATAGAGGATCAAACTGTCTGCCTCCATCATATCTTCAATTCTGAGTGAATGTTTGCTTGTAAGTGGTGGGTCAGTGGTAGGAATGCAGAATTAGCCTGCAATATGCATTCTAACCACTGACCCGCCACTGAGTGCTGATTGCCAGCAGTTTGAGTCTCACCGGTTCAAGATTGACTCAGCCTTCCATCCTTCCGTAAAATGAGGACCCAGATTGTTGGGGGCAATATGCTGACTCTGTAAACCACTTAGAGAGGGCTATAAAACACAATGAAGCCGTACATATAAGTCTAATGCTAGTACTAGTGCTAATAACATATACCTAATGAAAGGCAAGCTCCCATTACCTGTCCCAGCTCCTGCCCACTTAGCAGTTCAAAAGCAAGCACATGCGAGTAGATAAAAAAGTATCACTTTCGGAGGGAAAGATAAAAGAGTTCTGTGTGCCGTGATCAGGGGTGGGATTCTACCGGTTCAGACCGGTTCTGTAGAACCACTTTTTATGATTCTGTGCAGTTCAGAGAATCGGCACAGTGTGCCCCTGGCTGGCCCCGCCCCTCTCCACCCAGTCAGTGCTTATCATACATGCCCGACATCACACGCATGCCCGACATTGCTGACTGTGTTCTCCCCCACCCAGTCACTCCTTAAGGTATTTTTTTTTTCTTGTCCTGATGATCAGCTGTGCCGGGATCCCTCTCGCTGTCTTACTGCTTCACCCAGGAGGCTTCCCTGAAGCTCAGGAGGCAAAAAGGGGGCACGGGGGTGGGGGTGTGAGGAGGTGGGTGGGTACTGCGCATTCCCCCTCTCCATTTTTTGCCTTCCAGGGCCCCAGGGAAGCCTTCTTGGAGCAAAAACACACACCCCCGGAGGCTTCCCTGAGGCCCAGGAGGCCAAAAAAAAAAAAAAAAAGGGTGCTGCAAAAAAAAACCACACCCACTCGGTCACATGGCCATGCCCACCTAGCCACGCCCACAGACCCGGTTGTTAAAAAATTTGAATCCCACCCCTGGCCTTGGTGTATAGTCCTGCAGGCCACGTGACCATGAAAAATGTCTTCAAACGATTTTGGCTCCCTCGGCTAAGAAATGGAGATGAGCACCATCCCCTAGAGCAGGGGTGTCAAACTGGCGGCCCATGGGCTGGATTGTCATGTCATGTGTAGGCCACGCCTAGCCCAGCTCTGGAAAGGAAAAAAAAACATCACGGTACGTCAGGTGATGGCAATGTGACACCGTGAGTTTGACACCCATGTCCTAGAGTCAGACACAACTGGAGAAGGGAAACCTTTACCTAATGAAAGTGTGATTTTTTTAAAAAAAATATCTGTAAAACTAAGCTAACTTTAGATTTACTGTGTAACTTACCAGTGGAAAAATATCTTATTCTGCTGAAGGAATCTAAACAATAAGGGTTTACAATTTCCCTATAAATCAGGTTATAAAGAATTTTAAGTACTTTTTGTATAGAACCTTGCCAGTCAGCAGTTCTTATATCTAAGAATCAAACAAATTCAAATTTCAGTTGAAGTTGTAATATAAAAAGAGGCCATCTTTGCCTGATACTTTTTTTTCCTATTTTTTTTCTTCCTCCTGTTGCCATCAAATTAAGTGACTTTATTTCTCTAATCCAAATAACAGCTATTTAAGCTGTGTGCCCAGCTGTTATTTTTTTTATTTCCTGTGAAGATAGTTATATTTAAACTCTGAAGGTATTTTCTGCTTTTGTACATATCCTAGGAAAAGTCTGCAACTAAAAATCAACCTCTGTATTGGTAATGTTTAAAAAAAAAGGTTTTTCTTACCAGCAGAAAGACTCAGAAATGTTTAGCCACTTCCATATGTCTTCAAAATAGCTGATATTCCAGTCCTATTACCATTTTAGTATTTGGAGGTCATTTCGGTTGCCACAGTAATACAAGTAGTTTCTGCAACTCAGTTTTCCTATTTTTTTTAAAAAAAGAGCCCACTTTGTTTTCAACAGCCACATAACCTTTCCGCTTAGATTATGTTATACCTTCATTTAACCTCCATAGTGGTTATAGATTAACTGTCTGAGTCTTAACCATTTTTTCTGTCATGCACCAATGGATACTTCTCTGTTTTATCTAAAAAAGCTCCCTCCTTATTTCTGTTCTCACAAGAATGAGACAACTGGTTCTGCAGTTACAAACAGCTTAAAAACTAAAGTAAAAAGTTTGGGAAATAGTATGTACTTTATGCATATTATCTCTTGTGATGACTCCTTCCAATGTATTTTTTTAAAAATCCTGCCTTTTATTATTTTTTATAAATAATTCAAGGCAATGAACATCCCTAATATCCTTCCTCCTTCTATTTTCCCCACAACAACAGTCTTATGAGATGAGAAAGATTGGGATGAGAGAGAGTGACTGCTTCAAGGTCACCCAGTCGAGGTGGGAGTAGAATTTATTATACTCTACTGCAGACCCATTGCTGCAACCTCAGTTAATTCCCTGGGATCCTTCCCTAATGTCCAGGTGCCTTTTTAATTTTTTTAAAAAAATAAAATATTATTTAAATAAAAGACACAAAGGTAGGGATCCTGCCAAATTGTTTAAGAAGCAATAAATATATTCCTGTGTGTATGTGTGAGTGCGCGCACGCACACACACACACAGAATATATCACTATCTCACAAAAAGTGACTCTCGCTGGCATACACATCAGAAATGCAGAGATATGTACTGGTGGAGAACCAATCAAATTTGGGCAGTTTATTCGTAGGAAAGATTCTGGATAGGAGGAGGGTATGTTCAATCCATATAATTTTTGGAAATTGTTGATTATTGGAGAGGATCTTCCCTAGCTTTTAGTTTGGGACCAGGACAGCTTTGTTAGAGACAACTTTGCCTGTCCCGATGGGCAGTTTGCAGCAGCCTTTGATATCACTTATTGCAACGTTGATCTCGCTGGATTGGGACTAATAACACTGTGCCTCAGAGCCATAATAGCATTCGTTGGGGTCTTTTCTGGTGGGAGAAACTTAGTACAGATAACTTAGTGTTAGTTCAGGATTTGGGAGATGGCATATTTTGCCCTTGGACTATTTAAAAATCTCTCGATGCTGTTGCTGAAGAAGAACAGTGAAGGCAATTAATGTAGAGATGGTTCACAATTCTTGTTTTTGCCAAAGATCATAAATGTCTGGAGACAGTTTTAGAGTAGATGAGGATGAATTAATTGAAACTTAATCCAAATAAGACAAATTGATTAACCTGTTTGGTGGTGCACCATAAACTCTGAATGGAGTTTCTTTTCCTCAGGAGACCCAAATTTGTAGCATGGGGATAAGGCTGGACTTGATGCTATTGAGAAAGCATTGATTTTTACAGTGATAAGACTCCCTTTTCTCAGCCTAGGGCTGCATAGCAGCTGGGAGTCGATCTACGGATGAAAGATTTTACTTTAGTTGCTGGGCCTTGGAAACATTCAGGCTAGAGCATTATAATACCTTCCATATGGATTTAATTTTTAAAAATGTTTGGAAGTTTCTCACTTTGCAAATTGTAGCTATCCAGATGCTTGCGGTAGCTTAGCATTCCTAACATGTCAGTCCAATATTATATTAAATGAACTGTCTGCCTTCCGCAACCAAGCCCAGTTCAAAGTGCTGGTTTTGACCATTAAAGCCTAAAGTGTATGGAGTTGGATTATTTGATGTATTACTTCTATATACATATAGGGATCTGTCAAAGCCTATGGTTGATCTCGGAGTGTGGCAAATACAATTATATGGTCGGCAATACAAGATATAGCCTGTTCTGGGATGGCTTCTCATTTATAGAAATAGGTTCTTCATGTACATGTTTTGTTCACATATATTTCTATTTTCTTTTAAATAGACCTAAAGACTCTTCTCCCCTTACTTTCTATGCATTATTAGTATTAAGAATTGGGATGTTTCTTCATTTTGGAATTAATTTTAATGAATTTGGGACTATAGCACTGTTTCCCCGCCCCCCCTGTTTTGTAGTTATTTTGGCTGTACAAACAGCCCAGAAACTTTTAAAATAGATTAGTTATGCCTTCTTCATAAGAGGCCTATAAAGTATGTTAGCCAGCTGGGGAATTCTAGGAGTTGATGTGCACCTATCTTAAAGTTGCTAAGGTTGATGTGATCTATGTGATAAGAGCAATAAAAGTGGGTATATGTTTGGGGTTTGGGGCATGAAACAGTTTCATGAAAATTAATGTATTTCTAGTTAAATAAACTGAATTCCTTTATAGCATGTTTTACTGCTGAAAATAGCATTTATAATGCTGGCAAAGCACAGTTGCCATCTAAAGTGAAAAGAGGCTTGACGAAGCCTAGGTTTTCTAATTTTAATGGTAGCCCTATTATTACCCACCTCTTCTTCCTCTGTTTCGGGTATATAAGTAGATCAGGATTAATGTGTGGTGTCCAGATTCTGTCTTCAGGGGTCTTTTTATTTCTATTTCCACAGTGCCATGGAAAGCCACTCTCTCCTCAACCCCAACCTGCAGCAAGGGGAAGGTGTTCTGTCCAGCTTCCGAACAACCTGGCAAGAATTTGTAGAGGACCTGGGCTTTTGGCGAGTGCTGCTTTTGCTTGTAGTCATTGCTTTGTTGTCTCTTGGAATTGCATACTATGTTAGTGGGGTGCTTCCCTTTGTGGAAAACCAGCCTGAGTTGCTGCATTAAAGGCCATGTAAATTCATAGTGTCTTACTACTATTTGTAATGTCTCATTTTGTTCTTTGTTGGGCATATGTTGGTAGCTGCATGTAAGGTTTAGACACACAACGCCCCCCCCTCTCCCCGACATTGTAAAGAACCCCTTCCAAAAATAAAGGATGCATTAGTCTTAGCTACATTACTGAAAGTACTCATCAACTGTATCTAACATGTTCTTGGATTATCATTAATCTAGTCTCTGCTGATAAATGTGACAATATAAAGAAGCAATGGAAAGCTTTTCCTTGATATGCAAATGTTTATGATCAGGAGAGCAATTTGTTAGATAGAATGTCTCTAAAAATTGTTGTAGAATCAAGTCTTATACTGTGGGCCTTTAAAGGTGGTCATTTTCTACAATTACAAGGAATTTCCAGCAGAAAAACAAACTAATTTGTATTTCTTTGGTAAAGAAAACATATATCATATTTTTCAAGAAGCAACACTTGAGAATTTTTGCATAATTCCATAATTTTCACTTGAAATATTAACAGTTTTTCATTTATTTGGAACAAGACCAATATTTAGTTAATCCAAATGAGTTGGGAAATATCAATACATTGTTAGGAATTTTTCTTTCGGTTGGGGAGATTTTTTTTTACAAGTAAGCAAAAATGATGTTAATGGCTTGAAAATTTGAATAGAGGTATTGTGTAAAACTTGTGTCATGATTGTGGAAAAGGTTTATTTTGCCCTGTTTATAAAATATTGTAAGTTTTAAACTAATTTTCCAAATAATTTAATTGCAATGAACTCCATGTCCTAATCCCTTAACATATGTATTGTTGTATATGTAAAATGAGACCTGACTTAAAACTATTCTTTGAAGTAAATAATATACGTAAATATAGGATCTTTTTAATAACTTCACTAAGATTATCTAACTAAGATTGATGGTTCAGGCACTTAATGGTGCAGGAAGTAATGTCTAGTTTTTTGCTGAACTGAAAATTCTGAAAATGAATCCAGATGTGCTGGAGCATACACTGTCTCAGAGTTCTATTTATATCCAGGCAAGAGAGAAAATAATTGCTCATCTCTCTTCTTCTATATCCAAAATAAGTAATTAATAAACCACGTTTAAAATCTAAAAATTGAAGCAAGTGATTGATATGTTTACCCCACATTAAGTTTTTCATGTTCATTCTAAGGAAATATAATTTTGTGTTAAGGTGCAATCTTCTGTGTAAAATGTTCTGTAATATGTTTTGTATTTTACTTAACATTGGAGGAAACATTGGAAATGGACTATTTGTACCCCAATTTTAGAATCTTTTTTAAATGTTAACAAAATATCCTGAACACAATTCAGTCAAAGTTCTATCTTTTTAAATACGTGGATTTTCAATTTAGCATTTCTTTTTTTGAAGTTTGTAGGATCTTGTTTAAAATAACAAACAGCAAATTCAAGACTACGAACAGGAACAAATTAACTGCTCAAAAGTGAATGTAGCAGAAATAAGATATAAGCTATTAGAAGAATTATAGGCTTAGGATGTCTTTTTGTAAAGAATAAACTTCTGTGTTATATTATTTCTTTTCTGTTTTACACTGCATAACTATTAATTTAATTATTAAGTGTATTCCAAGCATGCCAAGTTATTCCAAATAAATGTGTATAAACTACATATATGTTTCTATTTATGATACAATTTAAATCAAGAAAACTCAAGAAAGCAAGTAATAAAATCTAGTTCTTCATGGTCACTTTTTTGTACAGATCCATTACAGATTTCTCATCTCTCATGCATCAAATTACAATAATTATGGTTGCTTATTAAGATTCATTTTAAGAAAACATATAGTTAAATATTAACATAGCCAATTTTATTCAGAAGGAATGCATAGCAGTTTCTGAATAATATGTATTTAACTATTTGGTCCATATAATCAAAACAAAACATAAAACAAAGATATTGGCAAATTCTAGAACTGCAGCTGATTTTTCTAATGAACCTGTTTTGGGTATTTACAATAAATTTGAAAGAATCGGCTAAAAGGAGTAGTGTTTTTGTATTTTATTTACATTTTGGAGATTTTGTAAGTCTTCAAGCTTAAGGCAAATATTAGCCAAGGGGTAGGAAGTAAATGCACAGTCGCATCTACAATCTGCTAATGAACTTTGTGACATAGTTACTAAGCTGGTGACTGTGGCTGGTGAAGTTTATTGTTGCATCAGTTGTAGAGACGATTGCTTTCATTAGGCAGCAAGGCAAGTACAAACATTTAGAGCAAGGTTTCATAAGTTGACATCACTAGATACCATAAATCAGTTGGAAAACAAAGGAGGGAAAAGTCAAAAATCAAATATTTATATTATCTTTAGGGATGTTTGTCACTTCTTTTTTGTTTTTCTTTCTAAATATTTATAAACAGTATAGATATTTTGTTGTATTTTTTTTTCTTTTGAGTATTACAAAAACAATTTGATGTACTTTGTTTTGTACGTTGAACATCAATTCTACAATCATAACTCCCCTCTATAGAGTTTATAGAGTTTGTCTTTTTTCAGAATATATTTCTGCTTTAAGTAAAAAAAAGGTTTGTCAATTAGGTAATGAAATCAAAAGGCTAAAGCTGAGTCCTGATAGCAAGAGTATTCATGAGTAATCTGGACATGTTAGATTATCCTCTTTATTAAAAGAATCAGAGGAAAAGAAGGTGAGGGAATGACTCAAGGAAACACCAATTTAAAGCAATTTCTGCATTCTAAAACAAACAGCACACTGAACAATATTTAACATCTAACTGCAAAATGTCTATGGAGATTCTCAGTCATCCAGGTCATGGTTATCCCAAAGGTGCTTTTTTTCAAGAAGCAACTGGACTTTCTGTTTTTTCTTTGAAGACGTTTCACTTCTCATCCAAGAAGCTTCTTCAGCTCTGACAGGATGGTGGGGAATGGAAGGATTTATACTCCTTGCAGTCAGCTGGTCATTTACATTCTTTTAGAGAGCCGTTAATCTCCAGGTGACCTTAATGGGATCTAACTGCAAAGTAAGGTTATCACCTCAGCTAGCCTATAGCATAGTAAAAGGATATAATTTCAGAGATTGAAAATGTCTTTATCATCTGCTTTGCCAGATCTTCTTAGGCCCTTAATCTACATCACATTTTCAAGATAGTGCTGAAGTAGGAGGATGTTTCACAATAAATTTAATTTAAACAAGAGAAAGACAAAATATCAGTATTCCCTGATTTGTTATCTGACCTGCACAACTTTTATTAAGGGAAAAACTGATGACAGACCTTTATAGTTAGTGGCGATAATTCTGTTTGAAACTAAGATGGGACCTTCAGAACTAGGATCTCCCATGGGTTATATAAGTTTCTGAGGGGCTCCTTCATTTCTCCCGCAAGAATTCAAGCCCAGCTATGTAATGCAAACCAATGTCACCATAATTGCATGGCACCTGTTTTGCAATCATTGTACTTGTTGCCAGTAAATTTCTAGATACAATTCAAATGCTAGTTCTGACTTGTAAAGCCTTATATGGTTTGATGCTAAAGTACTTACAAGATCACCTCTGCATAAAGGTGATCTGTCCAATTAATCCAGGTGAATCTCTCACTATCACCTTTTAAAGAACTTGCAAGTGGGGAAAATGAAGTGGATGCAAAGCTTTCTAACAATCTTGGTTGTGGTCTCCATATTATGGAACAATCTCCTTCTTGAGACTAGGTTGGCATCTTCATTGCTAGTCTTCTGGAAGCACATAAAGATGGACTTGTTTTAGTTCCATTGGAGATTAAATTATTACCATCACACTTACCATTTTATAGTTGGTTTCTTACTGACTTTTATATTTCTACATTGAAACTTGCCAGGAGGTATTTACTGTTGAATCTGGCAATATACGAGCACAAAGAATCAAAATATATAAAGATGGTATAGGCACCAGTTAGATTATTTGTCACATGAGTGACTTGCCATAAATCAAGTTGCTTGTTAAGCTTTTGCTTGGTGTTTAAGCAGTTGAATTCTGGTTTTTAAACTACCATTTAATCCTATGTCAAAATTAGTTTACCACAATATTTAACCCCAGTTTTGTATCACTAGTCTTCTAGTTCTGTGTTACTGCTGTAAGAAATCTCAACTAGAAGAAACAAGCTTTCAGGAGTGCTAAAATGTAATCATTACTGTATATCTCATCTTCATAGCTATGTTTTAATCACTCCAATTAAGGTATTAAATGAGTATTTGTTACTATGGTAACCAAGGAATTAAATAGCCCAGTGATATATTAGGATTTCATTTTTCCGTCCACGTAACAAACGGGTCTGTTAGTTTCAGCTGTAGTTAAAGGGTGACCTGCTTCATATTTCACACTTTTTATTATGCTGCTTCTTTTCCCTTGGATATTGTTGCCTGGCCTTTTGCCTTTGCAATACCATTTTTGGATTCCTGAGCAATAACTCAATAATTTAATTCTTTGTTTATTGCACAACAATTTCCAAGGAAGTTAGAATATAGATACTTGCTGTGGGAAGTGACTTAAATTGAAAAATAAGCAAGAGCTATTTGAATCAGAAAAAAACATTGTTTCAATACCAATGGGTATTAAAGGACAAATTTCCAAAGGAAAGAAAAATGCACATTATTTTTAAAATTGTACTTGAAAGTGAACTATGATACAATATTTCCTGGTTAGGTTATACAAAATGTAAGCACATCACATCATCCTTCCCGCTTTGGTTATGAACTTCCGGATATCTCTTCCTGTATTCCAAACATCTATATTTCATATGAAATTATAGTGATGAGTGTTTTACTTCCAGAGTTATAACATCAATTCATGTTTCTAGCCTCTATTCCCTAAATGAGTGTTTCTTAGGCTCAGCAATTTTAAGACGTGTGGGCTATTGGTTGGGGAATAATGAGAGTTGAAGTACACACATTTTAAAGTCACTGAGGCTGAAAAACACTGCCCTAAATCATAACATGATGTTCCAAAGATTTCCAGGAAAGTATTGACAAACTTTCAATTGCTTGAATTAAGAAAAGGTGAATCATGCAATTTTAAGGTATATTGGGGAGGAGGTAGGCGAAAATCATTCAAATAAATCATTTAAAAACCTGAAGTTAATTCCTGAGGACTTCATCCATGTAGTTTTCTTTATAATAGTAGGAAAATATTTTCCCCTTCCTCTTATCGGGATTTTTATAATTTCCCAGTCTAGCTTCACCAATGGAATTTCATGATTTCTATTCAAGTACTAGCCAGGTTAGTACTTAAGCTACCTAGGTACAACCAGTTGCGATATGTACAAATATATTCATTAAGAAAGATTTAATCTGAATTCAGCCTCATGGGACTTATTTCCATGGAACTAGAAAAATTTAGTTTAAATTATTTTAGTAACAATCTTCAAGTTATATCAATGGATTCATGCCATCTTGCTAATTCACTGGGTTCATTCATCACCTTTGTTTACAGTGTTTAGTGAAAAAATCAAAACCAGATGAACTTAAGTCAATGGAATGGTAGCTGAATTTTACATGAGATTCTAAACCAAAATCAAACCAATTATGGCTTACTGTATTGTATGGACCAGGCTATTGTATCTGGATTTAATTTAGTGAATTGTGAAATAAAACTACCAGTATTTCCCCCAAAATAAGACCCTGTCTTATAATTTTTTTCCACAAAAAAAGGCACCAGGTCTTATTTTCGGGGAATGTCATCCGCTGATTAACCCCATATGTGTGTCACCCCCCGCCTCCTTTACACTGTCAGAGACTTTCAGTAACTTCTTTGGGAGGGCTTTCGTGAAGGCCTCTGCAGCTGATAACAGAGCTCCAGATCGATCCGGAGTTTTGTTATCAGCTACAGAGGCCTTCAGGAAAGCCTTGCCACCCTGGCCGGCTGCAAAAGAAATAGGCCAGCAAGGCAGGTGTTGGGTGTGCGAGGCCTGACTACAACTGTCCAAAGGTAAGAAGTAGGGCAGCTCCCCCCCCCCATCCCCACTGTAGCTTAATTTTTACCCCTGCACTCGAGTGGACAGGATCTTAATTAGGGCTTATTTGGGGATAGGGTTTATATTGGGCACGTGTAAAAATCAAGCTAGGACTTACTTTCAGGGTAGGTCATATTTTTGGGAAAACGGTAATTGTTATTTATTCAACAACCTATTGTTAATTTATGTTAATATGACACATGGAATATAGCATACATGTTACAAATGAAATGAGTTAACATGCATAACATGATATTAGCCATTCAAAACATTCCTAATATTACATGGATACACAGACAAAAGGCACACACACAAACATACATTTGCTATCAGGTTTAAAAAACCCATTACTTCATGGAAGGTTTTTTTTAAAAAAATATTTCTTTTTAATCATTTAGTTCAACTAACACATCTAAATTTTCTTTTGGAATTGGTTGAATAAATTAGCATATTTTGGTTGGATTATTGAACTCTCAGCTATAAGAACATAAAACATATTGTTGAATCTGCATGTTTATTCAGGAGCAACTCTCTGCATCCAAAGCAGTTTATTCTATAAATATGTAATTTATTACAGTGTAGTCTTAACATTGTTTGAGGACTAGTACTTTTAATATGTTCTAAATTAGAAATTGAATAGAATTGAGAAGCTTTAATTCATATTGTCAGAAAAAATATGCTAGACCACTACATTATAGACCATTATAAAATCTTGAATTTAACCATTCCACAATGGGATTCTTCACTTAAGGAAGAGTTTATATAGAAGTGTGCACAGAATCAGTAAATCAGAAATTTGAAACAAAACATTGCGTTCTGGAAAAACTATTTTTCGTATCTTAGGATGGCTTAGCAGAAACAAAACTAAACATTTGCCTGTACTATAGACATAATTGTGTGGATAAAAAAACCAAACCATTTTAGATATTTTGACTACCCGGAGATAATAGGGTTCAGAACAAGCCTCTTGGGCACAAAGATCTGAATGACCATTAGATAGCAGTCATAAGCCATAGAAAACTCGAGCTCTTCATTATCATCCTTTGGTCATTCAGATTTTTGCAACTCCCATCTGGGACCTTAGTTCTTGAATTCTTTAAACTTACAGCAAACCATTGTCATTGGTATAAAGCTACAATATTCCAGCCAAGAGATATGTGAAAAGAGGCAGGCTGGCTTCTGTGTCTGTGAAATCTTGTCTTTCGATCTCATACAAGACCCAGCCTATTCAATCATACTGCAGGGCAGTCTGGCCCAAAACATTAAATTAATTCTAGTCAGATATTCATGGGTTATTTTAAAAATTGTTTTTAAATTAATCTTTTCAAATTCTATATTATCTATATGTATAACCTTAACCTTGCTGACAAGCATGAACCGTCTCCCTCCACTCTAGAATTTAAACTGATTCTAGATTGTTTAAATATTGTACTAAGCCAACACTTACAGAATAAACTACAATTGGCTCGGTTTGCATTTCAAGCTAAAACATAAGTTCATTACCATTGCAAAAAGTGATTTCACGTTAAACCACAAAAACTAACTATCCAAAGCAATAGTTTTCACGTTGCCAAAGTTGAGAAACACTGCTTTAAAAATGTCAGAAGATGTTGCTCTTGTAAGAGTTACTTCAACTCGAAAAGACAGAAACAAAATGTCTGCATTGCTTTGGGCCAGTTTGCTAACCTCAATGAGGTATCTTAATCATTGCTCAGTCTGCTAGTTATCACTGTCAGGTATTTTTGGAAGACAAACAAGGTGAGCAGAGACACAAATCTACAAGTGCAGCCCTTTGCTGGGTGCAAGAAAAAAAGAGAGAAAACTTTACATTATCCTGGAATGGGAAAAGACAAGGACGATAAATACTTGGGCCACATTTTTTTTGTTTGGGCCAGTTATCTTGCCAATCTCATTTCCCGTAGAGCTTTCTAAACCTTCTTCCATTTATGGTGTTTGGTATGAAGAAGCAGATGGGTGGCTACATTTTTCAAAGGCGTCTTCATCTGGATGATTTTTTTTTTTTTTTGGAGCAAGAAGAAATATATACAGCTAGAACCCAAGGCTTATAAGGATAATGTTTAGATTTCATCCTCAAAAGCTTTCTGAATGGTAGATGCTCACATTCTTATTTTAAAAATGTATTTTTAAAAACAGTCTGACTACTATTTACTTATTTATTGCTTGTGATTTGGATGAGTCGCCCCCTGACGGTCTTCTGTAAGGTATTAAAAAGTTGGCTTTTCCTCTGTGTAATTAAAATTAGGTGAGTCCAGATTTAGAGAATTATCTGATATTTGCGTTACTCCAAATTTGATTTTTTAAAATGTTTTTACATCAACAGTTAACTTATAAAATGCACATATATAAAGAGTGGAGGTCCTATTGTGATGTGGCTGTGTTTCATGATTTTAATGAAAACTTCATTTGCTGTGGATATCCGACCATGAAAGCATCTTCTCTACCACTGAGTTTTGTTTCTTCTCCATGCGTCAATTCGATACATTCTGTGTGATGCAGTTGTACAGCGCAGATGTCAAAGGTCCAGAGAGAAGGAGAGGTTAAGGAACAGCAGCCTCAGAACTGACCTTAATGCCATATGGCTGCTGGCCCCTTGCCTTCACCCCTGTCAAGCGCACAGCTGTGTTTTTGAGCACCAAAAACAAAATTCAGCAAACAGGAATCGGGACCTGGTAATAAATAGCAGAGCCTGCTTCTTCAGTTAGCATAACAAAAAAAGAAGCAAGATGGAGATACAAAGGGACTTTTTGTCAGATAGATACTAAAATGTGGATAGAAAGATTACCTTGGCCAGGCAACTAAACTCTGCTATCTAATAAGCATCAAAAGTTAGTATTAAAACAGGTGTGTGTCGCTGATAAAGCATTTATCTTCATTTCGATTCATAGGTCACATTGAGCTACAATTTGGAACAAATATATTGTGCTAACCCAACTACTTTGTCTTATAAAGCAAAGTTTTCCCCCCAGCACATGGTGCAAACTCAACCACTTTTAAGAGAAGGTATCTAATATAAATTAGGATCTAGGATGCCATGGCATCTTTGTGCAAATAAAGGGAATTATGTAGCATATACCTTAATTGTTGTGAAGTATTTAGCTTGCACCATTTGCATGACAATGTGTGTCAACATCATGCACATATATTTCTTGTCTCGTACAGAATTCCCATGACTATAAGCTTGTTCCATGAGCTTTGTATTTTTACTTTGTTTGAGCTGTACAAAGTATGTTTGTTTCTGGGCAAGATTCGAGATGTCAGTCATCACCATAAAGCCTCCATGGCATAGGGCCTGGTTGCTTGAGGAGCACCTGTCTCCCAAAGTATCTGCCTGGTCAGTTTGATCTAGCAAGGTTGACACACTCTGGGTTATATTGAAGCAGTGCATTCTGGAAGTGTACATTCTCTGGAGTGGCCACTGCCCTCTGGAATGAGATTCTATCTTACTGGTATTATTATTATCTTTATTGTCAGAGTACAACATGTGTACAATGAGATTGGCTGAGCCTCCCTTTGTGCATCCCCCGCCCCCCAACAACTCATAGTGAGAACAGAAGTCCCTAACTTAGACCCAATCTGATTACACTATGTGACCTGGTTGCACAATGCGCCGGCCTCACAAGTCTACCATACTATGTTGACATGAAGTTATTTTCCGTTCAGAAGTCTGACAGCCCACGGGTAGAAACTGTTCTTCAGCCTGTTGGTGCGGCTGGGGATGCTTCTGTATCTCCTACCCGATGGTAGAAGTGTGAAGAAGTGCTGACCCGGGTGTGAGTCATCCTTGAGAATTTTCCTCACTCTTCTAAGGCAACGAGCCCTAGCGAGGTCATCTAGTGGCATCAGGGAACAGCCTATGATGTTTTCTGCTGTGCTCACCACCCTCTGTAGTGTCTGTCTATCTGTGGCTGTCAAGCCAGCATACCACACCGTAATGCAATATGAGAGGATGCTTTCTATTGTGGGCCTGTAAAAGGAGGTCATCACTTTATTCTTTTGCAAGAACCTAAGGAAATGGTATTTTGGAAGACTTTAAGGACCTAGCTGTTCCTCCTTTGTAGATGACATCTTGATGTCTCTTTCTTCTCTTATGCTTCCCTCTGGGTTTTTTGTTTTTGTTTTGCCATCATTTTTATTTTGGGGGATTTGTGCTGTCTTTGTCTTCTTTGTTTTAAAATGTTTTAATAGTCATAAACCACCCAGAATTGCTGGAGTCAGGTGGCATATAAATTTAATAAATTAAATTAACTAAATCTGAGGCAACATGCCAGCCACCTTAAGGCATAGCCAGAGGTTCATTCGCAAGCTTTTTGTATCGAAGAACAATAGTAACATTATGAACAAAGCACTTTTCACTCTGTAAGACATTTTTAAGCTTAACTTGGAAAAAATGTTCTCGAGGCAATTTTGCATTAAAAGCCTGGATACATTTCATTTCTTTTTAATCATATCAATAATGCAATGTTATAAACCAATTGAGATTTTCAGAAAGAACTCTTAAAGTCTGGGAACATTATGGTGAAACCTGAGCCACTTTGGAAGCTAACCAAAGACTCACATAGAGGGAGATATTAATAAAGCTCCCTAGTTATATACATCTATTTATTTCTTGCTAATATATGGTAAATTAAATGCATAACTGACCAGCAGTAGGGTGCTAGCATTACAGCCTATTATGAGTTACTAGCACAAAGCACTCTTTGTGAAACAGAATATGAGGCTTTAATAGTTTAGCAGTCTCCAGAATCAACTTGCATGATATTATAGCCACATATCCGGGGTGGAAAGTGTTCTGAAGAAACATTTGGGAAACCAGTTTGGCTCAGACAAATACAAGACTTCTTCAATATGATAGTGGTATCGGGAAGGAGATAAACATAATTTGAACTGTGTTATAGGCGGAAGAAGAAATGGCAGGAAATGATGGGCGAATGAAGGCAACTATTCATTGAATAAAAATAATATTATTGTATGGCATGAAATATTGCTGGCATAGTGCAGTGTTTTTCCCTACCTGGATAAAACCTGCATTTTCCGTATTTCCTGGGAAATTTGGAAACTATAATGTCAAAAACTGATCGCATGAGATGCACATGCGATAAAGTGCTTAAGAAACTGGATTATATATTCCCTGAAGTTCTTCTTAATCTTTATCCATCAGTCAAGGGAATGCGAGTGTACATAAAATAATAAAAAATGTATATATTAAATTATATTAAAGGTATTAAATTATATTTCCTTGTAGCTAGGGAATTCTGACAATAGAAGGCCACGCATCTTAAAGTTGCCAAGTTTGAAAAACACTGAATCAAACCATGAAAGGAATCTGTATCACTGCCATAAACTCTTAAGGGTTCCTTTTCTTTTTAAAGTAGTGTTAGAGCAGTGTTCCCCCGATCCTCGGTCCGTGGACCAGCACTGGGCCATGGCATGCCAGAAACCGGGCCGTGGAAACAAGCAAACCCCCATCCACAGGATGTAGGCAGCATGCGAAACCACACCCCCTCTGATCCACGGAAAAGACCCTCTCCACAGACCTGGTCCCTCATGCCCAAAAGGTTGGGGGGGGGCACTGTGTTACGGTTAACAATTATTGACTTTGTTTATAGAAATGTTATAGTGATTATAATTTGATAATATATCTGATATCCATAAAGAAGAGGGGGTCAAATAATTCTTCAAAGCACCGGAGGGCAGGACAAGAAACAATGGTTGGCAACTAATCAGAAAGAGAAACAAGCTGGAATGAAGAAGAAACTTCCTAACAGTGAGAACTATTAACCAGTGGAACAGCTTGCCCTTAGATGTTGTGGGCACTCCATCACTGGATGTTTTTAAGAAGAGCCCAGACCAGTGATGGAGAACCTTTTTGTTGTGGTGTACACGTGCCTACACCCACAATGCAATGCAATGCAATGCGTCCCCCCCCCCACGCATGCACATGCAACATCCCTGCCCCACCCCCTTACCTGCACTGCACATGTGTGTGCCTCCCAGCTGATTTTCAGCCCGTTTGAGGCCGTTTTCGCCTTCCTGGAGGCTTGAGGGAAGCCTCTGCAGCCTCAGGAGGCTAAAAACGGGTCTGTTTCGGCACTTCCTGTATTTCTGGAAGGCACGTTTTTCCTGAGGCTGCAGAGGCTTCCCTTGAGGCTCCGGGAGGGCAAAAACAGCCTCAAATGGGCTGAAAATCAGCTGGGAGGGAGGTGCGCACATGTGCAGTGCAGGTAAGTTTGGCTAGAGCTCACGTGTCCGCATAAATGGCTCTGCGTACCACTTGTGGCACACGTGCCATAGGTTCGCCATCATGGGCCTAGACAGTCATTTATCTGAAATAGTATAGGTTCTCCTGCTTGAGCAGGGGGCTGGACTATAAGACCTCCAAGGTCCCTTCCAGCTCATTCATTCTATATACTTGAAATGACTGCATAAGTATAAATGTTGTTGCTTTCGATGCAGTTGTTAACTGTACAGGCCTGTCGACTACCAGGAATCTCTGGGAAATAATGTGTAAGGAATTTGCCATAGTTAGATTTGTGATCAGCTGCAAAAATGTAAAGTCTCCTTGGCAACTGGATCGCTAGTACTTCCAAAGCAGGATTTTGAACTCTTGTGTGAAGATCTGAAATGTGAGGAGTCCTATGAAGACGCAGCCAGCGGGGCTTCCTAGGCAGAAGATCATCTGTCCCTGAAACAAGAATGCGCAATTCCATTTGATTTGAGAGATACAATTTATATTTGGTGGTATGAATGGTATTTGATGGTCATGTTTTATTAAGACTTGTAAGTTAAGAACAGAAATGGCATATGATATATTTTAATCTAAATAAATCAATAAAACAAAATTTGTACAGAATAGTTATGTAATTATATTAAAGAAAAATATTTATATGAATGTCTGCTATTTACAGTATAGATTAAAGGTTACAATTCAGTAGCAACTCTTGTAAAGACACATGCAGCCAAGGCTATAAGGCATCTTTCTATTTTGACAGTTCAATCCAAAAATTATACATAACAGAACATTCATTTATACACAAAATTCTTCTATTAGTATAATTTGCTAATGTGTTGCTTACTTTGATATATTTCTTAACAAAGTTGTTGTCGGACAATTGAGGAATGGACACAAAATAAACATAGATTTAATCTCTGTGTTTTGCGTTTGATTTGCAAAAATCTTTGACTTCCAATAGCTAAACAAAATATTCTTGTAATTATATCCACAGTCTGAATTACATCATGCCGAAAGAAAAAAAATGTGAGGAACTGAAGTAATGTCTGTTCAGTTCTTAATTGCACAACACATTTGGTGACTCACAATATATATTATGGATAGATTCTTACTAATCAATATCATTGTTTTACTGAAAAATCAGTGTAGATTCCGGAAGTCTGGCTGCCATTTAATACTTCTTTCCTTTAAATCAAAAGCAAGAGAGGGCTAAAGGACATTTGATAGCTCAATTTTATTTATGTTTATTTGGAGGGAAGCTCTTTGTTCAGTGGGATTTAGGTCAATATGCAAAGCAGAGGTGGTATTCAGCAGGTTCTGACCAGTTCTGGAGAACCGGTAGCAGAAATTTTGAGTAGTTTGGAAAACCAGTGTTCTGACCCAAACCCTTTTCCAATAAAACAAACATGAACCAAAGGGAACCGAAATCTTTTAATGAGTCTTACGAATCCCTGGTTAAAAGGCTGCTGCAAATTAATTAACTTTGATAAGCACAAGCTTCGCCAAAACTGTACTAGTCTGCCAAGAATAACAGATAAGAAATATTTCACAACACAAGAGTCTTCAAATATGAACTTAAGATACTGTAATGTCCATGAGGCTGAGTTTCAAAACATCTTTGCTTCCTGCAAAGAGAGTTCTCTTCACAGCTGGCTTTTATCTTCTTGAAAGAGAGGCCATTACCTTGCAAACTTACTCCCGAGTGACTGTGCTGCTGCAGCTGCTCTTTCCTACAAGCAATCCTGTGCGCACATGCACTTGGCACAGGCTCCTCAGGAACCTCCTCATTGCTGCTGCCAGCCCCCACAATCTCTGAAGGCAGCAGTCAACTCCCTAATGGTCCTGGCCCCTCATCTGAGTCCTTGCTCTCCTCAGCCATCTGCACCTGCTGCCGGCTAACCACAACAACCGGCATATACCATCTCTGAATGGAGACTTACAGTATCCTTCCCCTTGCCACGTCCACAGAACCAGTAGTAAAAGAGTTTGAATCCCACCACTGATGCAAAGGCTTCAGTAATCCAAAATGAAGTATAAGGACCATATCCATCTTATTCATCAATATTCTAAGAAAATGACACTCTCAGATGTTGGGTGGGAGTGGGAGACAGGTTTCACAGGCTTAGAACAATGTGAAATAGACTATCTCCAAGCTATGTTTTAAATAATAGAAGTAGGTCATCCAACAATAATTTGTGTTTGCTTCAAATTTACTTCTAATTTCCAAATTCCTTTTAGATAAAAACTTCCATTCTTTGGGCATGATGGCTTGCCTGAATGAGAGGAACAACAAACTGTCAGATCAATACTATTTTCTGATTTCACAAAGCAGTGCTTATAACTATAGGAACTACTGCAGTTTTGATTTCCAATAATCTGTCTCTATTACGTATTCAAACCCTGCATAGGTAGGCAAGATCAAGGAAGCAGGAGCCTCATAGATTTTAGTAAAGCATTGTTAGTGCTAAATCTGGGATAGATACAGCAGAGAATCTTAGAAACTTCCCTGACTTACGACCATAATGCAGCCTGCCAATTACAGTCATGACATGATAGTCATAAACCAGGTCATCATGTGACTTTTTTTTTTGCAGTGGTCATTTACTGAACACTATCATATTAAATGAACCCATTGTTCAATAGGGGCGTTTTGTCACATACATACTGAAAGCAAATGCTGGTTTTTGATGAAAATGCTGTAAATCGCAGGATTGTGACTATGGGTTGCTATTCAGCAACCACAGCTGTTGGTTAAAGCTTGATTTAGAGTTGTTGACAACTGCATGTGGGTGTTGCTGCATATGTACACTGTGAAGGGCTTGATGGGTAATCACAGATTGCAGATGATTGCAACTGGGCTGATGGGCACACCTCCCAAAGTCCAATTGTGCATTGTGCAGAAGTGTGCACCCTGTGTGCCGATTGGTTGATTTGACTTCCCGTCCTGTGCTTTGCATTTTGAGTGGCACTTAGTCAGAATGTTACATTTGCAGAAATATAAATGGAACACCTATGCAACTGTCCCTGAACCTCAGGAGCATATGTTCCCTGATGTGCAGTGCTGCAGGTGTCCGTTCGACCCTTAAATTGGATATTAATTTTTAAAAATCCAGAAAGCAATGGCAAACCACTTCTGTGTGATTGTCAAGAAAACTACAAAGAGGTTTCCAGGGGTGGGATTCAAAATTTTCAACAATCTGTTCTGTGGGCGTGTCTTAATTGGTGGGTGTGGCTTTGTGATCATGTGACTAGGTGGGCGTGGCCAACTTGACATCACTCACATTAAGGGGCGCTTCTCCTCACCAGGCCTCTCATGACAGTGGGGATGTTGCAATGGTCGTAAGTGTGAAAAATGGTCATAAGACACTTTTTTCAGTGCCACTGTAACTTTGAATGGTCACTAAATGAACTGTTGTAAGTCAAGGATTACCTGTACAAAAATACAAAAAACTTCTTTGCTTGCAAAAAGCTGCCCTAAATACTAATCATTAGATTAAGAATACCTGCAAGCTGGAGTTACAAATCAGGCAGGGTACCAGAGCACCTTGAGGAATTAAAATAGTTAAAATACAATGATAACTATCAGCAGCCAACTCTTTCTCATAAAGTGAAACCCTTTAGCAGATAGGTCATTTAATTTCTCCAGAAAGAGCACATCCAGGAAAAGCAATCCTTAGATCCATTTGCACCACTTAAAGATCAGCTGGTCTCACTCATTTCACAAAATGTCCTAAAGAAAACATCCAGATTTAAGGAGAGGTCACAAGCCCCCCCAAAAGGCAGTAAAAAAATCAGTGTGAAGCTTGCATCCTGCCTCTTGGAAGTACACCCCAAAAGGACAGTACCAGATACCACTAAAGCAATGAAGGAAGACCCTCTCCCCAGATAGAAAAAGGAACCATGAGGCAGGAAAAAATTCAAACACAATACAAATAATTAAATCACAACAGTAGCTGTTGCTTGTTAAACCAATCACCAGAACAAATAGACACAGGAACTAGCCAGATTTCTCAACCCAGTTTCTTTTTAGGAACAGAGATTAATCTTTTTCCTTCCAAACAAAGCTGAATAGGGAAAACTATCCCATCAATAAACATAGGATTAAACATCACCAAGCACAGAACTAAACTTCACCAAAGAATAGTTTTAGACCAAAATTCAGAACAGGTATGTAGACTCATGTTTGAATGTCAATCTTTCTAGCTAGCCAAGAAGAAGTATTTCCAAGGGAATATATCCTCCCAACAGCAATGTAAAAAGCTTAAAACAACCCTTCCCTTTTAAGAAAGTATCAAGAAAGAACGAAAACCTCCTTTGGTGAAGTAAGTCTAGGCATACTGCCAAGAATGTAATAAGGGAAAAAACAAAAGGAGATTTCTTCTAACTACCAGTTCTTCGAACTGCTTAGAAAGTTAACAAGGGATTCTATAGAACCGGTCAGAACCAATAGAATCACACCCCTGGAGGTTTATGTGAAATCATCAGTACTTGAATTATATGCTGAAGACACTTTATTCTATATTAAAAGTTGTGTACATCAGAAAATTAATCTATTACTTCTTACTACCTTTGTACATTCTACTATTTGGAGGAAAAATAAAAATCAGTTTTCTGTTAACAGCCTCTATGCATAGAAACTACAAGATCTAGGGAAAGAAGCTACCTCCAAAGTGCCTTAAAATCTGCATGAAGATGCAGTATATGAAGACAACCTTCTTCAAACTGGCACCATATAGAAATAAAATCTGGATGACCCATTAGCTCACTTATATCTTGCTTGGATAAGGAGGTAGAATGGGAAATATAAGAGCAGCTTGGTACTCATCATAATTTACTTTGCTTCTAACTACTATATGCTACAAAACAAAAACAAAAGAGGCGCCTAGTTTTTAGTAGTGTTTTCTTCCACTGTTTCCTGAGACTGTACCAGACCTTAAAAGAGAGTCAAATTCCTTTCCTTTTCCATTGATTCACCTGGCTCCATGCCTGGGATAAGAGCACATTCTGCTCGCTGAGTCATGCTTGTTTTGTCTTAGAGACTCTTGGGGAAAGCTCAAATAGCTTATTTCTTGACCAAGAAAGCATTTTCTTTTCCTATCTAAAATGCCAGGCTTCTCTGTTAACGCAAATGGAGTGTAACATAGCTGAACTGAAGCAAATGGTTTTGTAGACCACACACACCTAACTGAATTTGAGGGATAACACAGGCAATCTGAGCTGCTATTGGATGATGCCTCAATCAAGATGCCAGTTTGTGGCTAATTCTGAACATGTACTGTATCTTCAGAATAACATAAAACTGGTTTTTGAGCCACTATGTCAGGAGGCTTCCCTTTGGGCTTAGGGAAAGATATTAGATAAAATACTGTAGAATCTTCCAGAAACCTTATCACCCATTTTATAACAGAATTTGGCCAGGAGATGGATGGATGGATAGAAAAATGATTAATAGATAGATAGATGGATAGATAATAGACAGAAGAGAGAGATAAAAACCATACTCAGTACTTCTCTAGAGTCTATTATTGATACTTCTGTAAAGTCTATATTTTCAAGATGGTCCAGCTCTACCTCTCCTTCAAAAATTTCCAAATACTCATACATTTAAGAATCACTCCTGTGTGGCTGATAGACACACAGCCAGTACCTCAGCCACACAGGTTCTTACAAAAAAGCCAACCAATCTGCAAACATCGACTTCATCAAGAAATAACAACACAGCCAACCAGCCCGCTTACAACAGAGCCAGCACACCACACCTCCCTACCAGTATTTATAGAGAGATGGCAGCTCCGATCACGCTTTGCTTGCACAAGCACGAAGCTCAAAGCACCAGTCTGAAGATGGCAAGTGGAACCTCACCAAAATGTCACCAAGATACTCTTAATCTTACTGCATCTTCATAGTGGGTGTCGGTTTGCTTCATGTATGGCTCGGAGGGGTTTGAAGTGGGTAGTGATGCAGCTGCAGTGCAGCTTCTGGTCCATGGTCGTGTCTCATCTTCTGAGTGGGTGTGAGTCTGTTTTCTACATGGAAGTGTGGTGGTGGCATCTTGTGTGGCTCTCATGGGTGTGGGTCTGGTGTCATTCTTCATGTTAGGTACTCGTCTGTTCATGAGGGCGGGTTTCCAAATGGCTGGAAGGCAGGAGGTATCATCTCGTTTGTTCATGCTGTGTGGGCATTTTTCTATCTCTATGGCTTCTCTGATTATTCTGCTGTTGAAGTGTTCGGTTTTGGCGATAGTTCTGGTATTTTTAAAGTCAATTTCATGTCCTGTAGCAAACCGACACCCACTATGAAGATGCAGCACGACCACGAACTCGAAGCCAAACAGCAAGATCACAGCTCACCAACTCAAATCCCCCAGCAACTAAGACCAACCTGAGCACAACCAAGCCCCCACCTGAACAGAACACGCCTCCAACCAATCAGAACACGGCCAACCCCCCAACCAATCAGAACACAGCCAAACCCCCTACCAATGAGAACACACCCCCACCAATCAGAACACAGCCAAGCCCCTACCCAATCAAGCCCCACCCCCATTAGCAGTTAAAAGGAAGAAGCAGCTGCAATCTCACATCACTCTGAGAAGCAAGAGCTGAAGACAGGAGCCTGAAGATGATGAATGAGACTTCATCGAAACGTTGCCTAGATACTGCGAATCTTACGCGGGAGAAAACCCGAACAACCAAAGATCCATATATATATATTCAGAAGACAACACATGACTGCAAACTTGAAACAGCTAGGACAATATAAACCTACCTCAACTGGCATTGAGATGAAGGTAACCTCATGAGGACAAAATATAAAAATGGTTATGGGTTATATTTATGCCATATTTAGAGGGACATGAGAATGAGCCCTATATTTCACAAGTTGCACATCGATAGTAGTTTTGGAGAATATTACAGAGCAATGATGGGTGTAGTACATACTTTATTTCTCATGTCTCTGCAAAGCCTCTGGTCAAACAAGTTTTTATAGAGCTTCAGGCATTATTTTGAAGAAACCAAGAATGCTGATGCAACCGCAGTTTTGAAATTTTGTTTGATTGTTAAAAGGATCAGGTAGAAATGGCCTACGAGGAAAAGTAAGCCTTCTTCCTCAAAGGTTTAGAGAAGTTTGGATAGTTATTTTTAGGATGCAATTAGATGGGTGGCAGCCTATGTATAACACATAACTTTTCATTTTAAAAAGGAGTGAAATTGCCAGGCTGACAGAGGGTGCTGTAATTCAGCAACAAAAGGGAGACCGCGTATTCCCTACCTTTGATTTGAAACAAGGAGGGATTGAACTTGTGCTGTGTGTTTAAATACTGCACTCAGGAACAGAGCAGTTGAGATTTGTCAATAGCTGTTTCTCATCATCATTGACATATAAAGTCTTGAGTATTTTCCTGGGTTCTCATTTCTTTTAGATGCAGCCATTGAATACAGTGGGGTACATTTTTGCATCAGCTGCAGTGTAGCTGTCTGAAGAAGCATTTATCCACCTGCTTTGATAGATCCAGTGACAAAGACTCTTCACACTGCTCACCATCACATGTTTTGCTACCTCCCAAGAGGACAACTGTAATAGTAATATGCTGTACATGAAGCTACCTTCAAAGATCACTCAGATGTCACAACTGGTCCAAAATGTACTGATAGAGGCAGTTGTGGGCAATTTTGCTCTCCTCATATTACATGCGTGATTTGTGAACTATCCTGGCTCCCAGTGGATTTTCAGGTCCAGTTAAAGATCACTTGCAAATCCTTTCATAGTATGAGGTGGGTTTTTTTCCAAAGTAAATTTGTATTAGTCATATTTCATACTAAAACACCACATTTACACTCATTACAGCGTTCAGTTTGCGGTGTTCACTCATATTGACATAATTGTTACTATTCTATATGTTATGTAGTTTTTTTCTACTTTTAACATAGAAGTATTTACAAATATATATACAATATTTCCCCATTTTACTATATAACTCCTACATATTCTTCATGTAACAACTTTACATCTGATACACAACCACTGATACCATACATTCCAGATCTTATAGTATTCCGTTTCTTCTCTGTCTTTTAACTCTGTAGTTAACCTGTCCACCTCTGCATACTCAAGAACCTTTCTTATTATCATTACCTCAGAAGGAGTGTCATCTTGTTTCCAATTTTGAGCAAAGGCAATTCTGGCCACTGTTATTATGTGTATCATAATGTATTGCAGTTTTCTGCGATATTTGTATGCCCAATAGAAATAGTTCCGGTTTCATCTTGATTTTTTGTTTAGTAATTTCTTCTAACCAATTCTTTACTTTAAGCCAAAGTTTCCTAACTTTAGGACAAGTCCACCACATGTGAAAGTAAGTTCCTTGCTTATAGTTACATCTCCAGCATTTCGCTGATCTGTTTGGAAACATTTTGGCCAATCTTGCTGAGGATAAATGCCAATGGTAGAACATTTTGTACAGTTTTCTTTGTAGGCTGCTAACATTGTTAAATTGTAATTTTTCTCCCACAATTTTTCCCAATGTTCCAATTCAATGCTATACCCAAAATTTTTGGCCCATATTATCATCATAGTATGAGGTTATTAAAGGGACCTTACCTTTCTACTTGTTTTTGCCCATCCCACTGGATCCAGACCCATCTATCAAGTACTGTGATCTGGCAGGACCCAAGAAGTGTATGCCTTCTCTGTTGTAGCACCTTTGGAGGTGCAATTCTGCTAGCATTTTGGAAGCTCTTGAAGACTTGGATGTTCACTTGGTCATGGAGCCTGGAATGGATGGTAAGCCTGTCATTGATAACTTGTCTTTAAGACTGAAGTTGAGCTGGGCCATCATTATTATTTTTTACTGTATTTTGTTTTTTTAACCTATGTGCACCATCCAGAGTTGCAATTGTGAGAATATATGATGATTAAATAAATGAATATCAATATATGAATTGATCAATATATGAATTTATTAAATAAATATTGTGCAATGTTCAACAACAGAGGAACCAATTACTCAAGAAATTGTGAGATTCTCTTTCAATGTGTACATAGAAACTAAAACAGCCATCTGTTCAGGATGCGTTAATATGAATTTCTGCTTGAGTGAGAAGTTGGTCTTAATTGTTCTGTTCCAACTCCATGATTCTATTCTTCTCATAATAAACCACAATCAGTTGGGTTTGACCTTTGAGTGGTGCAGTGGCCTAGAGGTGGAGCTCTCGCCTCACAATCAGAAGGTTGTGAGTTTGATCCCAAGTAGAGGCAGATATTTCTGTCTCTGGGCACAATGAGTTTATATCTGCTGCAAACTCCACATTGGAGACAGGAAAGGCATAGGCCAGTAAACACTCATCTCCATTCAGTTGCTCAGACTTCACCCCTCAAGGATTAAACAACAAAGAAGAAGTTGGGTTTGACCAATATACAAAGCCATAAGTCATTATGTATAGTACAAACTAATATACTGCACTGAATTTACATACATTGTAAAGCAAAACCAAACTATGGCATAATACACTGGACCACAGAAAGCCATTTCACTCTTCTAATTTTTCCCTCAGGAACTGAAAATAGTAGTAGCATTTTTATTTTCAGTGACTGAAGTCCTTTCTGTTTGATAAATGTAACTGATTTCATACAGCTCTAGGGAAAAAATAGCTATGTCATTTAATGTAAATTGAGCTTTAATTAAAATATAATTACATTTCAGGGTTTTTTTTCCTATTCTATTTATTTTCATTTGGTTCTCTTCATGAACTTTCAGGATACGTTCATTTTCAGAGGTAGTTTCTTTCACAATTTAACTATTATTCCATAATGAGAGAAAATGCTAAAGTTTAGCTCTGTTTGGAAAGACTTAAGACGTTTATTCTTCTTTTGTACATTCCAGGAAATGCTGAAGTACTTTTTTTCCAGCTAAGAAAAGAAGACGACATCTGTCATGTTGATTGAGGGGTGAGTAAAAGAACTCAGCTTGGGAATTCCCTACATAGCTGTGCTGAGAACGTATCCTTGGCCTTTGAGTTGTGTGTTATTTAGCCAATTGTGTTCAGGAATGCTTTATAATTAGTTTGTCTCTCCAAGGAAAGTACATTAAACTGCTGTCACTTGAGAATAAGAAGCACAGGGGAAAATGTAAACACCCATTTAATGCCCTCTGAATCTGTTTCATAAGCATCAATTTATTCAAGTCCTGTTTTAAGAGTAAAAGAAGCACCGTGTTCTTCAATAGTACTTATCTGTTCCAGTTGAAAGGGTCAGTTGCACAGCCTGAAAAATGAAATCTGACTCCCGCTCTGTGTCTATTTATCTTTGAGCCTCTCATGCATTTAAATAAACAAACAGGATTATTTCTCAAGCATTAACTTCTGAGTCTATAAAGACCAAATAAAACATGTTTGTGGTTTTAATTCTATGGGAAGCAGCCTTACCACATGTAAAAAAGCAATTTTGTCAAATCCCAGAAATACACTCTAAAAAGTCTTGGTCTCTGTGATGCTGTACATTATATTAAAAGGAAAGAATCCATTTGCTGCAAACTGCTTCTCAAATGAAACACGGCAGTGAAGTAATTGAGCCGAAGCTTTAATAGTGGCAGAAATTACAGAATGCTTGCCCACTCTGCTGATGGCATATTGCCAAAAATAGCATCACTTTGGCAAAATCTCTATTCCCTACATTACAGGCTATCAAAAAGTGGGCTGAAGCCATTCTTTCCTCATAACTAAGGCCCTCAAAATGTCTACATGCTTTACTGTTTCTCTTGTCTTGGAAAGAAATTGAGTCCACAAGCCTGCTGCAACAAACCTACCTTCCTCTCTGTTGATTGTGAAGTTGGAGGCAAGGGTGAAGAAATTTGTGTGTCAATCGATCTACCACAGCTTGGTGGGAGCTTCAAAACATCCTAGCTTGGGATGTTTGCCATTATAACTTCTTCATTGTTAGAAGTTATGAATGAAGCCATGTTAAATAAGAAAATACCTAAAACATGGTCAGAAGCTTATATCACACTTATTCCAAAAGAAGGGGCTGATCCATCACAAATTAAGAACTATAGACCTATTTCTTTACTGAATGCAGATTACAAAATCTTTGCTTCCATCTTGGCAGAAAGGCTCAAAAGATATCTAAATAACTTTATTCATCCTGACCAGAATGGATTCCTGCCAAGGAGACAAATTAGGGATAATATGAGGGTAATTCTGGACACTTTGGAATATTACGAGGCACACCCTGAAAAACAAATGGCTTTGGTATTTTTAGATGCCCAAAAAGCATTTGATAATGTGAATTGGAGATTTATGTTTTTGTTATTGGAACAGATGGGCTTTGCTAGAAAATTTATTCAAGCAATAGAAGCCATATATGACAAACAAACGGCTAGAGTGATGATAGAGGGAGATTTTACAGATTCTATTAATATAAGAAAAGGCACAAGACAAGGTTGCCCATTATCACCTTTGTTATTTGTATTGACTTTGGAAGTGCTGAATAGAAACATTAGAGAGGATCCAAATATAAAAGGAATGAAAATTAAGAAGGAGGAATTTAAATTGCAAGCCTTTGCGGATGATTTGGTTTTATTTTGGAAGATCCTCTAGGAACAGCTTTAAAGCTACTGGAAAAGATAGAGATTTATGGTGAGATGGCCGGTTTGAAAATAAACAAAGATAAAACAAAGATCTTGACAAAGAATATGTTATTAAAACAAAGAGATGAACTGGCAGATTTATTGAAAATTCAAGTTACGAATAAGGTCAAATATCTGGGGATATATTTGACGTCAAGATGTACTGCATTGAAAGAGAATAACTATATCAAACTTAAACAACAGATAGCATCTGATTTGAAAAAATGGGAAAATCTACAATTGTCATTGATAGGTAGAATATCAACAATCAAGATGAATATTTTACCCAGAATTTTATATTTATTCCAAACCATACCAATCAGGCTTGGTAAAGATTACTTTGAAGAATTAAATAAAATTGTGTTGAAGTTCATATGGCAAGGTAAGAAAGCCAGAATAAAATTAAAACTCCTGCAAGATGCTAGAATTAGAGGAGGTTTTGGCCTCCCGAATTGGGAGTTGTATTACCAAGCTGCAAATTTAATGTGGGTTAAGGATTGGATAACATTAAGAAAGACTAGATTGTTGACTCTAGAGGGGCATGATTTATTACTGGGATGGCATGCTTTTCTGTGGTATAAGGGAACCAAATCGCAGGGCTATTTTAGAAGGCATTATATAATGTCTTTATGGTTGAATTGGGAGAAAATTAAGAGAAAATGTTATTTGAAAATCCCAGTCTGGTTATCAACTATTGAAGCTTTTTCTTATCCTATAATATATGAGAAGGAACAAACAGTTAGATATGGGGAAATATTGGATGAAAAGAGTGAACTTAAAACAATGCAAAAACTAGAAGAACAAGGCATAAAGATGAATTGGTTTTCATATGCGCAAATACATTCAAGGTATCTTATAGATTCTAAAGCGGAGGGATTTTATGATAAATTGACTGATCTAGACAGGATCTTGACAGGTACTGATGAAAAAATGATTAAAAAAATTATACACTTATTTGTTGGAAATTTTATTAGAGGAGGAACAAGTTAAAGAAACGATGATTGTTTGGGGGAAGAATTTTGGATATGGGATTGATTTGGAGAATTGGGAAAAACTGTGGTCTCAAAATTATAAAATGACAATGTCAACAGCTTATAAAGAAAACTTGTATAAGATGTTTTACAGGTGGCATTTTCCCCCGACAAGAACTGCAAGAATGTTTAAGAACAAATCTGAAAAATGTTGGAAATGTCATCAGATACCTGGCTCATACTACCATATGTGGTGGACTTGTGAGGACGCTAGAAAATATTGGACTAAAATTCGCATATGGTTGGAAAAAATGACAAAGACACATATAGACTTGAAACCAGAGATTTTTTTATTGGGAATCTTACCTGATATATATAATAAAAATTTGAAGTATTTGATTGTAAATATATTAATAGCGGCTAGGATTGTATTTGCTAAGAACTGGAAGAGTGAGAAAATTCCATCAGAAGAAGAAATTATTAAGAAAATATTGGATTGTGCTGAAATGAGCAAATTGACATTTGAAATCAGAGAACAAGAAGATAAACAATTTTATGAAGTTTGGGATCTTTTTTATCAATGGTTAGATAATAAAACATAATGATAGAATATTCAGATTTAGCATAAAAAAATTTTTTTTCTTAATATTATCTTTATAAAACATTATTAAGGTAGATTTGGTATGATCTTATGATTTATTGCAAAATAAATTAAGCAAACTATAGTTATCTCGTTAAAATATGAATTTACAAAATTATAAATGATTTTTTTTTTAGTGATGATATTAGGTTATACAATTATTGATTGATAATATGAGCTATTATGTAATATAATTATACTAGTGATTAGGAAATGGATGCACAAAAAAAAGTGGTAAACCAATCGATGCACTGTATGTAAATTTATGAAGAAGGATCTTTTTATGTTTTTTGTGGTATGTTTATGTTTATTTTGTTATGTATGTTTATGTTTATCTTGTTATTAAAAAAAAAAAATTATTTAAAAAAAAAAACATCCTAGCTTGGGATGTTTGCCATTATAACTTCTTTTCCATGAGAAGAATCTTCCCAACATCAAAATCTTCTCTATGACCAGACCCTGCAGTGAGGAGTTGGCCTGCCTTGATGTTGGGCTTGGACAACCTTGAACTACTCTGCCTACGGTTGGACTTAAGTGTAGTACACAAAATTATCTGCTACAATGTCCTAACAGTCAATGACTACTTCAGCTTCAACCGTAACAATACAAGAGCACACAACAGATACAAGCTCAATGTTAACCGCTCCAAACTTGGTTGCAGAAAGTACGACTTCAGCAACAGAGTGGTCAATGCCTGGAATGCACTACCTGACTCTGTTGTTACATCATCTAACCCTCACTCATTTCACCTTAAACTATCCACTATTGGCCTCACTCTATTCCTAAGAGGTCTGTAGGGAGCGTGCATAAGCGCACAATCATGCCTACCATCTCTGTCATATTGTCCCCATTTATTCGTACCTATTTCCTGTACTCTTACTCATGTTTATACTTATTATTTTGTAAGTGATTGACAAATCAAATCAAATCAAATCAAATCAAAAATAAATAAATAAATAAATAAATAAATAAATAACTTGCTTCAGCGTTACAACTTCCAATGGTTTATACCAGGGCTCTTCAAACTTGACAGCTTTAAGACTTGTGGACTTCAACCCCCAGAATCCCTCCTCCAGTCATGTTAGCTCAGGAATTCTGGGAGTTGAAGTCCACAAGTCTTAAACTTGCCAAATTTGAAGACTCTTGGTTTATATAATATGCAGAGAGAAGAATTTAAATATCCACAACATGATAAACTAAACCATTAATTTAATAAAAACATATAACAGCAAAATAGGTGTTAGATCAGTGTTTACCTATTGCTTATTATGACAAGTCAATGATGGGCTGCAACAACTGGTTTAACAACTGGTTTTGTGAGCGCACACGCAGCGTTCAAAAACTACCAATTTTAGCCTCTAAAGTGTACCTTCTAGGGTATCGCAAGTGAGGAAAACAGCTGAGGAATGACAATCCACAGTGCCTCACAAATCAGCTAAGCTGAAAAACAAGGAAATATAGGACAGGATAGGGCAGGGGTAGGAAAGCAGGGCCAGCTGATCACTGGAACTACCGGTTTGCTAGAACCGGACTGAACCAGAGGTGGTATTCAGCGGGTTCTGACCAGTTCTGGAGAACCGGTAGTGGAAATTTTGAGTAGTTTGGAGAACCGGCAAATACCACCTCTGATTAGCCCCGCCCCCATCTATTCTCTGCTTCCCGAATCCCAGCTGATCATCTGGGTCTTCTTTTGTTGCCCTGCACAGGAGAACAGAGCTGGAAAGCAAGTTAGTGGGGTGGAGAGGGAATGGGATTTTGCAGTAACCTTCACCCAGGAGTGGGGAGGGAATGGAGATTTTACAGTATCCTTCCCCTGGAGTAGGGTGGGAGATTTGCAATATCCTTCCCCTGCCACGCCCACCAAACCACGTCCACCAAGCCATGCCACATCCACCAAGCCACGGACACAGAAACGGGAGTATAAAATTTTGAATCCCATCACTGGTCCGAGCCAGCAACAGCCCTCCACTGTAACAAGCAATAGGTAAACACTGAACCCCCTAGAAGAGGGACTGGAATGCCCTCTGAAAAATTTTGAACAACCCTCTGAAGGCCACCATGGAGGGGATAGCCTGATTTCCAAGGATAAGTTGTTCCATAGTATCAGCATTGCCACCGAGAACAGCTCCTTTCTAGAAGTCAAGAATAATGAGGGGCTTCTTCTTGATGCTTTAATTAGGTCAGGCCAATGCTGGTTGGAAAAGGCCACATTTCAAGTACCCAGAGGCAAAGCCATAGAGGTTTTATAGGTTAAATTGTACCCAGATTAGGGTTGGCAACATGCAAGGTGAACAGTATCAGCATAACAGGCCTTCATTATCAGGAGCCAGTAATACCCAGGACGCTACATTCTGGACCAATGGGTTTGCTTAATGGCTTAATGTTCACTTAACGACTGCTGCAAAAGTTGTAAATTCGGGTGAGACATGTGATGACCTGCTTAAGAACTGGCATGACTTACAACCATAATTCCAAGTTCAGTTATGGTTGCAAGTCAATTATTATCTGTAGATGGAGTTGAGATATATTTGAGAACATTCCATTAACTTTACTCAGGCAAAGCAAAATTGACATTTAAAGCCTAATGCTTTAAAAGTGTGTCATAAAATAGGAAGATTCTCTTGTACCATGTCGTTCTCTATTTGCTTTTCCCTGAACAAATAATCTTATTGTGTGGGCGTTTTCTACACCTTATTTTGCACATGCTATATGCATTAGTATTTTTCTTCAATCAGCTCTATTTTTCTTCTCTCATATTATCAGTATTTTTTGAAAATATCAAGCAAAAATCTCTAGTATCAAGAAATGCTTTCAGAAATGTAATTTAACCAGGCATAATGTAGTGTGTTTCAAAATTTAAAAAATAATACGGTGTAGCAGAAATTAGGCTGCGGGATAAACTGGCAGCCTTTCTTCCTGCAGGAGGCACGTTAAAATAATTATTTTATTTCCTATGAAATCAGATCCTGATCTCTGCTCTTCAGGCATATGGCCAGAAACAAAGACCTTCCCAACTACAATATGTCCAAGATCATATGGACTGGATGTCTCTTAGACTGAATGTAACTCAGACTTAAAGTAAAGCTGAATCCTAATCTCACAACTCTCCTTGCCAAATGCAATATGCCTAATGGTGACATTGGCAAGGAACCCCACTTCTTTTTAATTTGGATTCCCAAATTAAAACCAGAGAACGGTCAGTGTTGGATTTGAAACAGCAGACCCATTATTAATACTTGTGTGAACACAGTAGCCCTCCAGATCTGATGCTCCTCAGCAACACACACACACACACACTTTTTTTAAACAAGGAAGGGAAAGCATGCAAAGAAGAGCTTCTGAAACTCTTTTTACATCTCTTTTAACACTGGAAACAGGAGCCATATGCATTTTCTTCTCTGTAGTAATAAGTTGTCTCAACACAGTTATATGCATACTATTGCATATATGTGTGTGTTTGTGTGTACATGTTATCTCACTAAAAACCAATCAGTGGGGTGTTCATCCATATTGCTAATTAGGGTACATATGTGTGGTGCCTGTGTACATGTGTATCTGTGCTTCCCTCATGTTGCTTGGTGAGGTGAACGTGTACACTGGAAAGCACAGGGCTGGATGCATCTTCTCTGCTAGGAATCCTGTAACTAGAAGGGAGGAGGCTGAGTAAGGAGAAGTCAACAATTCTGAGCAATTATCCATCTGTTTCTCCCAAGGGGATGGAGTGGGAGACTTATTTCTGATTATTTTCCTTCTCAGAAGTTCTCCGACTGTTTTCAAATTTCATTTTTCCATTGTTGCCTCCTCCTCCTCCTCCTCCCCTTCGTATACCGTAATTTTTTCCCAGTATTCTGCTGATCAATTTGCTACTCCCAAGAAGGTCTAGTCTATTTTTAACTGCATTTTCTCTTGTTTTTAGCTGGCTTTTCTTGCCACATCAAATCTTCTTCTATTCTGTGCTTTTCTTGGTGAGTTATCCTGCTGACAGACTGACATGGATGGACAGACTTGACAAAGTCCTGAGCCCTTGGGCATTTTTTTTTGTTTCAAATTCTGTCCAGTTGTAAAGAATAAAAAAGGATACCTGAATTAGCATACATACAGTTTCAGATGCTCTGCATTACAAATACTTCAAACTATATCGATATTCTCTGCAATAAAATGAAAATTATTCCTAAGCAAAACATATAACTGTCTAGAGATGATTTGAATGTATTATCAAATCTGCCAGCAGTGTTGGCTGCCGGAAGTTTTTAGTTTTAACACTCCATGATTTTCTCATTTATTAATTATATTGATATATTGCCTTTTCATCCAGGGGCCAAAGATAGCATATGTAGCACCTTCATTCCTCTTCCATTTTTCTTCATTAACAATCCTGCAAGATCGGCCAAACTAAAAAGGAGTGACTGATCCAGTTTGCTTTAAGGCCGATTAAATCTAAACCCAGCCAATTCTTTAACTGACAGGCATTGGTTTCTTTCCTTGAAATCTACGCATTATTTCATTAAAGTCTATTCCTTAAAAATGGTTGAAGATACTCTGGTGCTTATTTTTAATTCAGGTATAGATATGCACGGTGAACAATCTGAAAACAAATCAGATTTATCTGTCACTAGCCAGAAAGGAGTGGTTTTTTAAAAAAAATAATCCTAAACCACAAAGACTATTTAGAAGCACCAGAAATATAGCAGGTCAAAGAAAATATTGGTTTGGTGAATTCTGCTCCATATAATGAACTGCTTTACAGTTTATAAAAGCTTGTGGAAAAGTTATTTTTAATTAACACAATTCATCATAGTAGTACTCTATACATTTTACTTTCAGAAAATGGGAATTTGGGAAAGGTCACTGGAGAGAGGACTTAAAGTAGAGAGTGACTTAATTTTCCAGAGAAAAGATTCCCAGAACAGCGTAGTAGCAAAATACTACAAATCAAAAAAATGTTCTATTAGGAAAAGAGAGAAACGAACAACAGTCTCCAAGCTTGAATTGAGTAATGAACAAAACACTGCCCAAATTAAATCCACAACACATTTTGCTTTGTCAAATTTGTCTTGTTTTCTGTAAACCATTTTCTCTTTGCTGATAAATTGACTATTCATAATAGACACACTTGAGTTGCTGGAACAGATGGCCACTGGAATTAGCAATCACAGAAGTTTGGACCTCAAACAAAACTGCAGGCTTTATTTGAGGCCCTCATTAAACAGGCATAGTATTGTTAAGGCAGTTTGCAACTGAATTACAGTCTTCTAGGAAAATCTATGGTGACTCTTATATACCAATTACACAAGAGTGCTGGCCTGAGTACAGAGTCTGTGAACCCTGATGATCTGACTGGATTAATCATGGGTCTGCTGACTGTGATGGATCCAAAGCTTTAGCAGACTTCCTAAGACAGGAGTCCCCAAACTTGGCAACTTTAAGACTTGTGGACTTCAAGTCAGCAAAGCTGGCTGAGGAATTCTGGCAGTTGAAGTCCACAAGCACTCTACACAACACAATTTTAGCTACCATAGACGCTGAACTCCATGGTACCTCAATAGCTCCCACAAAGATGGACTTCAAACCATTAGGAATATCATCACCATATTGTGTGTGACTATATTTGCTTGTAACTTTTACCTTTGGCAACAACTTATTGTTGTAAATTAATATCACAGTCATGGATAGCCATGGCTTCACAGTATGAGAACACCTTCATGGCTGATAGTTCAGAACAGAATAATAGAGTGGGAAGGTCTTCTATTCCCATTCCCTTTCAAAACAGAAAACTTTATGCCATTTCAGACCAATGGTTGTCCAATCCCTTCTTAAAAACCTCCAGTGTTGGAGCACCAGAGGTGATATTCAGCGGGTTCTGACCAGTTCTGGAGAACCACTAGTGAAAATTTTGAGTAGTTTGGAGAACTGGCAAATACCACCTCTGACTGGCCCCGCCCCCATCTATTCTCTGCCTCCCGAGTCCTAGCTGATTGGCTGGGTCTTCTTTTGTTGTCCTGCACAGGAGAATGGAGCTGGAAAGCAGGTTAGCGGGGTGGGGAGGGAATGGAGATTTTACAGTATCCTTCCCCTGCCACACCCACCTAGCCAAAGCCACAGAAACGGTAGTTAAAAAAAAAATTAATTCCACCATCGTGGAGCACCCACAACTTCTGGAGGCAAGTTATTCCACTGATTAATTTTTCTAACCATCAGGAAAATTCTTTTTAGTTCTAGGTTGGTTCTCTCCTTTATTAGTTTCCTTCCATTACTTTTTGCCCTGCAATGATGCCTCAAAACCTGAAGCAGGTTCTCACAAGCATCGAGAAACAACAGAACAATGATATTAACATGGGAACCAGATCTTGTAACAAAATCCAGACATCTATTTTGCTCCCACATTTACACCAACATTACCATTATACAATAACTTCATACAGTAGATTAGAGCTGACTTCGTATACTTATCTTTTGTATGATATATGCCATCATCTGAAAGCGTTCTTGATTCTATGTAGGACAAACAACCCAACCTTTATGTGAAAGAACTAATGGATATAAGTTTGACATCAGGATTCAAAAAGACAAAAAGACAGCAGAGTATTTTAACCACCCAGGACACTCCATTACAAATCTCCCAGTAGCTATTTTGGAATGAAGCAACACTACAACACAACTAAATGATAAGATGCTGAGCTCATATACATCAAAGGCTTCCAGGATATCTCAGGTCTCCACAAACATAATGGATATTTAACACATTACAGCTGTTAATTGGCAACATACTGGCAAGCTATCTTGCAATAACCTGCATCTATGTAGTGTAACCATTCTGCCTTCTCCTTTCTTCCCTACCTCAACCCAATTTAAATCCTACAACAGTTTGGCTACTCTATAGAGCTGCTAAAGTGCACTGTAGTTCACAAAGCTTATCTCTTTTTATGAAATGTACCTGAAAAGGTACTATTGGACTCCTGATTTTTAATTTGGCAGTTAGGTTTGAGTTTTCTTGAAATAAGCCTAACTACATGCATTGAACAAGAACCAGAACAAAAACCACAGAGCAGTTACCAAACCATTCTCTACGTAGTGTCTCTTAGTTTAATGAATGATTTAGGTATAAGGATGTAGACAGGGTGCTCAGGACTCTGAGCATAGCCACCTGCTCTTTAGATCTATGTCCAGAAGTGATATTCAGCAGGTTCTGACCAGTTCTGGAGAACCGGTACTTCACATATTCTCTAGAACCGGTTGTTAACATTCTAAGCAGTTTGCTGGTACTTTGCTTGTGTGGAGTGACCATTCAAAGTTACAATGGCACTGGAAAAGGTGACTTATGACGTGACTTATGACCATTTTTCACACTTACGACTGTTGCAGCATCCCCACTGTCATGAGAGGCCAGGAGAGGAAATGCATGCCTCGATGTGAGTGATATTGAGTTGGCCACGCCCAGCCAATAACATGACCACCAAGCCATGTCCACCCAGTCACATGACCACCAAGCCACTCCCACCACCTAAGCCATGCCCACAGAACCGGTTGTTAAGAAATTTGAATCCCACCCCTGTCTCCAAGCCTTACTCCCGAGTCACCCCTTTTGTCTCAGCTGGTCTTGCCTTCTAGTAGCTCTGTGCAGACGCACACTGGGAACAGGCTCCCCTTGTTCCTCGGCCTCACTGCTGCCAGGCTCCGGAGGCTCTGGAGGCAGCACCCCACTCCCAAGTGGCCCTGGCCCCATCTCTGCATCGGACGCAGGACCCCCATCCGAGTCCTTTCCAGACTCCCAGACTGGTCCCTGTTCTTCCCCACTGTCCGATTCCACTGCCATCTGCACAGGTTGCTGGAGAACCACAACAGTCCCTGCAAAATATGCCTTTTCCATAGGTCACACATTAATGAATTGTACTTAATGAACCAGTTTTGGTTCACATGCAGTAATTTCTCCCTGAGCAACATAATAGCTTGGCAGAAGAGGAAGTCTTGAGTTTTGAACAGGAAGAAAAGTCAAAGAAGGAGTTTCAAGAATGGGTATGGACACAAACACACACGCACACACCCTGAAATGAATAATGTAATTGAATATGATTCATTGGACCATATCAGCTAATTACCCGAATCACTCTTTGCATTTTGCTCTTGTGTTTCCTTGTGAGGTAGTCCTCGACTTATGACAGTTCATTTAGTGACTGTTCAAAGTTAAAACGGCACTGGAAAAAAGTGACTTATGACCATTTTTCATACTCACAACTGTTGCAACCACCCCATGGTCACATGATCAAAATTTAGGCACTTGGCAACGGGTTCATATTTATGATGGTTGCAACCTTTGGACAAGCCAAGTCTATGGGGAAGCCAGATTCATTTTACAGCCATGTTCCTAACTTAACAGTTGCAGTGATTCACTTAACAACGGTGGTAAGAAAAGTTGTAAAATGGGACAAACCCGCTTTACAAATGTTTCACTTAGCAACATAAATTAGGGTCTCACTTGTGATCGTAAGTCGAGGACTACCTACAGAACTATTTGAAGGGTAGCTGAGAACTTTTTTTATTTTTTTTAGATTCCATCAGGTTTCTTCCTGCCCCCACTTCTGTAGCTAAGGCTGATTTCACATCTCAGCGGTTGCTTCTTGCTTCAGAACCCAGCAAGACACAGGCAAATAATACAACAAAGCAGGCAGAGAGATATTGAACAGTAATTTGTGGTTTGGGTATAGCATGTTGTCAGCGTATTATTCTCCTCATTTTCATTTGTGGAAAGACCAAGGATAAGTGACTGCTGGCTACTTGACTTTTTTTTTTCCAAAGTTTTTATTTTTTACAACAAACATACAAACAAAACATAAAAAACATAAAAACATGACTTTTTGGCTACTTGCCTTTTTTATAGGTGTTTCTGCTGTGATTAATTAAAATTAATTTTTATTCATTCATTTGAGACAAATCACGCTAGGAGCAGCATGTCATCAGACAAACATGCATTTTCATAGCTCCTTTCTCCATGTTAGGTTTCAATACAGGATCAAAGCCACTTTTGGTCTTTTTTCTTTCTTTACAAAATTCTAGGGATAAATTGATTTCAGCTGTGCCAGATTTAATATGCATTTTTATTTGTACACTAGAATTTGTCACATAGAGCCAAGTGCAAAAGGCATCAACATAGGATTCTGTCACACTCCAGAAGTGCTTCAATCTTCCACCTTCTATGTGTCCACATGAAGCAACAGGACTTTAAGAACTCAATAACAGTTGTGCTATTAAATGCCATTAAGTAACAGGCAGAGGAAACTGTGTGATGCAATTTGCAATGCTTCTTCTGGAGGTATGTGTGTGTGTGGGGGGGGCGGGGTGCCTTCCAGTTCCCAGGATCTCCCACCTTGTTCTGTCTCCTCTTCCAGAAGCCTTCTGTCTCCATCTCTCCTTGGTTTCTTTTTCCATAGCTTTGTTGTGGTCCGCCGGCAGCCTGCGGAGATGGCAGCAGAGTTGGACAGTGGGGAGGAACATGGCCCAGTCCAGGAGTCTGGGGAGGATTCGGACAAGGGTCCTGTATCCAATACAGAGATGGGGCCAGGACCATCTGGGAGTTATGTGCTGACTCCGGAGCCTCCAGAATCTGACCACAGCGAGGCAGAGGAACAAGGGGAGCCTGTTCCCAGTGTGTGCTGCGCAGAGCTGCCAGAAGGCAAGAACAACCAGTTTCAGCAAAAGGGGTGACTCAGAAGTAAGACTTGGAGGTGATTGGCCCCTCCCATAAGACATAAAGGAGGAACAAAGGGACATGAGTCATTGCAGGAAGCAACTTTGTTTGTACTGGTTGGTTTGAAACTTGAAGCTCTGTGTTGAATTTGTGCTCCAGTTGACCTTGTATAGCTAATTGGACATTTAGTCGTTGGCAGCATTTCAAGTAAGATAAAGGTGCATACTTATCAGACATATCCTGAAGGACTTTGGCAGACTTCCATGGGACTATTTACAAACTGTTTGAGTCTCATTACGGGATGTGAAAGACTAAAATTCACAGCCATTGAAATAAAGAAAAAAGGGTTTTGGGACTAACGTGTGTTTGTTAGTGTCTCAATAAGCCTTGGGCAGAACAAGTCTATCATTCTCCAGCAAATGGAAGAGGAAAATAGAATGGAATGGAATGGAATAGGAATAGAAATGGAAGGTGCCTCAGCGTGTTTTCATTTAGTATCTAAGACAAACGGGGAGCTGGCTTTGAATAAGTTAGATGATCAGCACATTTTGGTTTTCTTTTAACATTTGCATTAATTTTTTTTAAAAATGTTATGCTCTAATTCAGAGGTCTCCAAACTTGGCAACTTTAAGACTTGTGGACTTCAACTCCCATAATTCCTCAGCCAGCAAAGCTGGGAGGGTAGAATGGCCACAAAACTTGTCTTATAAAGCAGGAATCAGAATCAGAACAGACCTGAAAGGACCTTGGAGGTCTTCTCATTCAGTGCCCCGCTCAAGCAGGAGATCCTATACCAATTCAAACAAGTGACTACTGTCCAGTCTCTTCTTAACCTCTGGTGATGCAAGCTGTTCCACTGGTTAATTGTTCTCACTGTTAGGAAGTTTCCTCCTCAATTCCAGGTTGCTTTTTTCCTTGATTGGTTTCCGTCCATTGTTTCTTGTCCTGCCCTCTGGTGCTTTAGAAAAATAAATTAACCCCCTTCTCTTTCTGGCAGTCTCTCAAATATTGGAATACTGCTATCATGTCCCCACTAGTCTTTCTTTTCTCTAGGCTAGCCAAACCCAGGTCCTGCAACCATTCCTTGTATATTTGTTCTAGTGATAGCATATTTATTGTTCCTGGTTTTTTTATTAACTCTATCAGGAATTCTGAGGGAGAAAAGTTGTTAGTGATCAAGATAGTAGTGTTTGACGGGTAAGTAAAAGATTAAGTAAAAATTACACATTTATTTGTTTCTTTAGAGAATCTATATGGTCATCGGTCTTACAGACTAACCCTGAATGTCTCAAAGCAAAACAAAAACAAGATAAAACACAACAGAAAGTTCTCTCTAAGACAACATAGCAATTCATACCACTAGCTTCTTAATTCATTCTCATCCTAGTCAATGCTTGGGTGAAAAGCTAGGTCTTCGTGGTCTACTGGAAAGCTAAAAGGGTAGGGTAGGCCTCCTTAGATATCAGGGGGGAAATAGTTCCAAAGGGCTGGAGTAGGCAGTAGAGAAGCAATGCCTTCAAGGCTGCACAAGATGACAATGTTTGAGGATGGGATCTGAACTGGGTCCACCCTATCTAACCTGATAACAGATAATCAGAGTTGGAAGGGACCTTGTAGGTCATCTAGTCCAACCCCCCGCCCAAGCAGGAGACCCTACACCATTTCTGACAAATGGCAGTCCAATCTCTTCTTGAAAGTCTCAAGTGATGGCGCTCCCAGAACTTCCGAGGGAAAGCTGTTCCATTGGTTGATTGTTCTCATTGTCAGAAAGTTTCTCCTTATTTCCAGGTTAAATCTCTCCTTGTTCAGTTTCCATCCGTTATTCCTCGTCTGGCCTACAGGCGCTTTAGAAAATAGCCTGACCCCTTCCTCCCTGTGACAGCCCCTCAAATATTGGAAGACTGTTATCATGTCTCCTCTGGTCCTTCTCTTCACTAGACTAGCCAAGCCCAGTTCCTGTAACCATTCTTCATATGTTTTAGCCTCCAGTCGCCTAATCATCCTTGTTGCTCTTCTCTGTACTTTTTCTAGAGTCTAGTTCACCTAAAGACCCAGTTGGATGGACAGTCGTTTCAAGGAAAGTGCATGGGAAAGTCTTTTGCTTTGCTTTACAGAAGAAATCTGAGCAGCTTCAGTGCTGAAATAATGCTCATCTCCATGTCCCCCTTACCAGGGCATAAAATTCCCTGTGAACTGTTTTTAAATAATGTAAATTCCTGAAGATGTCTTGATCTCCTCTTGAGTTTATTACAGGAACAGATTATTAAACAGTGAGCATTTAGAAAAGAATGCATTCCTTGGCAGAAGCTAGCATAGTTTTAGGAAGAATAAATCATCCAATAGAAGAGAATATATGTGACTCAGGGTTAAACTGTAGAGTCCTTGATGCTCTCTGAGCTTGGTTGTTTCTTAGTTGTATATAAACAGAGAGCAAACCCCACACTCAGTAGAACTGGGGGATATTGCCTACTTGGGTAATGAAATGCATGCAAGCAAACAGCCAAACTCAGAGAACATCCAAGACTCCACAGAATAAATCATGGGAAACTAGTTTTCTTCCTTGATAGAGCAACCACTTTAACCCACCATAGGAATGTGGTGGATGTAAACATCAGCAAAACATTCAGTCAAATCTCATATTAATTTTTGGTAGGAAAAATGGTAAGATACAGGTTAATCTATGCTACCACCATGAATAGAGAATTGTTGAAAAATTATATCCAATTAATATATATCAGTGGCTTTGTGTTAAACTGAAAGCAAAGGTTGAATGGTATACCACGCTCCATTCGGTGTCTTGTGCAGTTCAACACATTTATAAATGACTTTGCTGACAGATTAGAAAATGTAGCATCACATTTGCAGATTACATAAAAGAGGATACCAAACATCTTAGAGTGTCAAGATTGAAGAGTATCTTCACAAACTCAGCAGAAACCTGAAAACGTAATGCAAAATCCTACATTTAGATTTAAAAATTAATATAGGATAGTTCTCTAGATTGAATGCTGAAGCCAATGGTATGGAGCAGCTTCTCAAAACAAAACGCGGTCTTAGGCTTCATCAGCAGAAGTATACTGTCAAACTGGAAATAAACCTTGCTCCTCTCTGTTCTGCAACGGTCAAATGACAAATATTACATGCAATTGTAGGCATGTGTGTTTAAGGGAGAACATCAAGAAACTCAAGAATGTCTGGAAGATACCAGTCAAGATGAAAAGAAGAAAAAAGGAATGGTTGGAGGCACAGGCATTGGGTATGTTCAGCCTTGAGAAGATAAAACTGCGGGGAGGCAATAGCTGTCACCAAATATCTGAAGGATTGTCAGGAAGTAGATAAGGCATAACTGTCCAGAAACTGTTTCAGGAGACAGGACAAGAAATCATGGGTTTAAATTGTAAGAAAATAGATTTTTGTTGGCTATCAGGAAAATGGTAATGGTAATTGCTGTTCAGTAATGGAACAAACTGTCTTGGAAAGTGATGGATTTTTTTTTCTTCAGAAGTTGCCGTCTGTTGAGTATGCTTTATTGCTGGATTCCTACACTGACAAGATTGTTTAATTATCAGAGGTGTCAAACTGGTGGCCCTCGGGCCAGATGCATCACATGCAGGCCACACCTACCCCAGCTCCGCGAATGGGAAAATATCACAAAATGCCACGTGACGGCAATGTGACAGCGTGAGTTTGACGCCTGTGGATTAGATGAACTTTAATGTCCCTTCCAGCTGCAAAATTTTAGGGTTTGATGGTTCTGTGAATTACTCGAGTTGTCTTCTCTTATTCTGTGCAGATCAACCATTCAGTATGCAAAAATGTCCCGGTAAAATCAACAAGAGTTCTGTTTTTCTTGTTACTCCAAATAAATGAGATGTGGACCCACAGGCACTTTCTATATTTCCCCAACCCTATTCCATCACATATTAAGGCACATAATTGGGACAGTTTTTTCTACCGCTGTGACACTTGCTGGGTGGGGAAACACAGTTTGAGAATCCGCTAATTACTTCCTTAACTTGTTCCATATGAAATTGCATGGATGTTCTGTACGGACTAGCTGCTTTATAACTGAGACCAGTGGTGTTCAGCATGCTGCTTCAAATCTTAAAAACTAATTAGTGTATGCTGAATGGGCCCTGTGTATATGGCAGCCTTTCCCAACTAACTTGGACTTCAATTACATCAGGGGTCTTGAACTTGCGATGACGTGTTGTCATCACGTGACATATCGCAACTTTTCCCCTCCTTCGCTAAACCAGGGGTGGATGTGGCCAGCAGATGACACATCCGGCCTGAGGGCTGCAAGTTTGACACCCCTGAATTCCATTAAAAAAGGTCCTATAACTGACCTTGTAGACTCCACATTATAAAGTAATACAGTAATACCTAAATGCAAAAATAATGTTTATTGGAAGAGAATCAAAACCTAGAGGATCCCCCCTCCCCCAAAAAATCCAGCAGTCTATTGGAATAATTACTCTCCTTTTGAAATGTTATATTCTTGCTTCCCTCAAATTTTTCAGTTGCTCTGTCAAGGTTTAGCAGAATGAAGGAGGGATAAATACCTTTACAGGTAGAAAAAAGCAATCATGAAAACAGCTGTGAAAGTAGATTACAGAATACAGGTGCACACATTCACCTATCAAGATACACATACAGCATAACATAATTTTTGTGTGCCTAAGTCTTTGCCCTTGATTAATGTTCCTTATAATTCAAGGTTTATTTTATTTACTATTATTTGTGAAAATTTGTATCTCTACTTTTTGGTGTTGGACTGGTAGGTTGGGGGAAGCGCACTAGAAAAACTCCTTTTTATCCTCTTGCTTTTAAATTAGATTTTCAATGCTAACCCAGTTTCTTGTACTGTATCATTTTAGAGCATTTGCTATTTTTATAGAGGAAATTCATACAGAAATTTGTAGAGTGAAGATTTGTTTCTGAATGTTTCTTTTCTACATGTGTTGAAAATTTGCACAATAGTGATGGGCCTCATGTGTTCTTTTCAACTTTCTGAATCTGAAAGAAATAGCATGGAGAAATGTTTTGTGACAGAGAAAAGTGAGCTAGAGTGGAAGATGAAATATACAGTATATTGTATTAATATTGTATTCTTTACCCAAATGACCTTTTGCTTTCCTCATACCACTATTACTTCCCAACAGTCACTGTTAATTTCATTTTCCAAAGCTTGAATGCTCCCCAGTGAAAGTTTAGTAAAATGCCCATTTAAAATAAATTGCCTGCATTCATACATCACACTGAGACAAAACCCAAACAAATATTGCTGATTAGCTTAATGTTTTGTTTTCAATTATTTGTATCAGCATGGGTTGGGCCCAAGTTTAGCTTATATTTAGAATGGCTATTTATGATGTTCAGACAATTGTTTTAAATTATATGCCTTTTTCTTTGAGGTCATTTGATACATTTTGGGTCCTATTTTGAGCAGAGAGGACTCTGAGCCAAGACTCTTTTGGCTTATTATTTATTTACTGCACTTTGTTACATTTATATCTCTTGGCAAAAGTTAACATGGCACTTCCGGAAAACTTCCTGAAATCAGTGGTGCACTTAGTGTGTAAGCAATGACAGCCTCCCCTCATCCACACCTCTCAGAGAGCCAGAAGTGATTAGAAACCTAGAGTAATATGAACATGTTGGTGTTTTTAGGACTTTTGCCACAGTAGCTTTCTTATTTATTTCTTTGTTTTGGTCACAGACTAGCACAAAACTATGGTAATAACATAACATTCACTGTACAACAGAAGTAAAAATAAAAAAAAAGTTAGCATAGCTTCATATCCTCATAGTATTTTATAAATCCTAGTACACATAGATCAAATAAAATAAAAATGAAATTATTAACACAAAAATTACAAGATTAAAACCTGGGAGATATGTATAAAATTAAAACCAATAGTCTGAATGCTACAGATAACTGATAACCAGGGGTGAGATTCAACCGGCGTTACTACCGGTTCGGTGATTACGTTTTGCTGTGTGTGCATGTAAATTAACCTTAGGCTGTGCTGCCCCGACAGCTGAAAAGCGATGCGCACAGGTGCGCAGCGTTCGAAAAACCCCTTTCCCCCTGCTTTTTCAACCTCAGCTGTGCCGTGCAAAGCAGCTGAGGTTGAAAAAGCAGGAAATATAGAACATGTAAGAGCCCAGGCAGGCGGGTGGGCCAAACAGCAGCAAACACAGAACTGGTTCTGTGTCTGCTGCTCTTCAGAGCTACCAGCTCTAAAGAACCGGGCAGAACCGGTAGCATCCCACCCCTGCTGATAACTATAAATGTCAGCCTCAAGATCTCTTCGGGTACCCTAACTGCTATCTATCTCATCTATTTCTCCCATATCTTCTCTACTGCTAGGCTTACTTCTTTCGGCTGTCATTAGCAACGGGGGAGGGGTAATTGTGGGGGGGAAGAGAGCTGGAGGTGTTTTGCATTCCTTTACTGTGGGCAGAAAAAGGAGGGGGTGTATGATTTCTTCTTTTCAACTTTCCATTTCCTTGCTAGCCTCTATCCCTTTTTGCGTGGCTGCGAAGTCTTATCAAAATATGTCAAGGTCAACGGACAGAGGCCTCATCACCACCTGAAGATGCCCACATGATCATATTCAGAACTTTTAATTGGAAGAGACTTCTGGATTTCGGGGGGTGGGAACAATTCCATTTCTTTGTATGTGTGATCTGCGTGCCAAATTCTCAGTTTCGGAATTCCATTTGTAGCTTCCTTTTCATTCTCCAGTAAAAGAATAACTTTGCTCTGATCCATGGAGTCTGGGTATTTCTTTCTTGGATTTTGAAAGGAGCACACATTGACAATAAAGGCATAGAAGTACTAGGATTTATAAAATACTATGAGGATGTAAAGCTATGTTAACTGACATTGAATCTAAAAATTGTTAGAGACCTACTTTCTTATTTAAAAAGACACATTATAGCCACATATTGGCCAATAACTGCATATAATGCATTTTATTGCTTTTAGTTGTTTAATGATTTTCTGCAAAACGAAGTGCTAACTTCCAATAAAATATGACTCTTTAAATGAGGAATCTTTTCAGACCACCAAGAATTATTCAGCAATACTGCTAACTGAACCCTGCTCATACAATGCTCGTATATCTCTGACCTTACTCAGTAGCTTGACCCGTTCCTCTCTGTGGCAGCCCCTCAAATATTGGAAGACTGCTATCATGTCTCCCCTGGTCCTTCTCTTTACTAGACTAGCCAAGCCCAGTTCCTGCAACCGTTCATTCTATGTTTTAGCCTCCAATCCCCTAATCTTCCTGGTTTCTCTTCTCTGTACTTTTTTTCTAGAGTCTCAACATCTTTTTATAATGTGATGAACAAAACTGGATGCAGTACTCTAGGTGTGGTCTTACTAAGGCTTTATAGAGTGGTATTAGTACTTCCCATGATCTTGATTGTATCCCTCTGTTAATACAATTTAGGAATGCATTAGCTTTTCTGGATGCTGCTGCACACTGCTGGCTCATATTTAGCTGGTTGTCCACTAAGACTCCAAGATCCCTCTCACAGTTACTGCTATTGAGCCTGGTTTCACCCGGTCTATATGTGTATCTCTGGGTTTTCTTGACTAAGTGTAGGACTTTACTTTTCTCTACATTGACTTTCATTTTGCTAGATATAGCCCAGTGTTCTAGTCTGTCAAGATCCATCTGGATCTTGAGCCTATCTTCTTGGGTGTTAGCTATTCCTACCAGCTTAGTATCATCTGCAAATTTGGTAACTTCCCCTTCTATTCCCTTATCTAAGTCATTAATGAAGATATTGAAGAGTACGGGGCCTAAGACGGAACTTTGTGGCAGCCCACTGCTTACTTCCCTCCATGAAGACTTAGACCCATTAAGGACTACTTGTTGAGTATGGTTTGTCAGCCAGTTGCGAGCCCATCTGGTGGTGGTGCTATCTATTCTACTTTTTTCTGGCTTACTAAGAAGTAGGCTGTCTGTCTTCTCCTTGCTCATAAGCATTTCCTTACACATTTAGACCATGTATCACTGAAGGGCTTATCTTTGGCCATCCTTACGCTATGCATCCAAGACTCAATGCTGCCTGAACTCATTGTAAAGGAGACAGTGCATGTAACCATCTACGTTCATACCTATTAATCAATAATCGAGTTTCTTATTACTTTAAATTGTGATTTGTTCAATCATCTCATGATAGTTGTTATTCATCTCATGGGATGCAGAAGACAGGCCTTCTCTTTTATTATACCTGTCCTTTGGAGCAGCAGCAACATCCTGAAGTCCGTATGTCCTGCTGGTGGCCTTCAAAAGACGCTTAAAGACTTGACGGTTTCCACACTGGCACTCGGCTGGAATGACCTGCCATTTAAGACTGTATCTATTTCCCACATTCCTCCCTATGGCTCTTTAAAAAAAAAACCGTCACTGTTTTTATTTTATTTTTATTATTTTTAGCCTTCTGCAAGCCTCCTAGTCATAGGTGATGTAACTGACATCATAAATAAAGAAATAGTCAAATGAATGCTATTTCATTTATCTGAATATGCTTCTTTGAGACTCTGGTGGCTCACACTAAAACATTAAATCACGAGAACATTAAAACATTATCATACAAAATAAAACACACTGACCTCTAAATTAAATGTAAAATGGTACCTCCTAGATGCACTTCGTTCCAGTGATGTTTCATTTTCCATCCCTAAGTCCCATTGGAAAAGCATGGTCTTACCAGACCCCTGGAACATATTACCATATGTGGTAGTCTTGTATAGAAGCTAAAAGATATTGGGCAAAAATACACATGTGGTTGGAAAAAATGATAAAACAACACATAGATTTGAAAACTGAAATATTTTTATTAGGAATGGTACCTGAAGGTTACAGTAAAGAAAAAATATATTTAATTATACATGTATTAACAGCAGCGAGAATTGTATTTGCTCAGAATTGGAAAAGTGATAAGATACTGACAGAGGGAAAAGTAATTGAGAAAATATTTGAATGTGCAGAGATGAATAGGTTAACATTGGTAATCAAAGAAAAAGAAGAAACAGAATATTATACGGTATGGGATTTATATTATCAATGGTTGGAAAATAAAACAAATTAAAATGGACTAGATGAATATATAAAGCAATAAGTTAAGATTGTTAAAAATATATTAAATAATAGCTATAAGAAAATGTGATTATTGTTATATTGGCAAGAAAAGTATTAATTATAATTGTAAGCACAAGATATATGTACCCAGTTGACACACTGTTGAAATGAAATGGAATTATTGTAAAATATAAAATAAAAACATTTTTTTTTTAAAAAAAGGAAAAGCATGGTCTTAACTGCACTCTGAAATGATAATAAGGAAGGGTGTGCTACTGAACGTAGTGTTTCTGGATTCCCTCCCCCTTCACATCTTGTGTGAGGGAATTCTCACTCTTGTCCTCTTACCCAGCATGAAGTGGGCAGGATGAATCTACTTGGGTCACATGGTCCTGAAGATAACAAAGAATCTAAGTCATAAAGATCTTTACGGTACTATGTAATGAATAGCACTTTGAATTTGACATGGAGGTTTATCCGTATCCATTGTGGCCCTCACAGAATTGGTGTTATTCTGTGCTACTGGACAGCAAGTGGGCAGCTATATTTTGAACCATTTGTAGCTTCCGAGTTGACTTTAAAGACAGCTCTGTTACATTTTCAGTTGACTGGGAACATACATAACGCTAATTCACGAATCAGTTTCTGAAACACTCCCCCCACCCCCACCCCAATAGTTGGGTTCATTTAATGTGTTAAGCCAAATCCAGCAAGCAAAATGCAGGACATTTTTTTTTGGTAAGATAATGTGTGGAGATCAAACTATGATATTTTTGCTAGCGGACAAAATTGTGGACAGCCTCACACCCTGGGCTTGAGTGTCATGCAGGCAGTAATAATCACATCAGTCTGGGATCAACTTGCCCATCACCACATATCCACTGCATAATTGTCTCATGATTTAGTGCAGAATATGGGGGCTGGCTCAGAGCTGGCTTTGAACGTAGTACTTGACAGTGCCAACATTTTAAAGCGGGTGCAGACACAGTATGATAGCACTAATCCACGTTGCCCATAGCAAGTGTTACTGTGGAAAACAATCAAACCTGTCAGCAATCTCACCCCAAGCCCCCCCCCCGCCCCCCCATTTGCTGCAGAATTTTCTTCCCACACAAAGGACTTTATCCCCTTTCCTTCCTAATTATAGCCCTCTACTCTAGCTAAATTTACTGATACGTTCAGGGACACTTTCTGGTTTCCCCTCCGCTCCCCTCCCCCCTTTACAGAACTAAGTGCTTTATCTTTTCTAATGAGATTTGTTTTGGCATATTCTTATAATACTAGTGCATTACTGGGTGTAAAAATAAAAGCACAATTGATTTGATTGTTTATGGTGAAAGTGAGAGAATTAGTGAAAGATGCAAGAGGTTCTAAATATGGGACAGGCCATTTTTTGTTAGGGTCAAGAAAGAGTCTTGGGAGAAATAACTGGGATATGAAATAAGGGAGAAAGAATAAAAAAAAACAGAATGAAAGTAAAATTACTGCAGGAAAAGAAAGTACAAATCCTATATAAAAAAGCAATAGAAGGCCAATTAATCACCCACTGGAATTAATGGAAAGTGGTCATAAGAAAAGCTTCTTAAAGAATTATGTCAGGAAATGCAATATAAGTGTACTGATTTATGTTAATGAAAAGTATGAATGTGTGGAATGAAAGAGTTAAAGAGACTGGCAATGAGAAAAAAAATTGCAGTAAGAGAGAGATTACTGCAAAAAATGAGGATAAAAGGGAAAATATTGCATAAATTGTAGAGGAAGAGCTGCAAAGAATGAAGTCAGTAAGATCAGGAGACTTATTATTTTAAAAGGCAGAGAAAAAATACAGAACAGTTTTGACTGAAATAAAAAAGTGTTTTTTTAAGTGGATAAATATGCCTTAATAAGGAGTTTCCAGCAACTTAAATGGAATTGAAAGTGATTAAATTATTTATGATGAAATTGAATGAACAAATGCTGGGAAACTTTTTTAGAAATTATAAGGGAATTGTTCCGGACTAGCAGGCTCGAAAGCCTGCAAACCTGATTGGCCCGCGAATAGCAGATCATGATTGGTCGCCACAGACTGATGCGATTGGCTAGTAAATGGGCTGCTGCGATTGGCCCTGCCAAGAGCCACAAACTCAAATCGCTTTCATTGGCTGCCTAACCGCAGCCAGCCCTATATAAGGGGCTGCTGCGGCTGGGATAGTTCGCTCAGATCTGAAGTCACTAATAAAGAACTGTTGTTGTTATCTGAGTCTTGCCTCCGTTCTTGAACCATCCTCCCAGATTTAACACTGGCGACGAGGATGGGATACAGAGGCAACGAAGTCTACGAGAATTGAGCTAGCTGAAGGAGCACGTGGCTGACAGAGCGCAACGACGGCAACATGGCCAGCAGCGCTATACCACCCGCCCCATTCGATCCAGCTAGTGAGGACTGGGACTCATATATGGACAGATTTCAAATGTTCCTAGAGTCCAACAACCTCAAAGATGCCACACCCAGCAAGAAACGAGTCGTTTTCCTAACCCATTGTGGACCAGCCGTTTTTAAGATGGCTAAAGCCTTAGCGAAACCAGCTGAAGTTAAAACCATGGATTGGGACACCCTTGCTCCCATCCTGCGCAACCATTACGCCCCAGCAGTACCAACTCTCATTCGCAGACACGAGTTCTATCAGAGGGACCAGCGTGAAGGTGAGAGCGTCGGGGATTTCGTGGCAGACCTGAGGAACCTGGGCGGTTTATGTGGCTTCGCCAATCTCAAAGAAGCCATGAGAGACCGAATCGTCTTTGGCCTTAGAGATCCAACTGTCCAGAGCAAGATCATGGCCAAGGGAGACATCTCGCTTGCAGATGCCATAGCAGATGCCACCGCAGCTGAAGCCACTCGTAAATCAGCAGCACGAATGCGCCGAACCAGCGGAACCAACCGCCAACCCACCAACGATGCTGGGAAACCTTCAGACAAGTACACATCGACCACCCATCATGAAGATGTCGAGTCATCCTCAGACAGTGAGGAGGAAGAAGTCCACAGACTCCAGTCAGAACATGAGCAACGGGACCAGCGGGGTTGTAAATCCAACTACCAATGCGCCAGATGCAGGGGAAACCATCCTCGATCCGAATGCAGATTCTTAGATGCCATGTGTCATTTTTGCGAAAAACGAGGGCATATTGCGAAAGTATGCAGAAACAAAAGAAATTCCAGCCCCAGACGGAGAGGGAGCAGCCCAAAAAGGAATGATGGCAACTCCACCACACAGAGGGACCGCCCTAGCAACCAGTGGAACCAGTACAGCAGACCCCGAAGGTTTAGCGGCACACCCAGACGAGAAGAGGCTCATCAAGCCATCACCATCGGCCACGCTTCATCGCTTGACGCTAAAAAAATCCGTGTAAAGGTCACCAGTGAAAATAAACTGTGCATCATGGAAGTCAACTCTGGGTCATCACTATCCATGGTATCCTGGAAAACACTCAAGCAACTGATTCCCAACATCTGACGCCAAGACCTTAGCAGTCAGAGACTCATACTAAAAGATTATCAAGGCAACCGGATTCCAGTCGCAGGTACCCGCCATTTCCAGGTCTCTTTCAAGGGACATAATGCAATTCTACCACTCACCATCGTAGACAGAGACCGGCCAGGTCTATTGGGCCTTCAGTGGTTCGCGCCACTAGGAATCGGAATGGCTGGCATCCATCATACTGAAGACGATGACTGGGAGGCAGCCCTCGTCCACGACTTCTGAGAAGTGTTCAGCGAAAGCTTAGGCAAGTACAAGGGGTCCCCTATTTCGTTTAATCTTCGCCCCGACATTGCGCCCATTCGCCTAAAGCCACGCCGAGTTCCCTTTGCTCTCAAACCCAAAATTGATGAGCAACTGGACAAATTAATTGCACTAGGTGTGTTAGAACCCATTGACCATGCCCGATGGGAGACACCAATTGTCACCCCCATAAAGCCTGACGGGTCCTTGAGAATCTGTGGTGACTACAAGGCCACCCTCAATCATGCGCTACAGCAGAGCGCCTATCCGGTACCAGTCATTCAGCATCTCCTGCATTCACTGGGACCTACTAGAGGCCACACCTTCCTAATAACTGTAGATGCGTATTCTAACTGGCTTGAGGTCAATAAAATGAAAACAACCACTACTGAGGCAGTCATCAAGAAATTGAACAGACTCTTTGCCACACATGGCCTACCTGATGTCCTGGTTTCTGACAATGGGCCCCAATTTACTGCCTTAGCCTTTGAACAATACCTAGCAGAACGGGGCATCCGACAGCACTCACATTGCCGGCTCATCCAGCAGCGAATGGTAGGGCTGAGCGAATGGCTCAGTTCACAAAGAAAACCCTACAGAAAATGGAACAAGGTAATATCCACGAGAAAGTCACTAGAATGCTGCTTCTTCAACACATCACACCAAACAGCACGACTAACAAGAGCCCAGCTGAACTCCTGATGGCCAGGAAACTCAGATCGCCTCTAGACCGCTTGCACCCTGTCTACACCCCGAAAAAGCCCCTGGGTTCCAGCAGCAAGCACCGTGCCTTTAAGGTAGGAGACCTTGTATTTGCAAAAAAATTTTCTGGGGATCCGCTCTGGATTCCTGCTCAAGTAACTCAAGTTACGGGTCCCCGCTCCTACCGTCTACTCACCACTGATGGCAGAGCGTGGAAACGCCATATTGACCAGCTACGCTCCAGACTGACCACAACTTCCATCCCTGACCCCAACCTTGACGCCAGGGGGGGAGGGGAAACCGTGAGCCCGGAAATAGAACCAACACCTGTTTATTCTGAACTAACACCAAGCTGTAGTTGAACTTGGGCAGACAAACACTTCACCAAGAAGCAGCAGCCAAGCAGGTTCAGCGAGCTCGGGGAGCCATAGCAGTAGCAACGAAGCTGAGGACTCTATCACCCCGGGGGCATCAGAAGAGAGCCCTAACCACGGCACCGGTTCACCATTCCTGCTAGATCCTGCAAACAGTCCACCTGAACCTGAATTTGAACAGGGACAATTGGAATTGCATAAGTCAGGTAGACAGGTGCGAAGACCTGCCTACCTGCGAGACTATATTACTCCACCGCTTAAACGGAACCGAGAGGGGAGGGGTGTTCTGGACTAGCAGGCTCAAAAGCCTGCAAACCTGATTGGCCCGCGAATAGCAGATCGTGATTGGTCTCCACAGACTGATGTGATTGGCTAGTAAATGGGCTGCAGCGATTGGCCCTGCCAAGAGCGGCAAACTCAAATCGCTTTCATTGGCTGCCTAGCTGCAGCCAGCCCTATATAAGGGGCTGCTGCAGCTGGGATAGTTCGCTCAGATCTGAAGTCACTAATAAAGAGCTGTTGTTGTTATCTGAGTCTTGCCTCCATTCTTGAACCATCCTCCCAGATTTAACAGGAATGATTGTGATATATGAAAAGGTTGAAATTAATGCTATATGTGTAAAAAAATGGATGAAAAGGAAATTATAAATACTGAAATGCTGAACAAAAATAAAGCTATAGGAGTAGATGGTGTAACTGAAGAACTGTTAAAATAAGTTTGTGGCTTTACTAATTTTTAACATATGTGTTGCATCTCTTCCTGAAGACTTCATAATTGTATCCTGTTTTCCATAGAAAAGGAAAGATAGCAAAGTACATACATAAAATAGAGATTTGTTTCTTAACTGATTAGTTAAGATTAATTAGAAGATATTTGGCAGAATCCGATCGAAAAGGTATAAGAGTTAACAATCAGCAAATGTTAGAAAGTGCAACATGTATAGCAGAAGTACAAACTAGATTTTTACTTTTCAAATCACTAAGAAATGTATTAATGTAAGAAAGATTACTATTTGATGATTTGCAGAAAGAACATAATGAAATGAGTAGGCAGGAAACATGATAGCTGTGGACTGTCATGTAATAGAATTCTTTCCCAAAACAGCTCATAGCAACAAAGATTAAGCAATTACCTAGTCTAGCAGTTGAACAGCCTTATGACTTTCACAGCATGAAGCCCAAATTAAACAATCCTTGTTATAGTATGATATATGACTAAGCCTTTTGCACATTCGCAAACTAAACATGCTTTCAAAATTCATGGACATTTCAAGTAAATTTCATTCCTTTTGTCGGATATGTGAATGAATCACCTTTAGATTCCTCAGGGCTTCTTTTTAATCACCAGTAAGACATTTGAATGAATCTAGACAATAAGCCACTTACTTTAGTTGTTTGATATCTAGGGCAAAGGATATTCAAAAGGATGCACTCCAGGACAATGGATCACTTCACCTGCACATTCTATGGATTTATTTAAATTTTGCAATATAAATGCAATATAAACTTATTAGTTTGAATGGCAGAAATGATGCATGTTTTTTTAAACAAAGCACAAGATTTGATTGAGGTGAAATAAATGAGTACGTCTTAATTAACTGATGCAATGTTTGAGGCAATAGCAGTGGGCCTTTAAATTAATATTTTAATCAGATCATCATAGGTACATATTTGTGTGTGATTATGGATTACCCACATGTGTCTGAGAAGTTTGTTCTTAAACAAGATGTGCCATGATATTACAAGACGTGGTATGATAGTTTTACTATCTTTTAGTTTTGAACCAATATTATGTGCCATCAATTCATTTTCAACTCCTAGTGACCTACAGATATTTGAATAAGTGTTTTAATTTTTGGCTTTTACCCAAAGCAGCAGTGGATAGGTTTCTCCTTTATATCCTGTATTTCTATTAATATTTGATTAATTTATACAATGGCCAGTGCAAGGTATTCATAAGTTAATTATAAGTTGGAGGATTTCCTGTGCCCTACCTATTTTTAATTAAATGTCTTACCTTTGGCTTTTTCATGTATAATTTCCTCTTATTATATTGCTACAGAAAGGTGAATGCGAGGAAGATTACATATACCAGCATATCTTCCCTTTTTCTAGATTCCTGCTAACAATATTTCCTGTCAAATTACTCCAATTTAAGGTATGTATTGTCTCATGGTAAAAAACACTACCACCATAGTGCCTTATCCTTACTTTTATTTAGCTGCTGTAGAGGAATCAGGGGTTTATACTGTGGCAACTGAAACAAGATATTTTCCTTTTAAGGTATTACCTGTTTTTATGATCTTATGATAGTCATATTTTAGTTCACAAGGTCTTGCTCACTGCTGCCAGGGTTCCCTGGTTTTCTAGAATGAAATTAATTGCTTTAAAGTCCCACTAATTTTGTAGTAGCGCTCTGGCTCACAATCTCCACTTTTTTTATTTTAATATTTTAAAAAATTCTGGTGAAATGGACAATAGCCTAGTTCAGCAAATCTTACTTATTTGGTTATTGAAAAATAACCCATAAAATGTTATTCCAGCTATGTCTTAATCTTTGCGATAGCCTAAAGTCAAGAAGTGATCGATGTGTGGATAAAATCTTGCTGCACATGGAAACATGATTGTGATATAAATTCCTGTTAATATTACAACCCTATTATAATACATCAGAACTGCAATATTGTTCAAATTTTTATGTATTCATCTTTTCTCTTTTAGCACTCAACTTTTTTTCCGTTTAACTAATTTGCAAAAATAGTCTGAAATCTTATGAATCCAACAAATTATTTCAATTGTGCAATAAACCTATCACATTTTCCATTAAATCATTTCATTACTATGGCAGTCTTCTATGATCTAAAACAGTGGATCTAAACAATGCCACTTTGTTCTTAATCTTTTCTAATATTTGTGGTTTGATGGTACATAAATATTTGCCAACCATGGTAATTTCTTTCTATATAGCTCATAATATATTTACTAGTTAAAAAAACATTTGGAAAATCATGAGATTACAATGGTTTTTAGAATAAACTCTCTTGGACTTAATAACTGCTACTTTTGAGTAGACATATGGTAGAATTGCACTGCCACCATGCAGTCCCATTAAGTAAGTTATATAATGGATGCCTGGTATTGCAAACAAATTTATGAGGGTCTATAAGTATTTTCGTAAAACATGATTACAAATATGAGTGAATGTTTACTTATTTTGCTGTTTTATTTGTTCCCTTACAGCTTTTCTGCAATGCAGCTTAGGATTTTACTTTCTTTTTTCTCTTTAGAATATTTTTTAATGAATTTATATTGTTCTTGAGTTTCTAAAATATTGTCTGGCTTGTGATATCCTGTTGTTAAACTGTTGCTTTGATGATGTTATTTGGGACTTTTTTTAAAAACCTTATTTCATTCTTTAGAAATACAAATTTGACTAACTGCTGATTTCTATTTCAAAATGTGATCATGCATTCTGCATGATTTTTACAGGATTTACTCAAAAGTCTCTTATCTTGCTATTTCCTCCTCCATGTAAACCACCAGCTCTAAAACAGTACATATTCATGGAATCAGTTAATTTCTATGCTTAACAATTGCTTTTAAGATACTTGCACTGAAGTGAAAATTAAAATCCAACCATAATACATTAGTCTATATTTTTTGTTTTTCCATGTATGATTTTTTTTTATTAAGGAAAATAGCTCTCAATAGCCTTTATTGAGAAATCTGATTTTTAAAAAATATTTATTTGCTATTAAATCCGATTCTGTGGCCCAAGTAAAATCCTAAAGGAACAAACCTTCAGAACAATTCTGAAATATGTTTTGCTTACTTATGGAATAAAATTTAGAAAATAAAAAGTAATGTATAACATGACATGCAATCAAAAATTTAAAAATAGATAGGTTGGATAGTGTTGCAAGTAATTCAACTGACTATTAAATGGCAGCAAAGAAAGAGTTTTCTATATTTGTTTCTGACCTCTGATGGTTATTTGGATTAATGCAACTAGATGGAGTTGCCCTGAGTAAGAAATAGAATACTAGAATAGAATTCTTTACTGGCCAAGTGTGCTTGGACACACAAGGAATTTGGTGCATGTATTGCCTCATTGGAGTGTATCAATAATCAATCCTTTTACATTTCAGAGACGCTGAGCCCATAAAATAGTCTATGCTACTTTGAATTCTTGTTATCTCTAGTAATGTTGTGTTTTACAAGGAAGCTACATATTTAACATCAACATTTCTCAAAATCTATCAAAACAGCAGTAGGAGGGGCAAGGCACAATGGAGGAAAAGTTTCCTTTATTTTTAAATACTTTGAAATAAGCTAGTATAGTAAGAACGAAAATACAGCCTTTGAGTTTTATATATTAATTCTAAGCTGGCTACACAAGATAGTTAGCCATCTTTAGAATTTCCTAAACTGTCTTTGCTGTTCTAGTGAAAAAAATATCTTTATCATCTTATTCCATAAAAACAACACTGACAACTAAATTTTGGGGGATTATTCAGATGACTCATTCACAATTAACTTTGAGCTGAACCACCATTTTAATTGAACTAGAGCCAAGACAGAAATTGCTTTGCCAAAGAAGAGGAAATCGGTTACCAAAAAGAAGACACCATTTCCACATAATTTGCAAGTGTTTATTGTGTATAGATACAAATGGAGAAATAAATATAACTTACATTTAATACATCTCACCATTGTGGAGGGAGACTGTCACTAGATGATCTTGGTGCTTCCTTAGTCTGCTGTCTATACTTTTAAATAGATTCAGACGGGACTCAAAATAGAAAATGCTGTCAAAGAACTGTTCTCTAAAGACTCTTAAGCAGAGGTGTGCCTTTAGTAAAGCAAACATATGGCTACCTCAGGTATGGTTGAAGGGCCAAAGCAATGAAAAATGAACAAAGGAATCTTTAACTCCATCCTTTTCAGTAGGAATAAAAACAGAAACTTTGGCAGAGAATTCTGCAAACCCTATTTGTTATGCAACTGATAGCTGAGGCAGTACTAGAGTTCTGCTGGATATCAGATAAGAAACTGCTGATTTGCTTATGTTATTTTGATTAATTTATATGAAGAAATTTGATGCTGCCCTGCCAGTACAGAATTTGATAGGTTGGTCTACAAATTGGTCTACAAAGTCAGTACAAATCCTACTGAGACTTTATTTCCAGATAATCAGATGCTCATCTTATTAGGTCCTTTGTATAGTTGATTATTCATAAATCAGAGGATCCAAATGTGTTTTCAAATTTTCAGGTCCCAGTACTGGGAATTTAGATTTGAATAGTATTCACACTTTATAAATTTATAATCTGGTTTTTTTTTTAGTTCCTGAGAAAATGTTCAGGTTAGGGAAAGGCAGAACCTACATTTATATTTTTTTTGAGAAAAGCAGCACAATTTTAGATCAATGTGAGAAAGTATTGTTTTGAAAGTTCCAAAATTGATAAATTACTAGTGTCAGTATAACTAAATAAAATACAGCTATTTCAAGTGTTAAGAGGTGGTTTATGGATTATAATTTGCTCATTTTTTTCTTGTTCTCATCCAGGTGGGTGAGAACAAGTGATAAATAAAATAATTCATTCAAGCTGACTTGAAAGGTAAGAAACAGAATTATTCCAAATTTTAAGTTTTTACTAAGAGACAAGATGGTCCTTGGTATTTAGGATATCTAATCACTATGTTAATCTGCAATTGTAAGGCCAAAGTTGTGAGGGTATAAAGTATACATATATATTTTAAAAAGACGAATTCCAACGTAGGACAAGCAGACAGGTGTATTAGGCTGCATCTCTCCTTGCATTTTACCAGAAACTGGCCTGTCAAACTTTTTTCTGTCATTTCCCCACGATCTTGCCTTCCTCTCGTCCCAACCCATGAATTACAGCAGTAGCAGCTGAATTCTGGGAGTTAAAGTCCGCCTATCTTAAAGTTACTACGGTTGAGAAACACTGGATTAAAGTAGTATTTTCCGCAGATGCCATCCATAAAGGTTCTCTAAAATCTATCAAGCTTTGTCATTCCTTATCTTGGAAGACTATCAGGATACCAGCCCTTACTGGAATCCAAAGAAACCAGAAAGGGAGGGCAAAGGGACCAGCAAATTTCACGCTGCCAGGCGCTTTTTCCACCCTGGAGCAAATGTTACCACGACTTACTAGCGAGAACTCCCCCAAGGCCTCCGCTTCGGGGCCAGCTGGTCCTTTGCGGCCCCTCTTCCTTTCCTGGGCCAAAGATTAAAGGCACAAAACCTCCTAGGTATATTTATGGGAGCGAAGACAAGACTAGCCGCGGCCTCTGGAAGGCACTTCCTTCTCTGATCTTCCCAAGGAGGGCTTTGCTCTTGTCCAGCGGGACCCACAGACGGTTGGGCAGCGAGAAGGGAAATGCAACCCGGCCGTGTTCTGCGAGCAAGTCGCTCTCCCCGAGTCTCCTTCCTTCGGAGGAGCAAAGCCGGGCTGCCTGGATCCCGAAGTCCTCCCCCTGGACGCGCCGCCACGCAGGGAGAAGACAAACTTTAAGAGAAAATGCCGCCCTCGCTGCCTCCCCTGCGCACCAGGCCTCCTCCTCCTCCTTCCTCGCCGCCGCCGCCGCCGCCGGACAGACACCGGGTTCAACCCCCAGGCGGCCCCGCCTCGTCTGTGAGCTCAGCGGGGGAGCGAGGCGGAAATCTCCCTCTCTGCGGGCCAAGCCCAGCCCTTCCTTGCCTGGGGCCTGGCAGCCTCTCCTTCCCCCTCCTCTCCTCCCCCTTCCCCGCAGCTCTCCCCCCTTTCCTCACACGCTCGCTTTCTTCTCCCCCTCAAAGGCGCTTCCTGCGCGGCGCGGGTCGGCCGAGAAGGGCCCAGCCGCTTGGGGTTTGCCTCCGCCGAGTTCAAGGTACCGGGAAGGGCAGCGGGAGGGATTGTGCCGACGGCTTCGGGGGCTCCAGCCGCCCGTGTCCGGGGCTTGGCGGTGGCTGGGGGTATGGGGCGGGGGGGGTGAGGAGTCCCGCGGAAGCCGCCTGGCAGGCAGCGAAGGCGGGAGGGTTTGCTCGAGCCAACGGGCGGCGGCGGCGGCTGGGAAGGAGGCGCGTTTCGCTTTCGGGGCTTCGCTCGGCTCGGCTCCCGGGCGCGGAGAGAGCTTAGGCGGCGGCGGCGGTGGTGGTGGTGGCGGCGGCGGCGGCTCCTCACATTGCTGGGGAGTGAAGTCATCGTGGCCATTGTCTCCCCTGAGCTGCCCGCTGGGCGGCCAGAGGGGGAACCAGCCGCGAACCGTGGGGCCCGCCTTGTTCGCCGAAGCCTCCGGGCAGATCCCCCCCAGACCGTCCCGAAGAGGTTCGTTCCTCAGGCTGTGCCCTGGTCCTTCTCCCCTAGAGCACGCGAGGGGGCTCTTCGGGGAAAGTGAGTAGTCCCTGGGGATCGCAGGAGCACCCCGATAAGTTTTCCGGGAAAGAACTTCTCAGCAATCGACTGCCCTCTTTCCCGGCCGAGTCTCCGAGGCACCTCTCGCTTGCAGGAGGAGGAGGAGGGCGGCGTAAAGCAACGCCACCTTAAACCAAAGCCTCTAAGTAACTGGGGAGGAAAGCCGCGCTTCCTACAAAAGAGAAAGGTAACCCAGGCCAAAGAAGGACGTCAAATAGAATAGAGTTGGAAGGGACTTTGGAGGTCTTCTAGTCCAACCCCCTGCTTAGGCGGGAAACCCTACACCACTTCAAACAAAAGTTCATTCCCAACTGACAGAGAAATGTTTTCCACATTCAGCCATAATTATTAATTGGGGAGGGGAGGAGATACAGTAATCGTTTATGTATAGAAAGGCCAAAGGACTACGGCTTCTCCTCCCCCTAAAAATACAATTACTTGAAAGGAATTCCTGTATTTCCCCAATTTTAAAAACCCCCGATGTATAACCGTCATTGTATTTCCTTTAGAAAACTAACCTCTAAGGGGCATGCTTAAATAACAATATTTTCCTGCAATTGTACAGCAATGCTTTAACTGCTAGTAAAGGAACACCAAATATTTAATTGGAAATATTTGGTATTCAAACGACAGATTAGACCAGCCTTTGAAATAGTTGACATTTTACCATGCTATTTGAATATTTTTTTAACAGGTTTAGGCGATAACTGGTTTCAAATTGCCTTACTAGAGACAGGCTAGCAAGCTAGCACAGGTTGAAAAGGCAAAAGAGAGATATAAGTGGATGCAATGTGGGAAATTTGATGCTACTATTACACCTAAACTAAATGTTTTTTAAAGCTTAGGTCAAATAAAAAAGCTGTTTCTGAAGTACACATGATGTCAGCATAAAATAAGGTGGAATTTTCCTTTCCTGTTCTGCTTAATGGAATTATTGCTAGCTTCTGTGTTAGAAACCTAAGTTTAAGGAAGTACCTTCAGTGATCTGGTTAGAATACTGCTGCTGGAGAAGCAAGGGTTACGTGTATGAGTGAGAATATCCACGTAATAGTATTGTATAGTAGAACATATAACCTATTGTTGGCCGATCAGCCTTACCACCTTAAAATGTAAGTTTTGCTATATTACGTCAATTCCTCAACACAGGTCATCTTGATAGTCACTGAGAAGACAGTAAAAAAAGTGAGTAAAAAAGTCAGAGGTGGTGGTTCAGGACTAACAATGTAGGAGTGACAGTTAATGTTAAATAGTTTCGTTTCTGTAGTTCTTTTTAAAACCGACATAAAGCATTGTTGAAAAATAGAAGTGGAAAGCCTGGCTCAAACCAATTAACTAATATGAATAGTTGATTGGGAAACTTGTAGTTGGTTTGTCTATCTTGCAATAGTGATTGTTGCAAGATTGCTATACTAGAACTGAAGCCAAGTACACCTCATTTCTTCATTCCAGTTCCCTGTGGAATTCATGTGCTTATATAGTTTAAGAGAACCCAGGAGTAAACATTTTATCATACATAATTTCTGTCTCAAACTACAAACTAGTTATTTACACTTGTCCTAATATGGCAATAATTAATTAAATAATTAAAGTAATTAAATCAGAATTACCATATTCCTTGCATCAATTCTACATCTCAGAATCTCTGTTGATAGTGGCATGCATAGTTAGATGGACTTTAAAAAAACTATGTTAAAAAAGGGGTAAGTTGTTGACACAAATGCCCTTGAAAGTTATAAGAACAGAACGTTAACATTCTTGGAAAATTGTTTTTTTGTTGTTAGACAGTGAGATTGATAGTGAGATTTAAGAAAGGTGGAGAAACACTGCCTTAAATATTTGGGATTTGTACTTAAGTCATTGTGGTCAGAATTCCCTATATAGTCTGGAAGGAAATGTAAGCAAGAAATTCTTGAGGTGGATGTTTCTGTGCTTTGTCTTTGAAACTACATTATCAAGAACTACAATAAAAATACAAAACACTTATGAAAATAAATTAAAATATTGAAATTGTGGTTGTTTGAATTGGAAACAATTATCTGAGTACATGTTATCTCTTTTTGGAGACACACATTTTATTTTAAATTAGTGGTTATGGCTAACTGCAACATGATTGCCCCTGCTGTAATGCTTATCTAAAAGACATGACAAAGTTAAATGAATGGGAAAGAAGGATGGGAAAAACAAAACTCAGACACCAGTGTTTATTCTGTCCACATATAGAAACACTAGGTAGCTTGTTAGAATTGCTGTCCATAGGTAATAGCTGAAAGAGAACCAAAGCTGGGTGTTTGCAATACTGAGATGATGGAATAGTTTTACTCTTCCTTCATTTTGCAGTCTAATCAGGTGATTGGTGAATGTGAGAGGAAGTGTAGAAAGATACAGCATATTTTCTTATCTTTTTCTGATGTGACATGTGATTGTATTGTCCACATCTGTTCATGGCCTTCTTTCTCTGAATTGTTTAACTTTCCATAGCTGTTGACAGGTATTTGCTTGATTGGAAGAATATGGCCAACTTTGCAGAAAGTTAGGATTATTTTTAAGCCTCATTTTCAAACTTCCATTCTCCAAAATATTGTGAGCACAATCGGTATTTTTATTAAATGCCAAGAAAAAAGAAAAGTTTTACTTAGTGTTTATTTGAATACCAGTCATAACTTTTCCATATTTCCAGTGTGCACTTGTCTCCTTGTTTTTACTATATTGTCTGATAGAGAATTATTCAAAACTTGAATGCTTGAATGCTATCCAGTAATCTTGAACTGGACTAATAAAGATCTTGCTTCAGTATTGCTTGGATTTTTTTCTTCATTTGAGTAGATATTTTCACTTTTTGTGCAACTTGTAGTCTGTGCTTGGAAAATTAATAAGATACAGAATTAAAAAATCAAACTCTTGACAGATCCAGTAAGTTGACAGTTTTTTATGTCTTAAAGCAGGAGTGTCAAACTCGCGGTGTCAGGGCAGTGTCATGTGATATATGACAACTTTCCCCCCTTCACTAAACGGCATGGGCGTGGCCAGCACCCGGCTCATGGGTCGTGAGTTTTGACAGCCTTGTCTTAAAGCAGTACAAACATTTTTGCATAATAATAGAGGGGAACTTCTATTTTACTTCTTTGTCTTCTTTTCAGGTCCAAGATTTGTTTTCACATTAACTTGATAAGACATAACTAATTTATTACATGGCTGCACTACAAATTTGAGCATGATCTTTGAGATTCTATTGCTGGCTGGCACATGGAGGCTTATTTCATTGATTAAGGTAATGTCTTGATTTAATTATATTAATTACATTTCATTTTTATGAATGTAGACATTTGATATTTTCTGTTTTGAAATGTCAGGGGTGTCAAACTGGTGGCCCGTGGGCTGTCATGCACAGGCCACACCCATCCCAGTTCTATGAAGGGGAAAAATGTTGTGATACATCATGTGATGGCTATGTGATGCAGCAAATTTGATACCTGTGATATATGTTGAGTAAACAAATTATATTTAACATAGTAATTTTTCTAAAATGTGACAAATTCGTATTTAAATTCTCTGTGAAAGTTGTTTCTTCTGTTATTTTTAATTTTTCAAGTCTCTAATAATATACTAATTCTAATTATAGAATAAATGTTAGGTTTTAACACAATTTAGAGAATAAAAGATAAATTGCTAAAATTTTACCAACCACCTTGTTATTCTCCTAATCTCTCTGTAGAACCATAATGGAGATTTCCAACTCACAGGCTAAATGATCAAGAAGCAACCCTGATGCTTTGAGCAAGCATCCTTCTAATTCTTAAGTCCTATACTCAAGCTTTCCTTTATATCCTGCAAGAACCATGCTTGGTCATTTCATGCATTCTGTCTATAGCATAAAGTGAAACATTTTTGGCATATTTATAGCCAAGAAGTAGACCTGTCAAGACATAACCTACTGTTTTCTCTTTTCAGTCCTACCAACATCTTAACAAGTCTGGTTATTGTAGTTCTTGTTTAACAACATAATTGGGACCAGCATCTTAGTCATTGAGCAAAGCAGTCATTAAGCATCATTGCTTCGCTCAACAGTCACAATTCCAGGACTCCTGGATAGTGACGTAGATGGCTGGAAACTGCTGTCTGCCAGAGGGTTTCATCCTGAAATGTTCCTTCAACTCTGCACAGAGGGGAAATCCTTCTTGAGGCTACAAGAACAAGCTGAAATCTTCAGAACTTCAGCTTTAATCCTGCAGCCCACCAAAGAATTTCTCGTCCATGCAAGATTTCAACTCCATTTTTGTAGCTTGTAGAAAGATTTCAGGTCCCCGCTACTTGCAACCTTTCATGCTGGCTTTTCCATTGACTTTGTGTGAAAGTCGACAGAGAAGATTGCAAATGGCGATCAAATGATTGCAAGGTGGTTGAGAATTGGTTGCAGATGTGAGCCAGTTGCCAAGTGCCCAAAATGTCATGTCATGGCAGGTTGATGGAGCGACATTTTACACAATCTGTTTCAGTGGCTATTGTAACATTTAACAATTGTTAAACAACTAGTCCCAAGTCAAGAACTGCTGTATAGGATTTGCAAGAGTTGTATAAGTCAATCAGAATAGAGCTGGAAGGGAACTTGGAGGTTGTCTAGTCCAACCCCCTGCTCAAGCAGGAGATCCTATACAATTTCAAACAGGTGGCTGTCTAGTCTTTTCTTAAAAACCTCCAGTGATGAAGCACCTATAACTTCTGAAAGCAAGCTGTTCCACTGGTTAATTGTTCTCACAGTTAGGAAGTTTCTCCCTAATTCCAAGTTGCTTCTCTCCTTGATTAGTTTCCATCCATTGTTTCTTGTCTTGTCTTTCGATGCTTTGGAAAATAAGTTGACCCCCTCAGGCAGCCCCTTAAATACTGGAATACTGCTATCATGTCACCGCTAGTCAGGGGTGGGTTTCTACCGGTTCTGTCCACCTCTGTAGAACTGGTAGATATGAAGAGCAGCAGATATAGAACCGGTTCTGCCGGGCTCTTACCTAATCTTTATTTCCTGGTTTTTCAACTTCAGCTGCCGAAGGAGGCACAGCTGCAGTTAGAAAAGCAGGAAAAGAGGGCTGTTTCAAAGGCTGCTTCTCTGCAGGCAGCTGATGATGATTTACAGGCGTGTGGCTCGCAGCCTGCAGGAAAGCTTGTAAATCCTGAACTGGTAGTTAACCCTGTCGTATCCCATCCCTGCCTCTAGTCCTTCTTTTCTCTAGACTAGCCATACCCAATTCCTACTATCTCCATATTTTTTTATCTTCAGGCCTTTAATAATCTTAGTTGCCCTTCTTTGCACTTTTTCCAAAGTCTCAACGTCTTTTTTTTGTAATGTGGTGACCAAAACTCGATGCAGTATTCCAGGTGTGCTCTTACTAAGGATTTATAAAGGGAGGGTACTAATACTTCATGTGATCTTGATTCTACGCCTCTATTTATACAACCAAGGATTGTATTAGCTTTTTTGGTTGCTGTTGCATACTGCTGCCTCATGCTTATGAGATTGTCTACTACGGCTTCCTCTCACAGTTACTGATTTTGAGCCAAGTTTCACCTAATCTATACTTTGGTTTTTCCTGCCGAGGTGTAAACATTGCTTTTCTCCACATTAAATTTCATTTTGTTGGATAGAGCTCATTGTTTAAGTCTGTCAAGTTCTTTTTGGATCCTGAGCCTGTCTTCTGGGGTGTTGACCATTCCTGCCAGCTTAGTGTCACCTGCAAATTTGATGGGTTCCCCTTCTATTTCCTCATCTAAATCATTTATGAAGGTGCTGAAGAGTATTGGCCCTAAGACAAATCCTTGTGGTACCCCTACTGCTTACTTCCCTCCATATAGATGTAATAGTATTAAGGACGTCGTTGAGTATGATAATGCTGCTATTGCTACTTTGACAATAGCATTAGTATAGCATTTCTTCTTTCTTCTGCTGGTCAAGCATGATGGAAAGAGATATGTGGATATTTGTGCGGCTATTAAGCAACCACATTTTTAATCTATTGCTATCTTCTCCCATTCAAAGATACTAATTGTTTCACTATTTAGTTTTAGGATTGTCAATTTGTAGTTATCCCCGATGATATAATAAAATTTAAAACTTGACAGTTGGCTTAAGAGTATGGAGATTGCTAAAATACTGCATATTTTTATACTATATTGCTGTTGCTGTGGGATGAGCAGTTGTGTTATGTGGTTTTACTTTTTAAGAACATATACAGTGTATCAGTTTACCTTTATCATTTTTTTTTGCTTGAGCACCTGAAATGTTGCAATCAGAATATTCTGTTTTGATCAATTGACTACCTCATACTGTCCCAACATTTTCAGAAATGTCTGTGTATATTTGTGAATTCTAGATCCCATATATCTGGAAGGTGCTATTAGGAATATATGTATAAAAGTGAAACAACCATTAGTTCTGATTAGTTCACAGAGAATGTCCATAAAGTATGCTGTGCAGCAAGAAAAAATGGCAAAGTTATGGCAAATTGGCTTTGGTGATGTAACATTAAATAGTTCTAGAAGATCTAATCTGTAATCTATTGACAATAAAAACTGTGTTTTTCATGTTTGCGTTATTAACTGAAATAGTGTATATATCTGTGGATGTGTGTTTGAAAAATATATGTAAAAATAAATTTGAGTAGATACTAGGTTCCCAGTTGTGAGATACAGAAACACGTCCATATTTACCATTGCAGTGGGATTTGGCACTTAAACATGAGTATATAACTTTGTGATCATTCTAAATTGGAATTCTCTTATAGAGAAAACCAGATTTTCAGAACTCTTTTGGACTTGGCCAAATAGAGGCCAGATGTATCTCGGAGGGAATGGTGTTCTGAAGGGCAGGTGCTTTAACAGAGAAGGCATTGTTCCTAGGCCCATCAGATGATTCTGCTTAATGAATGGCATCTAGAGCCTGTCAATTCTGTCCGTGTAGAACCCGCTTGTCAAAATTGCATCATCAGGGCAGCATCATGTGATGTATCGAGACTTTTGCCCTTTTGCTAAACTGGGTGTGGGCGTGGCCAGCACATGATGCATCTGGCCCACAAGCCTCGAGTTTGACATCCCTGGTGTAGAAAAGGTAATAAACAATTCCATATAAAATAGAGTACTATCCAAAATATCTTCCTGTCAACTATTGAGTGCCTTCCATTCTAAAAGCCACACAAAAAAAGAACTGTTCTTGTCACATCTAAATGAAGTTAGCAGATACCTTGACTTTAATGGGCAGACTGTTTGGGAAGTAGAGATAACGAGCAAGCTGTCTTCTAGGTTCTTGTTTCCTTCATGTTTTGGATAAAGTACTCACAATCCCCCTTCTGACTTAGACCATGTAATGTCAACTGTATCGGTAGCCAGCAACACTCTGAATAGGACCTGGTAGTGTAGCAGTTAGAATGCAGTATTGCAGCCTAAATCTACTTAGAGAGGACTGTAAAACACTGTGAAGCGGTATATACATCTTAAGTGCTATTCAGTGGTGGTATTCTATCAGTTCTGCCGAGCTGGTAGCGGTGATGAGCAGTAGAGAATGAACCAGTTCTCTTCACCACTGTTCTGTTGGGCCCACCCGGGCTCCCATACTCACCTTTATCCTCTGCTTTGGCACAGCAGAAGTGACCAGGAGAGTGCAGGCTTGCAGGAGGTGAGTTGGAATGCCTCTGTGCCTGTACAAACGCCTCTGCAGCTGCGCAAAGTGTGCATTTGGCACACGGGCACACGCAAAGTGTGTGCACGCGTGCAAAGCGCGCCGACCAAGCTATGCCCATCGAACTGGTGGTAAAACTTTTTGAATCCCACCAATGGCGCTATTGCTAATAAACCCTCTCCAAAGCAGGGATTAATCTACTGAATTGATTAATGCAAGTCAGTTAGGTGAGCAGCTGCATTTTGTGCCATTTGCTATTTCTGGGTTATCTTCAAGGGCAGTCCCATATTGAATGAATTGCATTAATTTAGCTGACCCAAGAGCATGAGACTGTCTTCTTCATGACAAGGGACTGAGTCACTGTCTTTGTCATCTGCTCTCTAGGACAGTTTTGGCTGAGCAACTGAAGCTGCCAGAGCATCTTCTGGGCATGGCTTCCACTTGCTATTCTAGCAAGATCTGTAAGTCTGAAAGGACCCCCAGATCAGAGTTCTCTTTGAGAGGGGTGCAGCTCTATTAACAGTAATAAATAGGACTTCCATGGAGCTGGGTGGCTTTTATCTTAACATCATTATCTATTTTGCTGAAATTCTGTATGATTCTATTCCACTCACCAATTCCTCACACTTTCCAGGGCATCAGGCTAAGATTTCTGTTGCATTTTCTGCTCAGACTGAGATTGAACTGTAACACTAATACAGGTAATTGTTTAGCAACCACAACTTGGTTGTTAAGCAAAGTGGTCACCAAGTCTTTTAATTTGATATATAAATAAATATACTTGATCTGAGTCCTTTGAAATGGATGATGATTCTCTCTATTAGATGATGATTCTTTCTCATTTTTCTCTTGTGTTAATAGATCTGGTTGGGATCTGCTGCCTAGTTTCACTGTTGGAACTTGCCTTAATACATCCTTAGGAGGCCCTACAAACTGGCTTCTGTCTACAGGAAGGGCTGTTGCTTCTATCTCTCTACCTGTTGTTTTCTTAATAAGGAGTCTAGGCTACCAATGCATTAGAGGGCCACTCCCACATCCTGAAAGCTATGATGAATTTCAAGCACCTTGTATGTTCTTCAAATCGCCATGTTTAGGCTTTATTTCACACTTCATTTAGTAGATCTACACTGTGATTTTGATGCTATCGGTTAAACAAGCTTATGGATGGCCTTTGCTGGGATTCTTCTTGGAAAAGCTATACAAGATCTTTTTGTAATCTCCCCAGCACATCTGTTTGCTAGAAGCTTGCTACCTGCTTGAGGCTGCCTAAACTTCTGGCTTTCTCTTGAGCCATATATGTAGTGGGAATGCATATTCTGTTTTGAAAATACTGAAAGCTCTGAAGAGCTGGTTTAGGTCAGCTATCACCTCTGAAGAATTTGTGTCAACCTCTGCTGCTTGGGAATTCATCAAAACATACAGTTTGACCAGGGAAGTTTAAATATAAAGGTTTCTGCCTTGGATTTGCAGCAATGCTATCAGCATTTCTTTATAGAACCCACACTATCATTCACTGCCTCAACAGCCACCATTTTCTCCAGTGGCAGGGATTTATTTTAATTGTGTTGCTTCCAGTATGACCATGGTAAGAAATTACTGGAATTACAGTACGTATCTCATTTATTTTCCTTTTGACCATAAAATATGTGAGTCTCTCATACATGCCACAGAGGTTGCTTGGGTTGACAAAGCTGAAATGGTACCAATAACCTTCTGTCCTAGATGAGAAAGTTATTTTTCTGTGGCTAGTTTGAGTGGATTTGCAAAGGTGAGGTAGATTGTTCTTTCACTAACTTGCTCACTTTTTACCTGACACTACATTGTTCCAAATGTTCCCCACTGTAGATTCTAGAGCAGGTGTTTAAAGACAAGACTGAAACAAATCTATAGGAAACTGTTTGAAAATATTCTAATTATTGACTTAGCAGCATTTACTGTAAATAATTCATAGATCAGTTGTCTATATTCTTTTTAATAATCACCACTTATAAAAGCAATTTCTTTTTATGTCTGAATCACATGCGTTCCAATCCATGTGTTTTAGGTTTAATAGTTATAGTCTGAGCCATTTCCTGTTTTTCTGCTGTTATTCTGCCAGGAGTAGAAACTGGCTGGTCAGCCATTTTTAAAGACCTTACAAGTAGTATAGTACTATTAATTGTGAACAGAATTTCTAGTGATTGTTTTGTCTTTCAATTTTGAAATGTTGCTTAAAATGGGATTCACTAAGAAGTCCAAATGAATAATCTGAAAACTAGAATAAAGTAGATGAAAGCAAAGAAGCCTGATCTTTGTCATTCAAGTATTCTTTTAACCTCTGAAATGCCTGTTTCTTTGTTAGTATTATTAAACTTAAGAATTTTTACTTCTCTGGCAGCCTCAAGTTCAATAGCTTTTGTTATAGTGAATGTGCAGAATTTGTGGTTGCTCTTTCCTTTATGTAGTAACCACACCTGGTGTTAATAGTAGACTACAGTAGATGAGAACACAGCCATCTTCCACCTATTTTTTCTATGCACAGAAGAGTAAAAATGTACAGCAGTAACCTGTATCATATAATAATTGAGCTACATTATTATTAATAAGTTGGCAGTTTGACAAGAACTAACAAATCAGCAAATCAAAAAAGCACAAATAAAAACAAAACATTATTTAAACAAGCCAAAATAATAGTATAATGATGAAGCAGATTATTTGACTATACAAGCCAGTGGAATACATGAAAGTTCACTAGAGGTCTTCAAATAAGTTGGATAATCATCTCTCAGAGATGTTTACTGTCTTATTCTCCAACCATGGGGTTAGATTAGATAGCTTCTAAGGAACATTCTAATTCTATAATTCTGTAAGACTAATATCAAAATAAAGACCGAACCAAGTTAGTAGGAATAGAACAACCCTGACTTCCCTCACAAGAAATGTCATAAATGAAAGACTTGCTTCATTCTTTTTTTTAAAAAAAAAAAACTTGCTTTACAGTAGATGGATGTTGAGGGTTTCTTAAACTGCACTTTAATAATCCAAGCTTTAAAAAAAAAAATTAATATCCAGCAGAAGAGCTTGCAAAAGCTTTCTAAACTTTGTGTTTGTATGTATTCAAGGATATTCTCATATCAAATAACCTGAGTTCATATTAGCCAAAGGATGATCACATATTACTGAAATATGCCTCGCCTGAGAACTGTGTTTCTTTAGCCTACACTGCTGCACAAGTAGAGATTTAGCTAGTCATAGAATTCTATTGCGTATGGTGCTTTCAGGCTGTTTATCTAGGTACTCTTTTATGAGTGGATATATAAACTCTTCAGTTGAATTGCTCAAATGATTTTCCAATCATTTAACAACCTGGAGTATGTAAAAAAAAAAAATATTCAAAGAATTGCACATAGTATAATTGTCTTAAATTTTTAAGACAAGGGATATCACCATTTTAAGTTTTAAAATCACTTCAGCAAATATACTGAAGTAGAATTCTATAAAAAAGAATGATAGGTTAATTGCATTCTGTAGATCTCACCCCTGGCTGCAATTCAAAACATATCCTCATGGAACAAATTTGGATGATTTGGCAGGAGAGGAGGAAATTCTGTTGTATTTTGTGTGACGTTTCATTTGTCCACCATTTTGAAAGATAAACTTTTAGTTTGAGAAAAGCATTACTACATTGTATTATCTGTTTGAACTCAACAAATAGAAGCATAATATCCAATGAGTTGTTTTCCTAAAAATAATATATGACATCACAGGGATATTGTATTTTATAAGCTACAATCATAATTCTTATGGAACAGTTTCAATTAATGTGCACGCATGTATGTTATTTTAGTATCCCACTGTTTAGTTATTTGGTCTAGGTGTCTACCTTTCATGTTCCTTTTTGTGATTGTTGACCTTTTGATTTTTAAACTGAGTTGAATAATTTACATTGCTTTGAATTTACAGTTTCCTAACTGAAATAGGGACTCACTTATATTGACGATTCATATTTTATCACATCATTTAAAAATAAATACCTTAAAATTGTATCTGTTCTTTCTTTTTATCTGTCCTAAGGTATTGATCTGATTCATACTTGTTTGTATTCATAAAGTAAAATTATTCATGTTTAATCAATGTATAAAACAGCAATAATAAACCTGCAGCAGATTTATTAACCCGTCTTAACTATTTTAGCCCCTAAACTGTTTTAGAAGTTTTTTCTGCCAAAAGAGAAGAATAAAGTTCTTTAAGCAAATAGACCTGATTAATGTTTATCCTTTTGGCTTAGTACAGATGCTAAATATCTTAACTATAGTTTAGGAGTTCCACATGATTCTGCTATACCTCTTCTTCCACTTTCAATAAAATTATTCTTTTTTCACAACGGTAGTTTCATATCCCAGTTTAATTCTAGTTATTGTGAAGTTCTTTAAGACTATAACATTATAATTAGCAGTAGAATGCTGCATTGAATGTGAACAGGAACATTTAAATGCAGATTCTTTTTAAAATTAATCTCTGCCTGTTAATCAGAATAATCATCCCATTTCTATGGTAGCCTTATTTTGTTTCAAGGATTCCAAAATGCTGCATGTTAAGATATTAGTAATTAAATGTCAGTATTAAATGTATTCTGTATGAAGGTATTTTTAAATGCAACTTTAAATGGGAGGGAGGGGAAGTGGAATTTATTCCTGAAAATACAGGTAGTCCTTGATTTGCGACCACAATTTAGCCCAAGAGTTATGTTGCTAAATGAGACGTTTGTTAAGTGAGTTTTGCCCATTTTGTGACCTTTTTGCCACAATTAAGTGAATCACTGCATTTTTGAATTAGTAACATGGTTGTTAAGTGAAACCGGTTTCCCCATTGACTTTGCTTGTCAGATGGTCACCAAAGGGGATCACATGATCCCGGGACACTACAACTGTCATTAATATGAGTCAGTTGCCAACTGTCTGAATTTTGATCACGTGGCTATGGGGATCTACAATGGTCACAAGTGTGAAAAATGGTCATAAGTCACTTTTTCAGTAACGTAACTTTGGATGGTCACTAAATGAACTGTTGTAAGTCAAGGATTATGTGTATAATAAGCCTCATGGCTTACAGGCTTAAAATAAGTGACCAATAACTTGTCTGTAATGGATGTGTCGCCTGTTGAATCTGGTTCCTTAATTAGCTTGTTGCTGCACAAGATGATTGATCTATTTAATTTTTTAAAATTTAATTTAATAGTCTTTTTAACTTCTTGGCTATAGTATAACTTAGGAAGGATGTATTATGACAATCTCCTCCCTTTGTTTCTAAACTCCAATTACTACTACTGTAACAAATGAACTATTTGGAAATTTGACTTCTTTAAGGAATTTATTAGCATGGGGAAATTTTTCTCTCATTTTTAGTTGTAAGAAATAAAGGTTAATTACTGTTTTAGATTAGAAGCATATTGTGTCTTTCTCAGCATTTTTAAATTACTTTCCTTCCTCCATATGTAGAAAATTAAACAAAATGTTTATTCCTCACAAATTCATAGCTGTACATTTTGGTTTCAGTTTTGGTTGGAAAAGAATAATTGAAGAAATCAGTAGTTTAATTTTTTTCTTTATATCATAGACATTTTAGATGTCACTGTTAAGTTGATTTCCTGTTCATCTCTTTTCCCTTATAATGATAGCTTTGACCTGAAAAGCCACAAGCAGAAACTAAAAATGTAAATATTACTGTGTATAAGTTTGTGGGAAATCTTTCAAGAAAGCAGCACCTAACATTCTTATACTGTCAAAAACTCTACTCAGTGCAGGGCACAATTTCTGGAATTCTTTCCATACTCTGTATCAAATACACCTGTATTTTATTCTCTTTCTGTGTTTGTGTCTCCATCTTTGTTGCTGGCTTCCTTTTGCATTGCATCTAAGTGTTAGTTTATATGTGGGTACCGGTAAATGAAAAATAGGCTACATGTGCTCTGCTTTTGCCCAAGTGATGGATTAGGAAGGTTGTAGGGGGTTTAGATTGAAATATCTACTGGTCTTCTGGGCCACTGCCTGTCACACAGTAACACAGTAGGAGTGAGTTTGTTTGTTTTTTCAAATCTTCATTTTCTGGCTTGCACCAAGCTTAGTCCCATCGTGTTCAATTTTGGAGAGACTGAGAGTATGAAGCTCACTTTCATACTGTTACCAATAATACTGCATTGGTGCAGTTACTCAGAACTGAAATCTTGAAGATGTTTTTACCTTTAGACATATCACAAGAACACTAGAGATTTTTTTTTATTTTAATTGGTGCTGCAAATATTTCCCATTTATAAAGTTGAAGAAAAGTCTGTCTGGATTTTTTTCTTCTTGTGATAGAATCAATTTTAGGATTGGCAATTCACTGGTTAAAAATCCTGAAAAGTGAGGACAACCCTTTCTTGCAAAACAGAATAGTACGTACATATGTTGCTCCATGACTATTGATTTTCTCTTTTAAAATGACAACTGGGAATCTGGAAATTTCCTTTACTTGCTCTCTTGCTAATTGACAGAAATGCAATAGATGGATGAAGCAAACAAGGTGGGGTGGAGGATTAGGTAATTGTAAAATGAATAAGCAGATTAATATCAGTCCTTTGCAAATAACAATGGACCTGAATAAATGGGGAATCATTTTTATGTCTTTCTTCCATCTTTTTCAGAATTGCTGAGGAGCATTTTGGGGTGGATTACATATTGTGAAGAATTTGCTGAATGAACCAAGATATAACCATGCATAACAAGACTTAAGCAGCCTTTCCTTTTGTGACTTAGATATGCTGCTTTTCAGTAGTGCTTTAGTCTTTAAAATGGTCATAGCTGCATGTATTCTTTGATCCATTTCTGATGAATGTTACAACCATGAGTTTACATCGGCAAATGGGATCTGATAGGGACTTGCAATCTACTGCTTCCTCTGTAAGCTTGCCTTCAATTAAAAAGGCACCAAAGAAGAGAAGAATTTCACTGGGATCTTTTTTTCGAAAGAAAAGGGATATGAAACATAAAGCCAAGGATGTAAATGGTGGTGTCGATGGGATTGCAAGTATTGAAACTATACACTCAGAAATATGTCCAGACAAGAACTCTATTTTATCTGCCTATATGTCATCAGACAGTGGAACAGCCATCTGTAGTAAGCAGACGGGAGACTTCATAGAATGTCCCTTGTGCCTTTTGCGGCACTCTAAGGAGAGGTTTCCGGAAATAATGACTTGTCACCATAGATCTTGTGTGGATTGCTTGCGTCAGTATCTCCGGATAGAAATCTCAGAGAGCAGAGTTAATATCTGCTGTCCAGAATGCTCTGAGCGATTTAATCCCCATGACATTCGATTAATTTTAAATGATGACATCTTGATGGAAAAATATGAAGAGTTTATGCTTAGACGGTGGCTTGTCGCGGACCCCGATTGTAGGTGGTGCCCTGCTCCAGACTGTGGGTAAGTGATTCATTTTTGTACCCAGAGCTCTACTTTATCCCTTCTTGATTATTACATTGCTTGGGTATAATGTCTTGTTTACCAGAATGTTTTTATTTGGTACTGTATTTCAGGTTTTTGTTTCTTTTGACAAGTCAAAAATAATTTTCTGTGAATTTAATAGCAGAAAGAGTAGAGAATTGAGAAACAGATTCTACATCTCCTATCTTCTCAACTGTTATCACTTCACGCTGCAGAATATTAAAGGAGGTTGACAAGTTTTAATGCAGCCTCCAAAGTAGGTAGCTCTCCATGCATTATTATTAACTTGCTGCGTTCTGGAAGAAGGTATTTGTAGTTCAGCACATAGAAAGTAGTTTCCCTCTCCTGTATTTTATATCCGGGGGAAAGTTTTGTGAATATAAATTGTGAAAGTTGATATAATTGGCAACAAAAACTTTCATATTACAAGAACCAACTGTTAATTTTGAGTAAAATTTAAGAGAGCATAATCCACTTTTTGCTTAATGTCAGAAAAATGTATTTAAATATTAAACAGGGTTGCTACTCTTGTTGCTACTCCTTTAAATACTAAATAGTAAAGAAAATAATAAACTGTACATTTTGAGACTGAATAGGGCAATTTGGAAGCCTTTATAGCTTACATTCATATACCTGCTACCTACATTTTGTATAACACGTTTCTCTTCAGATAATCATACTTGTTTCAAAATATTGCAGATAACCGCAATTATGTGTTTCAATGATTTAAGTTTGGTTCCAGTGCCACATGTGAATTTATTAATTCATAGAATGTTATTCACATGCACACAGCTATAAGAGAACTTGTTAATCTGTTCTAAAGTATTGTGGTTCCTTAATACTTTATTTTGATATAACATTTAACGCAAAATCCTGCTACTGCATATAAAATATAATTGCTAACACATTTCAGATAAAGACATTTATAAATCACATAATAATGTTGACTTGTTAGTATGTTGTACAATATAATATTTTCATAGAACTTTTGATTAAAGTTCAGTCAATAATATTACCAATTATGCCTATAGGAGAGAGACAGCAAATTTCTTTCTGAATTCTCAGTTTTTTATTTTATTTAGCATATGGCATCTACAGAGGTCGTGCAATCACTAATATACAAATATACTGGATTGTCAATGACAAGGCTGAAGTTGATTGCAGACAGTCCTTGATTTATAACTGGATTTATAACTGCAGCTGAAATCTGTTGCTTAGCAATCCATAAAGCACGACCACATTGCTTAGTGATAAGCACATTCCTGAAGTCCTGGTTGCAGTTTTTCATTGAATCCCCTGGTTATTAGTGAGGCAACTTCCAGCCAGCTTCCCACAAAAACAATGAGGAAGCTGACAGCAAGTCCCAGGCCCGCAAGTAGATAAATAGCTGCTGCTGACTGGGAGAAGGAGCATAGGGGTGCAAGGAGATGCACAAGTGATGCACTGCAATCAGGGAGAGGATGCAAGGTGAGAGGAAGGGTCAGGGTGGATGTGATGGGCTGCACAAGAGGCATGGCTTGAGTTAGTAAGATGTGAGGTGTACTAGAGACGTGAGACAAAGAGGATATAAGTGGATGAATGAGAGGCACCATGTAAGTTGGAGAAGGTGAATGCTTGTGTGAGAGGGTATGGTATGCAAGAGACATGCTTTGGTTGAGAGCGCATGAGAAGTGCTACATGAGTTGATGAAGGTGTGAGGAGAATGCAGGAGGTGCTGTATAGGCCAGAGTGGGTGCAAGGGAGGTGCAGTGAGAGTCAGAAAGGGTGTGTGAAGGAGTGCTTGGCTGGGACAAACAGGAAGGCTATGGGAGGGCATGTGGAAGGGAAGATTATCCCGGTGATTTTCTGGGGAAACTAGTAGGGTAAGTTGCAGGTTGTGATCATAGGACTATAAGGCCCTTGTCAACTGGTCACAAGTGCAAACAAGTTCCCAAGCATCCAGATTGCAATCTTGTGACTACTGGGAGGGGGGTCTGGGGGTTGAAACTCCAAGGACTGATTGTAGCCACCATTCATTCAGTACTTGTATCTTGGAATGGTGCTGACCATGGATGTGCGTGGTATGTAACTTCAAGAACAGGTTGTAAGGTTTTTTCTGAGCCCATCATAACTTCAGTCGTTAAGCGAGGAGGATTCTCTTATATTTCAATTTATTTTATTTGAAACAATAGTTTCAATCTTGCAGAATAGCACAATGATGTCTATTACTCAAAGTTTGCTGAATTCTACTGTAGGGGTTCATACCTAAAATAGCAATAGCACTTAAACTTGTATACCGCTTCACAGTGTTTTACAGCCCTCTCTAAGCAGTTTATAGTGTCATCATATTACAATCTGGGTTCCCAAAATACATCCTATGAGATTAACTAGAGTTCTATAAATGTTAATTATGTTTCTATTTTTATAATGGATGATGTTTCATAATAGCAACTCAGGTATTTAAATTGGCACTATATAAAACTGAAAAAGTCTCAGCATATGACAATACCTGGTCGACTCAGGCTGTTTTCAGTAAAGTTAAAAAGAAAAGTTAATACTTTCAGTAAAGCTAATACTTTGATAAGAGACTACAAAATAAATAAATAAATCCAGGCTTAGAGAAAACTAGGAATTGGGGGGTGGGAGGGTGGGAATCTTAGAAGAAGGCAGTTCCTGACTATTTCTACATTTTTGCCAAGAAAACATGGATCTATCCACATATTTGGCAGACATTTAGAATAACTTGAGGGAGGCTTTATCTTAGTACAGTGAATAAATACTCTTCCATCTATTTTTGAATATTTAAGGTATGCAGTCATTGCTTTTGGATGTGCAAGCTGTCCAAAACTTATGTGTGGGCGTGAAGGCTGTGGAACTGAATTTTGCTACCACTGTAAGCAGATTTGGCATCCTAACCAGACTTGTGATGCTGCTCGTCACGAAAGAGCACAAAGTCTACGTTTACGAACAATTCGTTCTTCATCCATTAGCTATAGTCAGGAGTCTGGAGCTGCAGGTATTTATTATTTTAATCTAAATGTTAGAAATATATTTTTACATTATATCTTGACTTGCTAGTTTACCCATCAGTTAGTGATCCTGAAAAAAGGAAGATATGAATCTTTTCTTCAGTACGTTGATATTAAGGCAAAATTGTACAGTTGTGCAGAACATACTGAAACAATGTGCTGCTAGTATTTGGCATGGTGGATATAATTAGCTTATGCAATCAGTGAAAAGAAGATCTGACTACTGATAGAACTTTTGGTTTGAAATGTCTAGTAACAGACCACACACTGGCTGAGTTCAGATGTTAGGGAAAAAACTGTGTTTGCTTAGTTTTTGACTTATCATGTTGCTCAGATACAGCATGAAGGTTTATAATACATCCTTTCTGATTCAAAACAAGATTGCACCTCTAAATTTTGCATAGCATATTAGTAATCATATTCAGAAGGTGGAGCAAGACAAAGATTCTACTTGAGAGAAGGTTTTGAGCCTTAAAATGCGTGCCTTAAATATCTGGAAGGCTTAAGGCATTAGCTTGGTCCTTCAAATGCCAGAAGCTGAAAAGAAAACCACTTTATAGTGGAGGAATATGGACATCAGGCCATTCTTTTTTCACTCTTCCATTTATTATGTCATGTGAACCTAGAAAATTATGGTTTCTTAATGTCCAAACTTAATTTTTTTGTTCCGGGAAAGAGTAGTATAAACTATAAGAATATTGATTTAACTGGAATTTGAAGAGATAGAGTCTCTCATATCTGAGATAGGGAACCACTGCCATGCAGGCTTCTAATCTAGGCCCTTGATCTGTTTATACTCCCGCCTCTTCTAACATGAAAAGAGGGAGTAGCTACTTTGTATATAACTCAGCAAATGTTCCTTATGAAGAAAAAGGAAATAAGCCGCTGAGGGTATCTTTTGCCTATGAAGAAAATAAGTACTCTGAAAGATGGGAAATAATCTGAACAGAAAAGAATTCTTTTCCTTCTAAAATCGCTATTAGTTGATATCATATGGCTTGATTAAATATAGAATGGGAAGCATTTTTTATTGTTTTTAAAAAGGGTTTTTTATGCTTGCACTCTCATTTTGCAACTTGAGCTATATTATCTATGATAGTATGCATTTGATGCTTTTAAATTGTATATTGAAAAAAATCTCGTCAGAATAGTTTTGGATTAAATGATTATTATTTTAAAGCAGGATAATTTGTAAAGTTCTATTTAATGTTTATGTTAGAGTTTTACTTAGGTATACTTAATTATCTTTCTGTACTGGGTTTGTTGGATCTCAGATGTAATATACTTCTTAATTTTTATTTTTCTTGGGAGCAATATTGCTATTGTACTTCTTTATTTTAAACAGCTGATGACATAAAGCCATGCCCCCGCTGTGCTGCTTATATCATAAAGATGAACGATGGAAGTTGCAATCACATGACATGTGCTGTCTGTGGTTGTGAATTCTGTTGGTTGTGTATGAAGGAGATCTCAGACTTGCATTACTTAAGGTATGTATGGGAAATAGTAGGAAATAAAAATGTTTTTTTTTTCTGGTAACAGAAGCTTTAATATGCTTTTTATCCCAATTTGTAATAGAAGCTATGCTAGGCTATTTCAAACTGCTATTTTTCTGAAGTTAGGTAAAGCATTTATTTAGAAAACTTTCATGGCTGTCCATTTTAACACATAACTCCACACAGCTAACAATCAATTTACAGCTTTCTTCCCATAGCAACCCTATTACTAAGGTTAAAACAATTCAGTGCCAAGAAAAAGAAAAACAGAGGCAGCACATTTATTTAAAACATTTATATAGTTGTCCATCTTATATCAGACTGACAGAAAGATACATGTATATTGGGTTCTTCTAATATCCTCTCCCTGGACGGGAGAAAAGCCAAGTTTTAACAGCTTGCAGGAAGGTGCAAAAGGGCAGGGCCCTCTGAATCGCTTAATCTGTTTTGCATGGGCATTTAGTAAAATGAAGTATGGTGGTTTTGAGGATTTTGTGTGTATTAAAGCAGGGTTTGCCAATCTTTTGGACCTCAGGGACCATCAAACTCATAATTTTAGATCCCAGGGACTACTAAACAGTTCTGTGGGCATGGCCTAATTTGTGGGTGTGGCTTGGTGGTCATGTGACTGGCTGGGCATGGCTTGTATGTAAATATTATAAATATTTATATAACTATTGATTTTTTTTATTAAAAAAAGAGAAACTTTTACCCAAAATCAGGCCAAGCAGGCAGACAGATTGAGTTGCTCACAGAATCACAGATTCATTCAGAAATCTATCTATCTGCCATTGGCTAGCTCAGTCTGTCACATAAAATTTGCTTGCAAGCAAACTCATAAAATTTGCTAGCAAGCAAACTCACAAAATTAACTCACAACACACCATGAATGTAAATATTGAATTTTTTATTTAAAAAAAGAGCAACTTTTACCCAAAATCAGGCAAAGCAGGCAGGCAGATTGAGTTGCTCACAGAATCACAGATTCATTCAGAGATCTATCTGCCATCGGATAGTTCAGTCTCTCAAATTTGCTTGCCATGAGTCTTCACTGAATTTTCTTGCAAGCAAACCTTCAGTCCTAAGGGAGGTCAGCTGTGCTGAGCCGAAGATCTAAAGACTAGCTAGAAAGCAAGAAATCCAACCATTTCCTGCTTCCAAGCTAATCTAAATCTCCCGGCATAGCAGAACAGATGATGGTCGGAAAAAGGAAAAATAGCAATTTAGCAGGCAAGTTTACTGGGTAAGGAGTGAGTGGGCAGGGAGGGTTCCCGTGGGCCGTGTGGGCGGTGTAGCCTTGTGTTTCTGCACAGCCTGGATTAATTGCTTTGTGGGGATGCTCTGGGGGTGAGATTTCTCTGCGGCCCACCAAAATTTTCTCACGGCCTATCAGTGGGCTGCAGCCAACCAGTTGGTGACCACTGTATTAAAGTGCTGTGTAGTATGATGAGCAAATGCAGAAAGACCCATCTATTTATAGCAAAACTACACAAATCACTTCCTGCAGGGGAATACTGTATGTCACAATACTTTCTTTTGAATTCCTGTTTTGCATTTTCAGAGAAATCTTTTGAAAATTAGTTCTTCTTGTTAACAGACTACGGCAATGTTGAGATTGTGGAGTAGAGCCAGTTTGGTCTAGTGGCTGAGCCAGAGGAATAGAAACTGAGGAAATGACCTATGTTTCTGTCTTAGGCTCAGAGCTAGCTGGATGACCTTGAGCCAGTCATTCATTCTCAGCCTTAAGAAGAAGGCAATGGCAAACCACTTCCAGAAATTGTACCTGAAAAACTGCAAGAACTTGTCCAGGCGATTGCCAGAAGTAAACACTGACCCAGGACCTTTCTCCTCACCCTACCTACCTCCTCCCCCAGCAAGCAGTGTTAGAAATCTTGAGGATTAGTTGAGAACATGCTACTTGTTTGTTGGTTAAATTTCAGAAGAATCAAATCTCAACTAACTATCCAGGTTTAAAGAGATTTTTATTTAGTTAGGTTGCAAACCAGCCTGCCTAATATTGGGCAAGAGTGTTGTAAATTATAATCCCTGTGTATTTGGGCACCAGATAGAGGAAGGCTGGTGAGACTAAGAAATGCACCGTTGGGCTGAATTTTGGAACTGGAGTACCTATTTAAAATGCTATTTGCTGAGAATGTATATATCAAGATGATATTGGATATTCACATATTAGCATGTGGGTTAGTAATAGTCTAAGTTAAAGGATTGATGACTGAAGATGGTTAATCTTATATATGGAAAATTCTCAGTCCATCAGGTTGTACATTCTGGGGAAAAAAACCATGGAGTCGGAAGAAGAAAATTCTTTGGCAACTTGGGACACTTGTAGGTGCACCAGTAGGAATTGCCTTAATAGCAGGCATTGCTATTCCAGCAATGATTATTGGAATTCCTGTATATGTGGGACGTAAGGTAAGATAACTGAATTGCTTTTGAAATTTACATGTTTTTCCATTTGTCAAACTTGCTCGTTATTCTGTTATAGCAGGGGTGTCAAACTCAAGGTCTGCAGCTCAGATGTGGCCCACGATGTGGTCGGATCTGACTGTCCTGGTCTACCCAATGCCAAGAGGAAAGATAGGGCCTGCCTGGCTTTGGCCTGGTCTACCCAATGCCAAGAGGAAACATGCCAGCAGTTTGGGGAGTGGTGTCAAACTAGCCACGCCCACCCAATTGACCACACCCACCCAGTCTTCCCCATCCCCCAAGATCAACTGCAGCCCTGATGCGTCCCTCAATGAAATTGAGTTTGACACCCCCTGGTCTATCATATCCAGATGAAATTTTATTGAAGCCCCCAACATTATGAAATATGAAAGGTATTTATCATGGATGAATTCTTTTCCAGTGATAGTTCCAAAACTTGCTGTTTCTTATCTAGGGAGGCTTATCATACCATCTCATTGCCCTTCTGATAACATGCGTTTTTAACATTTTAATGGGATTCACGTTATGACTATGCTGTGACATAACTTCATAGCTTAGCATTAAAAAAAAGAATTTATTGCAGTAAAAACTGTAGAAATCTTAACAATTGCAAACTTGTCAATTTTCATGAAAGAAACTTCCTTATCTACCAATACAAAATGATTCCCATAAAGTTCTCTCTGGTCACAAAATGTTTTCAATCAGGGTCTTCTTAGTCCTCTTTCTTTTCCCACAAAGAAAAGTGATTTCCCAAGTAATTAGTGATAAAGATGGGATTTGAACACAAATAACATGCATGGCATAGTGTTTCATAACTATAATCAAAGAAGACAATTTACATCTATGGATTCAAATTTCTGGCTTGGGACAGAAATCCAAATTAAAGGAATTTACCATCCATTTCTGACCAGTGATTCTAGTACTGTTGGGAATCTGCCAGCAGGCAACGAGGAGAGACCAAGCAGGGAATTAGCCTTGAGTCAAGAGACCTAGAGAGAAGAGCCTAACCAAAGACTGAAAACCAAGCTAGCAGAGGAAAGGTTTAAAACAGCAAAGGAAAAGAAATTCAAAACAGATTTTTTTTTCATTGCTTTGTTTACTCATCTTGTTTGATTATACCAATGGAATCTTTAAATGCATTAATTTAAAATGGCAGGGAAACAGATAAAGATAATATTGATCACTCCTGTATATCATTTCTTCTACCAGTTATTAAATGGAATTTGCTCTAAAATATCTTCCTTTTTCCTCTTTCTTATAAAGATTCATAATCGCTATGAAGGCAAAGACATGTCAAAGCATAAGAGGAACTTAGCCATTGCAGGTGGTGTAACCTTATCTGTAATTGTTTCACCAGTTGTAGCTGCAGTCACTGTGGGTAAGTATAGAGTTTCTGATGAAGTCTAAGAATATCTGTTTTTTCTTGAGTACACTACATTTACATTAAGACCATTATATTTTACTAAAAAATTACTAAAACAATATTATTGACAAGTAACCCAGGACTAGCAGTGAGACTATGTTTTAAAGTTTGTGTTTGAATAGTTTGAAAAATGGAATTCTTCCTCCAAAGTTTGCTTGTTTATTGAATGATATTTGCCAGTCCCCACTATCAGCTGACACTTTGGCTGGATAAGCAACCAGCAATAAATACCAGAGCAAAAGCAAAATCCTATGGTCACTCACCATTAATAAGAACAAAAACCACAGCAGAATAAAATGGCTCCTTGTAGAATGCAAGGGGTGAAAAACCCAATTATGACTCTGCAGGGGGAAGATGTTCCAAAATTGTGGAGAATTCCAGAAAGGGTCCACATGGGTGGTGGACACTTAACTGGATCTCCCCAGAAGTTCAGACCAGACAAGCAGAATTCATTTTAGCAAGATAATGGCTAGCATCCCAGTGCTCTGTTCTGTAGGGCTAAAAGTTACCCCATAATAGCAGGGTTGTTTTACTAGCATTCTGGCTTCTGTATTATATGCACTTCTAAAGGTAGCTTTCCACTTGAATGGTGATTGGGGTATGAATTACCATTGCCAAGTCTACTTGCAGGAACTTCATCTTACTGGTTCAACTCATCCTAACAGCCCCTAATTATTGATTTAGGATTTCTGTGGCATCTCCATCTGCATACTGACTATGCCACATCCAAAATTGATGAATTTTAGTAGTTTCATATAGATATTAAATAATTTGGGGGTAGAGCACATAGTACCTCGCACTACTGATCAAGAACATTCTCCCTCATGCTGCCATTTGAAACTGTCCAGAGGTAACATATAATAACAGATAACAAATAATCAGAGTTGGAAGGGACCTTGTAGGTCATCTAGTCCAACCCCCCGCCCAAGCGGGAGACCCTACACCATTTCTGACAAATGACAGTCCAATCTCTTCTTGAAAGTCTCAAGTGATGGCGCTCCCACAACTTCCGAGAGCAAGCTGTTCCATTGGTTGATTGTTCTCACTGTCAGAAAGTTTCTCCTTATTTCCAGGTTGAATCTCTCCTTGTTCAGTTTCCATCCATTATTCCTTGTCTGGCCTATAGGCGCTTTAGAAAATAGCTTGACCCCTTCCTGTGGCAGCCCCTCAAATACTGCAAGACCGCTATAATATCTCCCCTGGTCCTTCTCTTTACTAGACTAGCCATGCCCAGCTCCTGCAACATTTCATTGTAAGTTTTAGCCTCCAGTCCCCTAACCATCCTGTTCTCTGTACTTTTTATAGAGTCTCAACATCTTTTTATAGTGTGGTGACCAAAACTGGATGCAGTACTCTAGGTGTGGTCTTACTAAGGCTTTATAGAGTGGTATTAGTACTTCCTTTGGTCTTGATCGTATCCCTCTGTTAATGCAATTTAGGATTGCATTAGCTTTTTTGGCTGCTGCTGCACACTGCTGGCTCACATTTAGCTGGTTGTCCACTAAGATCCCTCTCACACATACTGCTATTGAGCCTGGTTTCACCCAGTCTATATGTGTACTTTTGGTTTTTCTTGCCTAAGTGTAGAACTTTACTTTTCTCTACATTGAATTTCATTTTGTTAGATACGGCCCAGTGTTCTAGTCTGTCAAGATCCATCTGGATCTTGAGCCTATCTTCTTGGGTGTTAGCTATTCCTGCCATCTTAGTATCATCTGCACATTTGGTAAGTTCCCCTTCTATTCCCTCACCTAAGTCGTGATATTCAGCAGGTTCTGACAGGTTCTGGAGAACCGGTAGCGAAAATTTTGAGTAATTGGGAGAACCGGCATATACACCTCTGACTGCCCCCCCTCCCCATTCTCTGCCTCGCGATTCCCAGCTGATTGGCTGAGTCTTCTTTTGTTGCCCTACACAGGAGAAGAGGGCTGGAAAGCAAGTTAGTGGGATGGGGGGAAGAAAATGGGATTTTGTAGTAACCTTCCCCTGCCATGCCCACCCAGCACACCACGCCTACCAAGCCACACCCACAGAACCGGTAGTAAAAAAATTTGAATCCCACCACTGAAACTGTCCACGTTGATAGGAGTGGAACCACTAAAAATAGTACTCAACTCTTATAGGTGATCTAGAAGGAAACTAAATAGTGTTAAATGCTTCTGAAGAATCTATTAGTAACATGGAGGAAGGGAGCAACCCTAATTAAGGTCCTAACAGAGATATTCTCCTAGTGTGACTGATACCATTTTTGTCTCGTGCCTGAATCTGCCTGGAATAAAACTGTTTCCCCGAGAATCTTTTGTAATTGATTCCCCACCAGCTTGTCAAAAACTTACCTCAAAAGGGAAGTCTGGAGACAATGCAAAGTCTTCTCCAAGAGACAGTGGTACCAGGCAGTGTAATATCTAAGTAGCATTAACTATCTCTTGAATCCAGCAAATCCAGAATCTTCTTGAGGGAGACGGCCAGTCATGAAAGCTTTAACAAACAAACCTTTAAGACACCCTGCATGGCAGCTTGAAGAAGCCAGGAGGACCATGGTTATTTCAGAACCCACTCTACAGGAAACTTTTCCACTTAATCATGTTCCACAAGATCAAATCCTAAGGAATTACTTTGCTCATCTTAGAAGACTCTGCCCAGTGGGATCAAAACCAGCGAGGGCATAAGCTACTTCATCTGCAATGAAACCTGTAAATTAATCCCAGGAGTCTTCAGGCATTTTGCTCCACCCATCCTTCCCAAGAAGGATCTGGGTAATTATGAATAAAATCTCTAAGCAAGAATTTATGGCCATAATAAATATAGAAAAGAATCTCTGTCATCCCTCTCTAGGTTTGGACGTGAGTTCTTACCGCTTAACTGCTTCCACTTTGGATTGTGTTCAGTCATACTAGGTGCCTTTTCAATCACTTTATTTTCCCTCAGGAAATCATTAAAGCAAGGAAGTGCTTGAGATGGAAAAGTGAAGATATAAGTTCAATGTTATCTAGCAATGTGGGTGTCTCTATATTTCAGAAATTATGAGGCGTGAGGTAGAACTGCCCACTAAATTGTCAGGGAGATAATGTCCCCTTTGGAAACTTTCTGGATCCCGAAAGTTTGCTAAATGGTGAAGTTAAGAAATACACAGTGATCACTAAAAAAAAAAAAAAAAAAGGACAGGTGTGCTAATCACAGTATTATATTTTGTTTTCCTATAGGTATTGGAGTCCCTATTATGCTGGCCTACGTGTATGGAGTAGTTCCCATTTCTCTCTGTCGAAGTGGAGGTTGTGGAGTATCAGCTGGCAATGGGAAGGGTGTCAGAATAGAATTTGATGATGAAAATGATATAACTGTGAGTGGAGCAAATGCAGCAGCAGGTAAAAAAGATCTTTATTTATCATATTTGTCCGGCTGCCTGTCCACAAAAGCATTTTGGAGAAGTGTATAGAGGCCTTTTTGGACAGGTGTAGAAAACAAATATAGTCAATATCCAGATATGTTTTTTATTTGCAGTGTGTGCTATGTTCTGTAGTGATTTGTATAATCCTACACTTCTCAGAAAAAATCAATTCGTAGCAGCCTTAAAGGATGCCTTCCTTTATTGAGGATATCTTAATCTTTCTCTGTATTAACTTATCAGGGAAATTAATAGATAAAATCATTTTCTAGATTCTGTTTCTTCTCTTAACGCTCTAATGCCATTGATTCAATGTTAGTGTCACTTGCCCTGCTTGGGATTTTGAATTGGTAACTTTTGATTGAAAATGGGAGATAAAATGACATTCAGTAGTTAAATGTTACTTTCCTGACAAAATAAAACTGGTCCAAACTGTAATCTAGTTTGAGAACAACTTTATTATTTCCCAATACTAATTCTGGAATAACAATAGAATTAAAAACTATTAAGGGTCATTATGTTGTAGTTGGTATTCTTTTTCAAGAGAAAATTTGATTCTTTTTAGGAAATTATTTTATACAATTTCCTCATCATATTAGCCTAGGCCTACAATCAAAAGATGACAGCGTTTTCTTTTACTGGCATAATTGTATCAATCTAAGACCAACATCCCCATATCAGTTCTTGAAGAATTGGAAAAACTCTACAGTTTTTATTACTGGAGCTTCCATAAAAGCAAAGCCTTCTATAATATGAAACTTTAATAAAAGATATATTCCCTCTTCTGTTTTAGACACTACATCAGTAGCAGAGGCACGTCACAATCCTAGCATAGGGGAAGAAAGTGTTGGACTGACTGGAAGCCTAAGTGCAAGTGGCAGCCATATGGACAGAATAGGAGTCATTCGAGACAATCTGAGTGAGACAGCCAGCACTATGGCCTTGGCTGGAGCTAGCATCACAGGAAGTCTGTCAGGAAGTGCAATGGTCAACTGCTTCAACCGGTAAGATAATGCATTCCAAGTGTTCAACTCTAATTGACTATTTGTTACATAAACTGTAATTAACAGTGGAATAATATGTTTTAGCTGATTGTTGTAAATTATAATATCTACCTTTTGAATACTTGTGGACACACTCTGAAAACAGTGATTAAATTTTAGTTGGATAAAAGAAGAATTCCAATTCCAATAATGGCGATATGTATGGAGAGATAGGAATTCTAGCAGATATGGCTTTTATTTTTAGGATTATAGTTTAGGGCAGAGTTCCCCAACCTTTTCAGCTTTCTGAACTGGTGGAGGGGATAGAGGGGATGGTTCCATGTGTGCAGTGGGCACACGCGCCACCGCACATGCACATTCTTGTTCGCTGCTTGCACGTATGCTCTCACCCGCCACTTCTGCGGCCTGGTTCCTTGCCATAGCCTGGGGGATTGGGAATCCCCAATTTAAGAAAAACACTCTTGCATGAAAACGAGATTGTTGTAAATGGAAAAACTTGTGATATGTTACCACACCAGAAATTAACTGCTTGTATTATTTGAAAGGAAACAATTTAATTCTGGCTATTTCTCATATGTAATTTTTTTTTAGGATTTACCATTATAATATATTAAGGAATATTTTACTTAATTTGCTGTGAGAATTCTTCACTAGGTGCTGGTAAACATGTAAAATATTTCAATATATATCAACGTTGAAAAATGCAAGTTTATTGAGCTAATACTGAATTTTCACTCAGGTTGGAAGTCCAAGCAGATGTGCAGAAGGAGAGATGCAGTTTGAGTGGTGAATCTGGCAGTGTTAGCTTGGGAACAGTGAGTGACAATGCCAGCACCAAAGCAATGGCTGGGTCCATTATAAATTCCTATGTCCCATTGGACAGGTAAGTTTGAACTATTTTGATAAAATCAATATTTATATGCTGTGCAAGAAATCTCTGGTATGATTATTAATTGATTATGCACTATCAAGTAGATGTTGACTCTTAGTGACCACAGATATATTGTTATGGTAAGAGTCTTAAATAATTATGTCAAGTCCAGAATATATTTTGTTTTTTAATTTAATTTAATCGATGAACTTCTGCATGTATATATATCTAGGAAGGCATTTTGTCTACTCTAATAGCATGCAGAAGTTTAGGTATCCTCAGATCATATTGTATGGAAATTTCAACTGTGTCAACTACTGAAGTCAAAACATGGTTTGAAAGTCAAAACCTCTCCTAGCTTTGTCTTGGTCTAATCAGATCTATAATATAAAATCCACCAATTATTTCAGATTAGTTTCTGTAAAATAACTTTTAAACTTTTAAAAATAATATTGATAATATTGAAATAATATTGATCCTCTTAGCAAGATAGGACATCGTTTTTCAAGCTTTGCATTACTTGTTGCATACACATTTTAAAATGTTGTTTATATAACTGAATTTAACCGGGACAAGTTTGCAGATGTTCTACCATAAAATAGAACCGTTATCCTTTTTTTCTTACTTAGAGATGGTAGCAGCATGGAGGTACAAGTAGACATTGAATCGAAGCCTGCAAAATTCAGACACAACAGTGGGAGCAGCAGCATGGATGATGGTTGTGCTGCAGGCCGCAGTAATGCGGGTGGTTCTTCCGCCTGCTTGTCTGATAACAAATCAAGTGTCCCCAAGTGGCCCAAAGAAGCATCAGCAGGGAAAAAGTGCAAAGGTAAACTCAGAAAAAAGAATAGCACGAAGATAAATGAAACCCGAGAGGACATGGATGCTCAGTTGTTGGAGCAGCAAAGCACCAACTCCAGTGAATTTGACTCTCCCTCCCTCAGTGATAGTGTCCCATCTGTAGCTGACTCTCACTCAAGTCATTTTTCCGAGTTTAGTTGTTCTGACCTGGAGAGCATGAAAACCTCGTGCAGCCACGGCTCCAGCGATTATCACACCCGCTTTAATACTGTGAGCATTCTGCCAGAGGTCGAAAATGACCACTTAGAAAACTCCCCTCACCAGGGGGGCAGTTTGCTGTCTGTGCCAGTTGCTCCAAACTCAGAGGTTCCCCAGCTGAGTTACATTGCTGAAGAATGCATCTGCAAGGGGATTTCCAATAGTGCAGGTGTGAATACTGGTGAAACTCTGAAAGAAAGAAATAACAACCATTCACCCCAGGTTACGAAATTAAGCACTTCACTTCAGACGGAGATTTAAACCTTTTACGTGCTGCAGAAATGTATTTACCACTAAAGAGCCTTGCCAGGCCACTTTAAGAAGCAAGGCTTCAATGCAACTTACGTTTGGATATATGTCTCTATTAAGGCTTGCGTGGAACTATGTGAAGTGACATGAAGATTATAACAAGTGCATTACAATAAAACATTATATTGATGTTTTGTATTTTTGCCATAACTTTGCTGAAAGTCTGTATTTGGTGAACTTGAATGGGGAAAATTAGCCACTTGTAGGCTTCTTATAAAACCTCAGTATGGATTTCAGGTATACAGCAAAAAAACCAATCCCTGCTCAAAATGAGTTGCTGTAACCATACCAAAAAATCAGTTTTGATAATTTTGTGTGGAGAAGAATATCATTATGTTAAGTGATGATGGAACACATTCTTTAAGCAAGGTTATGACATATAGCATAACTTTAAATTAAAAAGAAATTGGTACTTGATATACAATAGGTAGCAAAGTGACGTCTCCTTATCAGAAAGTGGGGGTAATTTAATTATATTTGCAATTGACAGCAAAATAGAAGGTTTACAATGTAAGGTGTATAAAGTTTTTGTACAATGTTAAGAGCAATTAATTTGTTATCGTTGTAGAGAACCTGATACAGTCACCTTCACCAGGGGACTTCGGTTATGCTGTTTAATTCTTGGTGCCTTTGGAAAAGACTGGGTTTATAAGTGCCTGGTCTGATGATTTCACTGTTAAGTTTTCCAGAATGTTGTCAGTTGCCACCTTCTTGGAATCTAGAGGAAAACTGCAGCGAATCAACTAACTGTGGTAGATTAATAGGATTCATAATACTGAAGTATTAGCCTACCAAAGATTCACTCAGGCTTTTAGCAGATAACTTTTCTGACATCCTTTAGCAAATCACATGCACAGAAAAAAAGCACAGTGCAGAGCTTGCACATCTTTGAAAATGGGCTCTAAAAATGGCTGGCTTGCCGGGAGGGGTGTGCCACATGTCCTGCTTATGGTTCAGCTGAACATGAGTTGAAGCTCACTTAAGCGCCTGCACTGTTAAATGTTTGCCACACAAGTCATAATGATGTATGCTCTCCGCCCTTCAAGAGAGAGAGAGAGAGGAAAAAAAAAGATTTTGGATTTTGGCACAGAAGCCTTCAATAATTAGGTTTTGTGTGTGTATGTGTGAATGAGGCATTTTTTTTTTTGTAAGTATTACCATTATGGTGCTACTGAAAACGTGAGAAGAAGGTTGTTATGGGCTGCAGCCATCTTCTCTGGCCTCCTTGATTATTTTCTTTAATCAGCTTATAACACTAGTGTCAGATACATTACTTGGTAATGCTTGTTATCATATTTGTATATTTGCTATTTTTTGTTTGCTCAATGGAGTGTGTAAACTACATACCTGAAATAAATGTCTGAATGCTATTTCACGGTCTTCTGTCCTTAGAACAAAGGGCTTTTTATGTTGCATTGTGCTGAATTACATTCTCCCCTCCAGAAGTCTTTCACATCTGCTTTATTGTTGTCGGAGAAGCAGAACTTCTCTACAAGAACCAGGCTTCCTATTGGAGAAGGACTGATCGTCGTACATAAGCTTTACAAAGTGAAAGGGCCCAGATTCCACCTTTTCCCAGTTAAAATTGTCTAGTGTTAATGATGTGAAGATGCCTTTTTAGATGTAACAGAGGATCACTACTTGGTTTGCCAAACCGAGTTGATCAATGCATCTACTTGTTATACAGTACTTTCCTATGAGTCTAAGAGGTGGAATTAATTGAATCTAGACTCACCATTCTATGTACATCACCAGCCTTTTCTTTGTGTACTTGAATTGAAATTTGGCTGCAGCGGGGAGACGATCTTCACTAGTTGCTCATATTTTCTGTTATAAAAGGTCCACCAGTCTTCTTTTATCTTATGTTTTATATTTGGTTGTCTTGATCTGGATAGTAATATTTTTCAGAACTTCCTTTGCTGTGATGAAAAAATGACCAGTCATATAATTTAATAATATAAAATCCTAAGTTTAACTTTTTAAATATCCTACCTAAATACATTTTTGTATCTTAATATACTAGGCTGCTGTCACATGTAATTTTATGCAAGTTTCATTTAGAATTCAGGCTTAATTATGATTTCTCTGTAACATCTCCATATCCAAAGAAATAACTGAATCGATCGAGTATTGTGAATTAAGAACTGTTTCATCAAAAAAATCCTTTAATTTGCATATGGAAGTAATTTACTCCACGCAACTAATTTAAATCAAATTAAGAAACAGCAAAAGCCATTGTTACACTTACAGGAAGTACCATTGGAATCATTAAAAGATGGACAAAAAGGCATTGATTTCTCTATGTAGCTGGAAGGCAGATGTTCAAAATCGTTCCTATTCTAAGAACTCCTCCCTTATATTCATGGATTCTGAGTTAAGTTAGGAGGACAAGGTAGTCCTCATTTAGTGAATCACAATTGGGTTAAGAACCTTAGTTGTTCAATGAAGTGGGAGCTAAGTGAAACTGCATTTGTGCTTATGAACTTACTTCAGATTTACTTCAGGTGTGCAAAAGATGTAAACATGAGTGATCACTGTTAGGGATACACCCTAGCAGGATCTGCAGGGCAGTCAGGCAAAATATGTGAGATAAACGTTTTTGTAGCTTACACTCAGTAAAACAGATACACAGTGCTAATTAAATAGTTTTTATTCCAGTAAGAGTTATAGCATAGTCAAACAGTCCATATATCATTCACTAGTTCAGTCCGTCCAGGGATTATTCAGTTGCAAATTTCAGTGTCGAAAAAGAGAGGTCAGAAAACTTACAAATATCAGTCCAGTAATATATCTCCTCGCAGTAGAGATATGAAGAAGTCAAAAACTCCTCTCTTCCTTCAGCAACTCAGCAGTAGGGGAAAACACTCAGCTAACAAACCATCAACCATCCAATCCAGTAATTGTCAGCAATCAATCAGGTTCTCTTGCTCCCTCTTATGGTGGTTTCACACCACACCCAAAATTACATGCTTTGCAGTTTTAAAGTGACACACACTTAAACTTACAATCATAGTTTATATATATTATTTTACCCAAACTACGTTAGGTAACCTATGTTATTCCTAACAATCACAAAATTACTTTTTCATCAGTTTGTAACTGAATAGTTGCTAAATGAGGCAGTTGCTCAATGAAGATTACCCATTGTTTAATTTTACTGTCTAAAATTACCAGCAAAAAAGCATCAGAAAAATGGAAGAAGAATATATAAAAATAACAAAACAGAAAGATTGAATAATGTGGATTTTTAATGTCCGCACTGATGAATTCTCTCTCCTTCTGCAGGATCAGACTGATAGGTCTATCATTCAGTGATCAGAATGGTATATCCTGGTAAGTTCTACAACTGTTTTCAATCATCAAAGACGGAGTTGTCAGGAAAGGAATATTCTACAATAGCACCTCTAGAGAGGGTCAGTAGAGATTATTGATGCGCCTCTAATAGACTCCAAGGCACAAAACTTTGTTAGAAATTTTACACTAAAAAGGCAGAGTTGCCTGCTTGCAAATTTCTAGGGAAATCAAGAAGCTTCAGCTGAATATATGACTCTCCCAAGCCATCTAGTTGGCTCCCAATCCAAATCTAAGATTTTATACAAGAAAATAAAATTGCAGCTTGCCATACCACTTTGCAGTCCCTACTTCTATTATGGCTGTGGCCAGCTCTGTACCAAGCCGCTCAGTTGATTTAATACATATTTGTAAACTATTTGGATGGAGGGTTAAAAAATAGAATCACATTTGCAGATAACAAAAATAAAGATACCAAACCCCTTAGAGTAGTGGTGGCTAACCTTTTTGGGCTCCTGTGCCGAAAACTGCACGCTCGTGTGCAAAGGCAATGTGCATAGGCCACCCCCGGACGACCCAGCGTATGCTGCATGTCTGCATATGCACGTGTCTCCTGCGCACCCCCATGTCTGGAACATGCGCGCCAGGTACCCAACAATCAGCAGGCGGCACGTGCCCATATGCAGCAAGGGTGGGATTTAAATTTTTAACAACTGGTTCTGTGGCTGTGGCTTAGGTGGTAGGTGTGGCTTAAGTGGTGGGTGTGGCTTGGTCATGTGACTGGGTGGACATGGCTTGGTCATGTTATTGGCTGGGCGTGGCCAACTCAATATCACTCACATCAAGGCATGCATCTCCTCGTCTGGCCTCATGACTGGGGATGCTGCAACAGTCGTAAGTGTGAAAAATGGTCATAAGTCACTTTTTTCAGTGACATTGTAACTTTGAATGGTCACTCCACACGTGCAAAGTACCAGCAAAGGAGGGGAAACAAACTCCAGAGACGTTCCTGAAACAGGAAGTCTAGTCCTGCCAAGAATGTAATAAGGGTTAACGGAGAGGCAGTTTCTATAAGCAATACCAGAATGTTTCCTTCCTGCCTTCCTTACAGAATTAGGCCAGCAATTTCTTCTAACAACCGCTTCTCCGAACTGCTTAAAATGGTAACCGGTTCTAGTGAATAGGTGTGAACTGGTAGAATCCCACCCCTCATATGCAGTGGGGCTCTTCCAGGCAACCTCTCACGTGCCAGCTGAAGTGACTCTGTTCCACTTCTGGCACGCGTGCCATAGGTTAGCCATCACAGCCTTTGAGGAAACTCAGGATTTAAAAGAACTTTGACAAGCTGAGACAATGGGTAGAATCCAGCAAGATGAATTTCAACGGGCAAAAGAAAATATATCTTGTCTTTGGAGGAGAAAAAAGACAAGAATATGAAATGGCAGAAATCATACCAGGCAGCTGTATATAGTGTGCAATGCAGGGCTGTCAATGCATCACGCGCTGGCCACGCCCTCGCCTGGTTTAGCAAAGTGGGGGGGAGTCCTGATATGTCACGTGATACCACCATGACAATGTGAGTTTGACACCCATGCAATAAGGGATCTCGGTTTCCTGGTGGATCACAAGCTGAACATGAGCCAATAGAATGATGCAGCTTCCCAAAAGGGAAATGAAATCCAAGCTTGTCTCTTAGTGAAGTATAATAGAAAGATCAAGAAAAGACATTGTTCTTTCAATTTGTGTTATTCCCTGCTTAAAATAGTAACCAGTTTAGAACAGTGGTCGCTAACTGGTGGGCCATGAGAAAATTTTGGTGGGTCGCAGAGAAATCTCATCGCCAGAGCACTCCCCCAAAGCAATTAATCCAGGCTGTGCAGAAACACAAGGCTGCTCAGCCCACATGGCCCCCAGGAACCCTCCCCGCCCACTCACTCCTTATCCGGCAAACTTGCCTGCTAAGCTGCTATTTTTCCTTTTTCCGACCATCATCTGTTCTGCTGTGCCTGGAGATTTAGATTAGCTAGGAAGCAGGAAATAGTTGGGTTTCTTGCTTTCTAGCTAAGCACAGCTGAAACTCCCTTAGGACTGAAGGTTTGCTTGCAAGCAAATTCAGTGCAGACTCACGGCAAGCAAATTTGAGAGACTGAGCTAGCCAATGGCAGATAGATAGATCACTGAATGATTCTGTGAGCAACTCAATCTGCTTGCTTTGCCTGATTTTGGGTAAAAGTTGCTCTTTTTTAAAATAAATTCAATATTTACATGCATGGTGTGTTGTGAGTTAATTTTGTGAGTTTGCTTGCTAGCAACTTTTATGAGTTTGCTTGCAAGCAAATTTTATGTAACAGACTGAGCTAGCCAATGGCAGATAGATAGATCTCTGAATGAATCTGTGATTCTGTGAGCAACTCAATCTGCCTGCTTGGCCTGATTTTGGGTAAAAGTTTCTCTTTTTTTATAAAAACATCAATAGTTATATAAATATTTATAATATTTACATTCAAGCCATGTCCAGCCAGTCACATGACCACCAAGCCACACCCACAAATTAGGCCATGACCACAGAACTGGTTAGTGGTCCCTGGAATCAAAAATTATGAGTTTGGTGGTCCCTGAGGTCCAAAAGGTTGGCGACTCCTGGTTTAGAACACTGAAATTTAGAATGCACATTAACAAAGTAGAACATGTTTGAATTACAAGAAAGCAGATTTTGTATGGACATAAGATTTTCTTTATGGATGATGGAATAGACTTTCTGGAAGGTGGTAGGCTGTTTCGCATTGAATGGCGGTTGGATGATCTTATCTCTTGGACATGCTGTAGTAGTGGATTCCTACACAGGGAATGACTTTGGACTCCATAGTCTCCAAGATTCCTTCGAAATATTCTAGCATTAATACAGGGATTGATGTGAAGGTGCAGGTTGTGTGATCATCCTCTGTAAGTGGATTTTTCTCTTAGTGTAAGCTTCATGAGAATTGGGCTTCTGGTGACGCTTGTGATTCCTTCCTATTTCCCTCATTGAACACAAAGGCCGAGAATGAAAAGGATTGCAAGGTAGGCAGAGACAGCAAAAGGACAGGATCCACTTGACCTTCTGGATATGACCTCCTTGCCTTTATTCCTGTTCAATTTCGGTCCCTCTTGCATGCCACTTGTAATACCATTCAGGTGCTTGTGATTGACAGAGTCTGCATTTCTGGGCCTTCTGTAGTGCTGGTTCTTTGGCATTTATGTTTCTGCACATCTCCCACACACTTTACAAGTTGCCTGGGCTTGCCCACATGGCTTCTGCAATTTTTCTGATTGCCAGAATATCTACCTACTCGATATATACTTGGAATGTATCCTACTCCTTGGCCAGAGTTTTTTTTTCCCCTGGTCCTCAAAGTATGGACAGGAATAAAACTGTTCTTCCTTTTAGGAGGCAGAACTGGATATGGGGCAGAAAATAAGCGTTTAATGCACAATCCAACTAAAAAAGATATCATTAATGCTTTTCCATTGGCTTCTTTTGGTGACCAAGAATTGTTTGGCTAAGGATTAGCATGTAATTAGACACACCTTGCTTTGCACAGTGCCTCCTGGTGTTCAAGTAATATCCCATCCTGATTGTGTAGGTTCACTTCACAGCAAATGTAAGAAGCCACAATCATTTGTCAATCAGAAGCAGGCAATAGCACATTCTTATTTTAAAAGTATTTAATATTTCTATGTGACAATCTGATATAATTTGAAAAAGCCTTTTAGGTACTAAGAAGAAAGTCTTATTTTGAATATATTGCAGATGAAAACTGACCAATTGAATTACTTCATTACCTCACCCCATTTCAACAAAGTTCCTTCCTCAGAATTGTTCTAAAACTTCCCTCTCCAGTACAATACAAATATATAGTCGTCTGTTATCAGATAAGAAAGTCAATATATCGTTTGCAAAGTTTGGAAAACAGCCATGAATATCGGTAAAGAACTGGCTTCCCATTGACAAATTTTCACCCATTTGGTATTTATTAGGCTATTATTTATTCCTAGTTTTGATCTCTAACTTGATATCATAAAATGTACATACCTTTATTTTCATTAAAACAAGCTTATACTTTTGTGTGACTGCAGGAGCCAAGCTAGGAAAGAAGCTGCTGCCATATTTGGAAAAGCTTGTGTATGTTCTTCGTTCTTATGTTCTTACTCTACCTTTGATGAAATGGAAGAACACGTGACTTTGTGCTAGCAAGCATTGAGCCTGAATTTGTAGCTCTTGATGTGGATGTTTTAAGCAATTATCCATCCCATGCTTTTCAAAGATATACATTAAAACTGCTGTTCTGAAAATATCTTGGAATGGTAAGGTCATGTTTTGAGACCGAATACAGGTTTGGCTCCTAACTTATTCTTGCTTCAATGCTGTATTTGAACAGCCAGTATTTATATTTTACATTATCTAAAGAATCTTGTGGTTTGTGGTTGGGGGTGTGCATACTTTGAAAACAATTGGGAGGACAGATCTCATGTGAGCACAGCAACATTCTGCAATTAACAGAGCCATTCTACTTTCCAGCTTCTCCTGCAGCTATTGTGAGGAGTCAACATCAACTTTAACGAATCAACTCCTTAAAGCAGTGTTTTTCGACTTCAAGATGCATGGACTCCAACTTTCAGAATTCGCCAGCCAGCATGCTGGGGAAGAGTTCTGGGAGTTCTGGGAGCTGGAATCCATGCAGCTTAAAGTTGATGGTTGAGAAATGCTGCATTTTTTTTTAAAAAAAGTGAAATGCTAAAATTTGGATATTCTGATATGTAAATGAAATTTTTTGTACTGTAAACTATATGGAAAATATTATATTCTCTCTCCTTCTCCGGCATTCACAGAAAAGAAGCAAAGTTCTGTTCCAACTGATTAAAAATGCTATGTTCACGTACTCAAATTAGTCCAGCAAATCAAGGAATGAGTAATGGATCACGTTGGATATTACTGCTTAGTTGTTTCCGAAACCATTTTTCTCTGGAGTTTGATACTTTACTGAACTCTGTTTGAAAGATTTAGGGGTGCTCTTAGGACAAAAATATTATTTTTCAAAGCAAATCAGGACTTCTTCAGTGAAATCTCTCCCTGGAAAGCGGATGTGACAGCTGCAGCAAAGACCAAAGAACCAATGAGTAGACTGGTTTTTTGGAACCTCTCTAGACAAGGGAAAGATAGCTTGCCCACATGTGCTCTGGAAGACTCCTTCCAGGAAACCTCAGGACAGAGTTCCATAGATTTCACCATCAGGAAATGTTGGGATTAGCCAACTTGCTCATACATGGTGGGGATTTTGAAAGGATACTAAGTTTCTAACTTGACTACTAATAAAAATTGCCTATTTAACTATGTTAATACCATTACACATCTTTGGAAAGACAAGGTTCATAAGCCACAATGTTTAAATATACGGAACATCAAAGATGCAGTGATTTAAGAGAGACTATTATAGCCAAGGCCAAGTATGAAGTAATCTTAATACTCCATAATGTGTTTTTATACTAGATTATGAAGGTTTCCCTAAAACAGAGGTGGGGAACTATGGCCCCTTTATGATTTATGGACTTCAACTCCTAGAAGTTCTGAGCCAGCATGGCTGGATCAGGAATTCTGGGAGTTGAAGTCCACAAGTCATAAAAGGGCCATAGTTTCCCACTCTTGCCCTAAAAGATAAACCGCAAACAGAACTGGTACTATCAAATTAAATTGACCACATTTGTGAAGCGAAGTTATATTTTAATCCATAAACACCAAAACTAGTTTTTATGTTAGACACCAAATGTTCACCTCAGGAACTGAATAACCAGTATCCTACAAAAACATTTTGGGGCATTCTGGAAAACAAAGCTGTTAACAAATAATAAAAATATGCCCAATATCTTTCTTTTAAAATATTTATTCATTACAAGAATTTTTATATCAATCAGCTGAATACCTTATTACAAAAATTATTCAAGGGAAACAATTCAAGTGGATAAGCTCTTAACAATTTTTTTTACAGTTTCTAATCCAAGAAAACATTTAATTCAACATAGTAGAAGTATCAAATGTACTTCTGTACTATTTCCTGTAATCTAATTTGGATTGCATACTATTAATAAATTAGTTTTTAGTTTAAAATATAATAACTCTATTGCTTCAAAACATTTTTTACACATTTTGCTTCATCTTTGCTGTTCTGTAGTAAGTCACTTGGCTCGGAGAAATCTCCCTTTGTATATTCAATGGAAGCAATTCGGAGAAGATTCAAATATCCCCTGTTGCAACCAGCTGCTAAAAGGTATACACATTCAGAACCCTCCAGCATGTTAATTCTGTAAGAGGAAGATGAGAAATGACTCGGGGGTTTTCTTGAAAGCCATACTCAACGTAAGCCAGATGAATTTGGAACAGCAAATGAAAGCAAAATTGAAGTTTACACACACTGTAGTTTGGTATGCATAGTGTCCATTTTTTTCCACAACTGCAAAAACAAAGTGCTATCACCGTATTACACTTTCATAGTCTTTCAACACATTCCCTCTTAAAATAAGATTCATAATTCCTTATTTAATGGGGCTTATTCAAAGACATTTTCATTGCAGTGTCAGTGGTTTTTCTTTAGAAAAATCCCCTATACTAGAAGAAAATGAAACAAAAACAGCAAATCAAAAGCAGCTACATATAACAGTTTGAACACTTTAATTATTATTATTTAATGTTCCTTCATAAAAGGAACATTTTGGACTATTTCCTTGGCCTTCTGGGACTGTGGTCCTGGTGGCTCACGGTTCTCTTCCTTAAGCAAATAGAGCATTTTTCATTCTTTTTTTCTTTCCTATCGTTCAAACCCCAGTCCTACTTCTAATCTATTTGTTGTTATAAGTGCAGGTGCCAAAGAGTAGGGAACATTCCCATATATAAAATAATTGTAGAATAAAACATACAACAAGGTTAAGGAGCTGATTATTAAAGTGTATGTAAATATGCAGCATATTAAATAACCCAGATAAAACTATTTGTTTGCTTTCCCTTGGTATAAGATGTACATATACACTACACATATTTGCATGGAGTAATTAAAAAAACTGTTCAGAGTTCAAAGTTTTTCTTAAGATTCTCGAGATCCTTCGAAGAAAATTGTTGGTCTTGCATGTTGGAAAGAGAAGCCAGTAGCTGCTGAACTTGTTCTATTTCATTCTTACCAAGAAGTGTCTGCACCACCTGAGAAAAAAAAGTATGTGCACTTAATTAGTACGTAAAATAACATTTACCTAAATATTAGTGTTATTTGAAAAATAATTTACACTGAAGACATTAATTAATCTGCTCACCTTAAATCTTTCAGCTTTACTTAGGTAGAAAAGATGTTGGTATATCAGATTAGGGTTTCGGCTGAACACATCAGACTGCAGAGCTTGAATAATGATGAGAAAAATATCTCCTTCTAGTTTGTTGCTTAGTAGTACTGGCAAATCTTTTGGCTCAATCATTGCTAAGAGCTCTGCACAAGCAGCAATGTCCTTACTGGCATTCAAGATGTTGATTATCTGCCCAAATTCATAGGCATTTGATGGCTTAGAAATGTTTAGCTTTTCTGAACTATTCAATGGCATGGTTATTCCATGCTCCTCTTTGGCATTGCAAGGGTTTATTGCTGTATTCTTTGAAGAACATGTCGCTGTATCATCTTCCTCTTGTTCATTTACCTTCACAAAGAAATAACCATGCATTTGGTCAGCCTTGATAAATATATGCAATATAAAAAATTTCATTTATAATGATCATATTTTCATTTATTCCTTCCTAGATTATTTTCCAAAATGTTCCTATTCATATATATAACTTGCAGCTGATCACAGAGAGGCTGATTGAGTTATTCTCTAGTATCTAATTCTCAGTCGGTTGCTAATTTCATGGGAAAGATCCATATGATTTGTCTCAAGTGACTTGGTAGTAAGTCACTTATAGTTCACTTTTCTCCAACAATGTCAATCAAGGAGGCTAGCAGTAACAATAAAAATACCAAAATAACTGAAAGTACAACTAAACATTAAAAATAAATATAGCATCCAGAAAACACTAAACCAGAAAATAAGCTCAGCATTTTTTTGTTGCAAAGTCCTCCTCAGAGGAATAGACAGAGCATTAAGAGAGATCAAGGTCTGGGTGAAATCATCAGAGGCCATCTATTATTTTCTTCTGAATTTGTTTCTCTAAGGAATAAAATAAAAACCCCACCCATTTCTAAGATGTTAAATCTTAGGTAGATTGCTAAATTAGAATATGATACTTCAAAAGGTCTGGTTCCCAACTCATAAAAAGTACCATCAGCTTTGAATCATGCCAGAACAGAAACAAACTAGTGGCTATTTTCATCACAGAGTATAAGCTGTTTATAATTAGCTCTAGTTAGGAGTTGAGCCTGCATTACATATAAACAGAAGTTTCTCTAGGGCAGTCTTGCATGCAGTATGTTAAAATAGTACAAATGGGATGTAAGCAGGATCTATACATTGTGACTGAATCTGATATGCTCAGGAACACCCTAGTCTTAGTGGTTGATACCTGAAACCCATAAAAATTGGGTATCTGGACACAGACTCCTTAACTATGAAAGAGGGTTCAAGAGAAATACAACATCCTCCAGCAGAAGTAGAATCCTTCATGACCAGCTACATGCAAATTCTGTCTTATTTGGATTAGAATGCAGTTCGTTTGCATTCATCTTGTCCATTATTAATCTCAGCCATTGCAGTAAAGTTTAGAATAGCCTCACTAATTTTGGTAAAAAAACATAGAAGTGGTTGCGGTCTTCATATGAGGAATAGCAAATCCAAAATGTAATTTACCAATTTCAATCTACATTAAACAATATCAGGGAAACAAAGGCAAGGTACTATCCTGAGAGACATCACAGACCAATGGCTAATGTTTTGAAGTGATATCTTTCAGCACTTTTCTGAAATCAACTTGAAGAAGGGCAGTTTCTAACTTGCATCTTATCAAGGTCATGAATCAACTATTAGTATTTCCAACCAGGAATGCCTTCCAGCTCTGTCCAGCTTTCTATCACTGAAAATTTGTTTTGAGATTATTTCACAATAGAAAATGTATCAGCTAAAAATAAAGCTACAAATAAAATCTAACAATTAAATCTAAAGCTTTTAAGCCTGTGGTTTTTCTAAAATACCTCTTGGATTTCAATTTTTTTCCTTTGCTTCGGCTGATTGTTGGCTGTAAATTCACATCTAACTTTAAATAGTTGAGTTGTTTCATTCAGTTCCTTCTGTGCTTCACCAATACTGGAATCAATTAAAAGAACTTTATTCAGATCTTCAATACTAGCTTCATAGTTCTGAAAGTTAGAAAAATCAATCATTGGCTTAAATAAGAAATTGTTGGAAAAGTTACAATATTTACTTATAGTCAGAAAAATAACCTATTCTTACTTTCATGTTTTCTATTTTTTTCCCAACATTTTCTAAATGTTACTATATTTATAGCTATTTGCTGGACTAATCTTTAATCCAGCAGGGACATTCTTATGTTCTTAAGGAGTCAATTACTGTGGTAAATTATTGCTGTACAAGCTTTTGTTATCAAAGTAAGGAAGAAGCTACGTATCTCAGTTCTTACCAAGACCTCATGTAATTTACAAAAACATATACCAGGTCCTTTGGCAAATATATAAAATATTCATTTTATTTAAGATAGGGTACCAACAATCATTCCAAAAGCAATATAGTCCTTGACTTATGACTATTCACTTAACAATGATTTGAATTAACAGAAGTCTGCAAAAAAAAAGTCATTTATGAACTGAGTTCAAACTTATGACTGTTGCTCTGCCCCCTTGGTGACAATTGCAATTTGAGCACTTGGCAACTGGTATGCATTTATCACTGATTGTAGCATCCTACTGTCATGTGACAGTGATTTGCAATTTTTTTTGCTAGTTTTGCCAGGAAAAGGGCCATTAGCTAAGCTGGATTTGTACTTACAGCACAACCACATGACTCGACATACAACCATAACAACTTATAACATAAATTCCATTCCCAGTTGTGGTCGTAAATTGAGAACTAAGTGTAGAGCAGCACTTAAAAATATGAAACAAGAAACAATTATTTTGCAAATACCCTGTCACTATGCTCTCTTTCCTTGGCTTTTACATCGTTAGAATTATTATCTAGCATGCCTCTGATTACACTCCAGAGGTTCCCTCTGGATTCCAGCTGCCACAGTTGCAGGAATTCTCCATATATAAATCAGCCTTTTGGTTTCTGCTGAACACCAGCATTTGAACCTGTAATGGCTGTTCTCTTAAATCTGTGCTGCCAATGAAAGGACAAGTCCTGGAAATATTTGATGTTACCTGCTTTCCAATACTTCCTTAAAAATGTTTCCCATCTGGTTTATATTAAGTTCTTACTATTTGGGTCATCCCAGTTCAGCATTTTTCATTTTGACATCCTTAAGCCTTTAAGCTAAGTTTCTTTATTATATAATAATGTGTTTCATGCATCATTTTTATTTTCATAGCCATTATACACATCTGATGAGTAACATCTACAGGTTAACAAATACGATAGTTTTGATCTTACCTCTAAACCTTTGTATGCTAGAGCTCTTCTATATAAAGCCTTGATATTAGAGCCATCTATCTGAAGAACATAATCACAATCCTTCTTGGCTTCTTCATACTTAAGTAGTTTCAAGAAACAAAGAGCCCTAATGTAGTATAATCAGAAACAAGAGAGTGTAAGATCATGTTACAACACTCAAAACAGCTTGGTGCTTATGCTCCTATTATTTTTTATAGTCATTTGCTCAGCTCTGTAGAGTATTTCCAGTTGAACAAATTATGGACCCCAAATACCACATTGGTATCGATATATGGTGCTATAGTAATATAAATATACAATATTGCAATGGTGCAATGTAATAGATAATGTATTACGTGGAGAATGAAGTCCATTAAATGGGTTTGGGCTAATTATTATCTCTTCACTGACCTTATAAGGGATATTAAAATGGTAAAATGCATATTACTTGGAGCTCCTGCAGGAAATATAAATATGGTATCTACAAAATGGGAATTATATTTCATTTCACAAAAATGACTACTACAAACAGATTTTCTCCACTAAAACTAATGATAACTGCCTAACAATTTGAACAAAGCTGGCTAGGATCTGGATGCAGTATTAGGTAACTTGTTACCTGTTAGTGTAGATAGTCTTTTCCTGTGAATTTAGCTTTATGCACTCGTCGTATTTCATTAGTGCTTCTTCATATTTACCCTTTTTCACAAATTCATTTCCTTGATTCTTAAATAGCTTGAACTTCTCTTCTGCAGTATCACCTATTTGTAAATAAAGATAAACAGATGCCCATTCAATAATAGTCAGAATAAAAGAATATTTATACCTATTCAGAAAGCAAGTTCAAATATTTACAGAACATTCCTTTCATTACTTAAATAAGGGAATTTCCACATGCTCTTATCAGTGCGGCTAACCTTATGATCTCACAAGACTTCTTTGCCACCAAAAAGTCAAAACTTAAGTACCACACTTTCAAGATATATAAAACACATAGCACTCACCCCAATGCTACATGAGGAATGTGAAACAAGATATGAGCTGAAAAATAGTGTGTGGTCTGCAGTACAAACATTTATTTCCAATGAAGGAGATATGAAGGCAATCCTAAAAAACTCTACATTAAATGTTGCATTCACTAGATTGTTTTAATTTCTACTGCTAACTACTACACTTGTCAGCTCCAGGACATGGTCTGATTTTCTGAGGTGCTCCTTTGTAGCATGAGAAGTTGCAGGGAAAGGAAAGGCTTAGAAACCCCTTAGCATAAACAGTGAAATACTACATAAACATCTCTGTGGATATGGAACCAACATCTCAAATATAACCTTTTTCCATAATAGTTTACTAATGATTCTACTGGTATATACTAAAACAATATGCACATACTAGGAGTCTGTGACAGTTGATTTCTGCAAGTATTTGCAGTTTTCTTTTGTTTTGACTCTGAAGTAAAGCTTTCTCCATCCCACCAGTGTAACTGAGCAGAAACTGGGACAACAGGTATTGGTGGTAACTTATCCCTCCAATTTGGGCCATCCAGATCTATTAAGGTTCTTGTTATCCTAAAGTAAAACAAATTTATTATATGTAACAATATTTTTATTTAAAATGTTTACAGCACTCAGTGTTACCTCAGTTCTATGCATGTACAAATTTAAAGTCTTTCCAACTTTTATTTTGTTCAGATCAGTATTGGCTACTTAGATTATGCTATCTTTAAGATGCTTTTCTCATTTCTCAGTAGGTGTGAAAATGTTAACAGTAACTTTAAGGAACTCTAAAAACATTATAGAACACCAATTTAAAAAAAAACACCAAACATTAAACATATTGAGATATCTAGTCCACTTCAATTTAATTTAATTCTGTTTAACAAAGTCCAGAAACAAATACTTAGCAAGCTGAAAAAAAGAATTACCAGCAGGAGGAAGAGGAAGAGAAGGAAGCAGCTGAAATAAGGAGATGGGTTGCCAGGAAGAAAAGAGTAATAAGCAGTGAAGGGAAAAGCATAAATAAGACCTAGATAGGGGGAAAAAGTCATTGGGTTAAGCATGACAGACAGAAACATTTTTAAATAACAAGCCAGAAACCAGATTCTTCATTTAGCAACTACTGTTTGTAAATATGACAGCAATAACAAAATTCATTTTCAGACCAATGCAGATAATTTACAACAAATTTTGTATGCCTGACAACACACACCAGAATGAGAATAACACCTGGTGTAGCTGTAGGAAAATATCTGAATGATCACAGCAACCAATGATAGTCACAGTGTATGTATTTTATTACATGTTCATTTAGCCACCATTTTTTAATGACCTGCTTGTTGGAATGGAACTCTGTCAATAAACAAGGAGTTAGGCTATTCTGACTATTCTGAAAGCATGTATATTGAAATGTAAAAAAAAACCTTGGAAATTGTAATTCATGTTCTTCACATTTTTCAGGTTGTATCATAAAGCTAGGAGGATTTACAGTAAATACTAAATTAATCATTTTCTCAGTTTATTTAAAGTTCAGTCTGAAATACATTTTCAAAAGATGATGGATAATGTTGTATCTCTCTCTTCCTGTATGTAGTCAATCATCAATTGTTTCATTATATTTAAGTCAAATGGTTTTAGTTGTGCATCTCAAGGCACAACTACTACAAGTACTACAAGAGGTAGTACTCACTAAACAAGCAGACCTAAGCCCAGAATTTAAAGTTATTTCAATATAAATTAGTTATTGCTGTTTTGAAATGGTGATTAGGCATATTTCTTTATCTACATAATACTTAATAGTAAGGTGTGGATATTTTAAGTAAAAAAAGACAAAGATATATATTGATCATGGGAACAGTGGAAGCCACATTCTAGTCAAGACCATTAAATCCCAAACATTCAATATGTGGAAATTAAAAAAAAATGTTCTGGATTTGCTTATAACAATTTCTTTAATTTTGGGTGATGTCATG